>NC_041404.2:23577452-23884119 GCF_900747795.2 Erpetoichthys calabaricus
AGTAATTTTGAAAAAAAGAAAAGATTAATTTAAGGAACATATTGAATACAAGACATTAAATTGATGGGGCAGAGCAGCTTCTTGATATTATACTGTAGATAGATAGATAGATAGATACTTTATTAATCCCAATGGGAAATTCACATTCTCCAGCAGCAGCATACTGATACAATAAATAATATTAAATTAAAGAATGATAATAAGTTGTATTCGAAGTCCGATGTATATAGGCTGAACAGGACCGGAGAAAGTACAGTCCCTTGTGGCGCTCCTGTGTTGCTGACCACAATGTCAGACGTGCAGTTCCCAAGACGCACATACTGAGGTCTGTCTTTAAGATAGTCCACGATCCATGCCACTAGGTATGAATCTAATCCCATCTCTGTCAGCTTGTCCCTAAGGAGCAGAGGTTGGATTGTGTTGAAGGTGCTAGAGAAGTCTAGAAACGTAATTCTTACAGTACCACTGCCTCTGTCCAAGTGAGAGAGGAATCGGTGTAGCATATAGATGATGGCATCCTCCGCTCCCACCTTCTCCTGATATGCAAACTGCAGAGGGTCAAGGACGTGTTGAACCTGTGGCCTAAGGTGGTGAAGCAGCAGCCTCTCCATGGTCTTCATCACATGTGATGTCAGAGCAACAGGCCGAAAGTCATTCATTCAACCGCAGATGAAGAGGATGGTTTAATTGCTCTAAATTTGAAAAAGCCACCAAGCCTTTTTCATTTGCTCTTTAAATTTTATGAAAAATAACACTACTGTAGTATGCTGCTCCATTTCCAAAGAAACACAGAGAGTCCTTATCCAGAAGAAACAGATATTTAGAAAATCTTATTTTTTTTTTTCTTCAGTTGTTTGTTGACCTCATGCAGTCCAGCTAATACCGATGCCAACAATAAGCGAACTTGCATGAATTGCTGGTCATTATAGATACATTAATATCAATTTTAGAGGAATCTGCATACCTCATGTAAGAAAACTGTGAAATGCCCCACCAGAATTTTCATGCCAGAAATACCAGATATTTACATTTTGTATTTTACATGGGTAGATTCAGTGCCTTCCTTAACGCTCACATGGTGAGTCAGCGGTGTTAATTTGACTTGCATCCCTATGTCTTTGTTGTGGTCACTTTCTCATTAGTAGGTAATTAATGCTGCTAGTGGAACATGGGCATTGTATTGATTACAACTGACTTATATTTTAAGATTTAGTGCTTATTTAAGCTTGCACTTAACAGTTATATGCAAAAGCCTAATTTGATCCCTGTTGCACGTATTTGTGTGTGTTTATCATGAAATAACTATTTAAATACAAAGTGACTAATTATGTACTAGTTTGTCACAAAGCAAACGGATTATGAGTGTAAAAATGTCATTAGGAAAATGAAAATCAAAGGTGAAGAAAATCATCACCGTCAGAAATGTGTGATATGGCACCATGAGAGCATTAACAAGTTGTAGAATTAAATACTATGTTTCATTAATATTAGGTGTTGGTGTCTGGTTGAGAAGTTGGGGTGAAAACTTGCCACCTATTGGCTGCCTTAAGGGCCAAGTTTGAAACCTAATGGCATACTGCATAGTATGCATTGAGCTTGTGCATTGAGCGCACATCGTTTAACAGTGCAGTGTTGCACTTTTAGCAAATCATGTACTTCAAGTACATCATGCTTTGCATATGATAGATAAATGACTGATTGGGAAGCATTGAATGCATAATTGGAACATTTTTAAAATATTTAATTGTAATTACAGTGAAACCTCTAGATACGAGTTTAATTCGTTCCAGCACTGAGCTTGTATAGCGAATTTCTCGTATCTAGAACAAACTTCCCCATTGAAAATAATGGAAATCCAGTTAATCCATTCTGCACCCCAAATATATTAACATAAAAATCAATTTTCCTAACAAATAACACTGATAAATTATATATACTGTAGTCTACCTTTAATAAATAACACTGGTAAATAATATAACTGATTATTAAAAGAATCAAAACAGGTGTCCAAAGTGCAGTAGAGCATTCAATAAATCTTTAAATAAATAATCCTTAAAACAGTTGTGAAGTGGAGGTTTAAAATACACAAGAATAACAATCCTTTAACACGAGGTTAAAACGTCAAAAGGATGCCGTCTTTAAAAAACAGATGACAATCCCCGGTGCTTCTTCTCTGTTAGCGTCTCACCTGCGGGCTCTGCAACAGGCGAGACACTCTTAATGCAGCTGACCTTCTCTACACCGTCCTGCTTCAGCTGTTTGGCTCACCTGTTCAGCTCACTGTTCAGCTACACGCGAGCCTGCACTCGCTCGCTCTCCCGCACCGACGACTTCTTCTTCTTCTTCTTCTTCTTCTTCTTCCTGCTGCCTGCCTGCGTTTTCTCTCCTCTCTTTTCTTTTACTTCTTCTCCCCCTTAACCGGCTCACGCTTCTCTATATATGCGGGGAGGACATGGCAGCTGCAGCTCATCAGCCACAGGAACAATCATGGATGTGGGCAGTTTCCCACCTGTGAACTTAAGGGAGAAACTCAGACACCGCAGATCGCGGCTCGCAACTGCTACCACGCCCCCTTGCTAAGCCGCAAGCTATACCCACAGCCTGGCTCGTGGCTCGTTACGCGAGCCAATGCTCGTATTTAGATCTGAATTTTTCGCTCATACTTTCCTCGTATTTTGAATTTCTCGTATACAGAGGTGATCGTATCTCGAGGTTCCACTGTATTAAGTTAGAAATTGATTAACATTGTGTTCGGATAGTATAGTTTGAAAATCTTTGTTAGAAAGGTTGCTGTGCTGAGTAAACAAAATATTTTCCAAAAGGATTTTATCCAGTAGTGTGATTGATGATGGCATGAACGATTTGCAAGAATTCATATTGAGCTTTTAATTTAAAGTCTTTTCATTTTGCCTCATACATAACCAGGCAATCAAAAAGTGAACAGAAGAATAAGAAGAAGAGTATTCTCAGCCTTTAGTGCTGCCCTGCCTTTCCTGACTGTTTGTTAAAGTTTTGATCTGGCACTCCCAGTGGCACTTGGATGGCTTTCAAATCATTTTTAGTGCATTTGAATAGCATAACACACCCATACATCTAATATTAACATCCGTCTGTGGTATTAAGTGAAATGCCAGATAAGAATTGAATTAACTAATCTGATTCCAGATTCTTCTCTTGGAGTCACATGGTTTTAATTTTTCTTCATTCAGAGTAAAAATGACCATCCATCCATTATCAACATCGTCTAATCCATTTCAGGCTGGGAGTAAGAGGCTATCGTGGTAACACTGGGTGGATGGCAGCAACCTGTAGGACAAGGTGCCAGCTGTGTGAACCAACTTGTTTATACATTTCCAATGCAGTCCTATAAAAAATGTACCCCTTCCATAAATTCTCAAGTTGAGTTGGATTTCTGTCCATTATGTTTGATTAGCCTGTGAAAATCAATATTGAAATTTCCCCTACATACACAAGGCTTTTATTTGTGTGTTGATGGTCCTGAACTGTTTTCCACATGGAAGAAGTAAGAAAATAAGCTGTGCAGGATGGCTGAGGTTTTTAATTATACTATTTGCCCTTCTTAACAAGAGTTATTGTATATGTTCTGAACAGAAGGTAACTGGGACTGGGTGCTGGTCATATTCTTTGCCACCTTCAAAACACTTAACGATCTTGAGTTGAGCAGGTTCCATATCTGGATGTAATGCCCTCAGTGAAGATAGACTCCACTCTGGACCTATAGAAGATCATGTGTACAGGTTATGAAATGAGAGCTTTCCTCAGATGTTTGAGGAAATAGAGGTGCTGCGGAAGCCTTTTTGATATGAGCTGAAATGTGTTTTTCCCTCTTCTGTTCATCAGTAATGGTCACTTAATCAGATGTAAAACTGCTGATCCTTTCAGCTGCATCCCCCCAAGATACAGTAGATGGAAGTGTGGTCTGTCCTCCTTAGTTTTGCTGACACTAAGTGGAGATTATTGCCCTGGCACTACCGAGTCTGCTGGTAAACAATTTCTCCGTAAGCTGTCTCATCTTTGTGGGTAATCAGACCTATGATGTTGGAGTCATTAGCAAATTAAATGGTGTTTCAGATATTTCTGGCCACACAGTAATAGGAGAACAAAGAGTACTTTGGGGGACTCTGCAGCAAAACCCAGTGAAGTGCCTGTGTTTAGTGGTCATCATGGAGTATGTGATGCTGCCAATTCTCACATGCTGCAGTCTGTTGGCTAGGAAGACCAAAATCCAGTTGTATATAGATTAAAAATATATACACACACCTGTCATATATGTGGGGAACATATAAACCCTAAAGCTAACAGGTTTTAATTAACAGCAGGTTGTATGGCCGTGACATGATTTCACCACATTTTTACGTGTTGTCTGTTTGATCATTAAAAATAGCCTTAGGGCTCTTTTTGAAAACATGAACAGCACAGTTTTCACTTCATTAGTAAATTTAAAGCAAAAAGTCATGTACAGTATAAAGTGTAATGTGTAATGGCCATGATACAAAATTACATTGTGACATAAAGCCAAGGTCCTTACACTCTGTGATCATTAAATATTCCTGAGCATCCTTCATAAAGAGCAGAGTTGTATCCTGATGTCCAGACTAAATTTCCCTTCATATCCTAGTCTTTCTGTGCCCCACGTGATCATCCCCTGTTTTTAATTGGCTGTCTCTCTCTCACCCCTTAACCTGTCTCTCACCTCTTAGTGACTTAATAGCTAATATGTGTTGAGCAGACTGGCACAAAATGGCTGCTGTCACATCATCCAGGTGGATGCTGCACATTGGTGATGGTAGACGTTGCTTTACTCTTTATTAAAGCACTTCGAGTAGGGAGAAAATCACTATATAAATGTAAAGAATTATAGTGTGTAGTATATCTGAATTCCTAGTTAAAAAGTCTGCAGAAATGTACACAGATATGCCCAAGAAAGTTGAGCATCTGCTTAAGAAATTGGTTAGATAGAAATCAGTGTTATGTCTGCACCATGGCTGGTTAATGATGGTGCATATAACTCTAAAAGTATACTTTATAAAGTATTGTAAACAGACACAAAAGCAAATAACCAGTCCTGCAGAGATGACACTTAGTCATTGTTATTCACCCTTCCCCTACTAGCTAGCTGCATTCAAAAAGCCATGGAGGAGCAAAGTAATAATAAAATTAGAACTGACACATAAAGAGTGTCAGTTCTTTTATGGAGTTAATATCGCAGCATTTTGATCCAAATCTGCTAAAGTTGACAATGTACAGCGAGTACATTTTGAAGCTCCAGACTGTATGCAGAAACCAGTAAACTACAAGTTCTGATACAGCACTGGGTTTTTCTTTTATTAAGAGACTGCCTGCATTATAGATTTGTAGTCATTGCAACTGCTCAGACACCTTTACTAAATGTTCTGATATGGACATTTACATTAATAATTAGGCTTGGTATGCCATAATTGATTACAAAGTATATCTTATACAAAGTATATCTTATTGTAAAATGCATGAATTTAAGTTTATTTTAACCTAAGTATTACTGTACTGTAGTTTTTATTCTCAGGAAGTTTTCTCAGAAGGTTTAATGTAAGGTAAAGCTCATGCAATAAGAATTTCACTGTACTCTGCACACATGTCAATACTAATACTAGGGCTAACCAAAATAGATGTGGCATTATATTTTGAGCAGTCATGTGATTCAAGCTGAGGTATTGTTCTGTGCAGACATTTCTTGTGAAATACTTTATTTACAACAATGACTTCAGCCACTCCTCCCAGGACAAGACTCACAAGATACATTTCAAAATTAGAGCTCACCCATCCGGAAGTGTAGCCTGTCATCTTTCTACAAATAATATTCTGAAGCCTGCCAGACAACTTCCAGTACCCCTACCCTGCTTATTTGTCAGCCCCACCCTATAAGCTTCCAAATTGTAGAGCCAAATAATGCATGAACATCACTCTTGTATTATTTTAATTTAAATTTATTAGGAATCACATTATCAGCAGAGATATTATAAATTATATACTAAGGATTTGACATGTGACTTGGTAGTTCTGTTTAATGGTAATAGTTTAAAATAGCTCCAATCATAGTGCGGCATCTCCATGCTGGAAGGACAGGGGGAGGGAGCATATCCAGAGCATTACCACCCTGGAGTGCTAGATGGAAGCCCCCCTGGGTTGTAGCGGTGCCTTGGACTCCCGCAAGGCTCCATGGGAGCTGGAGTTTGGAGCAGCCCTGTTGGGTTCCTGTGGGTGCCGCCAGGGGGTGCTACAGCTACGGCTGAGCTCTTGAGTGCAGCTCTTCTGCCACACCAAGAAGTACTGCCGGAAGTGGAACAACGAGCACCTGGAACGCTTCCGGGTGCCTTATAATAGGGGCCAGCTTGCCAGTAGGAGTGGAGGAGGAAAAAAGAGAAAGAGAAGAAGAAGAAATTGGTATTGTGCTGTGCTTTTGGGACTATGCTAGACTTGTGGGAAACCTCGGGGAAAAGGAAAAACAAAAGCGTGTGCTTGTACTTGTGCCTCTGCATGTGTCTGTGTTGGGTTTGGGCGGCGGTGTGCCTGCCTGGTGGTCCACAATAGGAATAAAGCAATGCTGAAATCTGCTTTCTTGCTGTAGCACAGCAGCATAATGACTGCAGAAATGTGTGAATGGAATCACTACTTTATAACAGCTTAATTACTAAAACAGAATAAGTTGTGTCTAATTTGATTCAGTTCAATAAAATTATTACAATCATACTTAAAAAGGATTGAAGGAATCAACATAGCTCCCCCAACCAAACAACTATTCTGTTGTCAATGCACTTTGGGATGTTCTTCATATTAATGTAGAAGACTCATAAGTTCCAGAAGTTAAGTATTAGGAAGATGTTGGGGGGGAGAAAAGGAACAAAACATAAAGCAACTTGCTGGCTAAAACAATAAGAAAAATTATTACATAGCTTATGAGGTTTCAGTATTGTGTTCTCTCTCTCTCATCCAGGAGCAGGCAATGCATGGGAAGAACACATCATAAGTTAACAGTTCTCTGTAAAAAATATGGCAACAAGTCACACAGCTTGGCTAGCTATTTTTTGTCGTTTTTGATCACTTTACCAATGCATGTAAAAGTTTCAACCATTTTTGATCACATTCATACTGTATTTTTACTAATAGAAAACTGATTGATGTTTTACGCTTTGTGGTCATGTTGAGTGTGGCAATATTATTTTATGGTTTTTATTCTGTACTTATTTGCCAGAGAACTGTGAACAGCTGACCTGTCTTACTGAATTAGTTAACTGCAAGAATATTTTTTGTCAGGCTGTGAAGAAAAGCACGAGCATAAAACCTCTCATTGCCTTTTTTTTTGTGATAAATGCGTTCTAGCAGAAAGCAATCCTCTTTAATAAAATCCCTATGTGCGTCCAGGTGTCCGTGTGTGTGTGTCTTCTGGAGAAGTGTGCATGCGCGGGCACGGTGCGATGCGCGATATTACTGTTAGAGAAGGTTATAGGCGTTTTACAGAAGTACAAACCAGTATTACTGCGAGAGGAAATTAAAGGTACACAATACAGTGACGCATATTACACCCACATACAAGCCAGTATTACTGTCAGAGAAAATTAAAGGCATATTACCGACATGCACGCCTGTATTACCGCCAGAGAAAATTAAAGGTATATTACGGACGTACAAGACAGTATTACTGTCACAGAAAATTAAAGACACACAATACACGGAGGCAGCCCACGAAGAACGGTCAGCTCAGCAAGTAAACATCAACAAAAGAAAGGCTGAAAGACAAAGAAAAATACGACCAACAAAAAGAATGAGGTCAAAGTCCCTTGCCATTTAATATAGACTGTTCCTACTAATGTTTATGCACTACTGTTCTAGTGCCCGTTATTGTAACGGGCTTAATGACTAGTATATTAATAAAACTTCAGCCATTGAATTCTTTCGTCTACCTAGTGGATCAAAAACTGTTTTTCTTCATTTTCCTGTTACAACTATTTAAAATCATATCATTCTAAAACCCAAATGAAATCAAATGCATTTTCTTTGTCTTTTGATTATGCATCTAAGTAAAAAGTTAAAGAAACAGTTATGAGCACTGCATAATCTAAATTGTGCTACAGTGTAGTGGAAGAAGGAACAAAATCTATGAAGCCTCACCTGTAGTAAAGTGTTTGCAGTAGCACAAGCTGTGGTAGAAATTTACACTTATATTATTCAACTCTTTCTTATTAAAGAGGTAAAGTGACCACTGCTGCTGCCTGTCAGTCTCAAGATGCTGTCCAAATCCCAGAGTGGTCACTCTGGGTGTATTTCATTCCCTCTGTTGCTCATTGTGTTATTGTGTTTTTTATTTTTTGTGGGTACTCCAGCTTTTCCTCAGAATGTGAAAAGGTTTCCATTACAAAATTGGTAAATGCAGTTTTTTTCCCCCACATATGTACAGTAAATGTGTGCTACAGTGGACAGGCACCCTGCCCAGGATTTCCTCCTTCCTTGTGTCTGATGCTGGCTCAGCCCACTCATGATTGTGAGTTGGATTCATCAGGTTAAAAATTGATGGATAATGAAGTGTAGATTTAATTGTGCTGCATCTACTGGTTTGTAAGATTTGGTCACTGGATCAAACAAAATATTTGAAACATAGGATGCATTGTGTATATTATTTTTATTTTTTATTTGCTGTTGATTTTCGCTAAAAATTTACCTAGTTAATGGAACAAAACAAATGACTAACCTACAATGTTTTTTACATTAACATGATGGCTGGCATAGATGCTGTAAAATATTTTGTACTTTATGGTTTTTTCTACAATTGAGATTTTTAAAAGACCAAATAAGGAAGGTGGTATTGTTTTTTGTACTTTATGGTTTTTTCTACAATTGAGATTTTTAAAAGACCAAATAAGGAAGGTGGTATTGTTATCCTCTCACTTGAGAGCTTTAAGCTTTTGTAATTGCATTTTTGTATATGTAAAAGTTTAGTTTATGTCCATTTTATTGAGGAATTTAAGTTGGACACTATTTAAGATATAGTCTGGCACACAGATTCATTCTTGGTACATTTAGTGTGGGAAACACAAAATAGTATGAAATAAGTTGATAGTTCTGTGTCAAATTATTTATTCTGGAATGTTGCATCCTTTTAAAGGAAATCTATCGTAAGTCATATACAATGTTCATTGTTGAAATTTGTCTCATTAAGGCAGCTGCAGCCCTGCCTATTGACACATGCATAGGCTAAGGAGATATGTGCATCCTGACTGTATTAATTCTTAGATAAGATATCAGGAAGGTGTGGGCATTGCGGGAAGGTTAAGCATTTTTTAGTGTTGACCAGCTCACAGAAGTCAGAAAGTGATTCCATATAGTACAGGAGAGAATTTTTAAAGTAAGGCTTAATAAATGTGTTTGTGTTTTGAATTTAATGCTTGACTGGTGTTTTATTTTCCATACTGTATGTTAAACTGTCTGTTTCTGTCCATATAAACTATACTCCCACATCCTAAAGTTGTGTATGTTTAATTGATTTAAATTAAATTAAAATTGATTTTAATAATATTTTATTAAATACCCTGTTATGATATTTCTAGTGCCCCCAGACAGACTCAGCGCCCCGTAATTCTGAAATGGATTAAACAGGTTAAAAAATGGGTGGATGTATAAAACTCTATCCAACAGTGCGAGTTGAACTTTGCCCTGTTTTTGCATGAGAAAGACAAAGAACGTCTTTGCTTGGCCAAGGGTTCAGTCCTAGCATACTGGACATGTAAAGTAAAAGTCCTAACTGCAGTACTGTCCTCCCTCTAGACTTTACATAAAAACATAAAAATAGCGAGTGCATTTTCATAAAGTTGTTTAGAAGCATGCAGGTTCACAGCCCTTTTGCCAAGTACTGGATATCAATATTTTAGCTGAACATGTCTGATATATCTCACATGGACTTTATTATCTTTTACATACAATTTGCTTCTTCCCACAATGCTTAAAATTGCCTGCAGTAAGCTACTAATTACATTACTTGCATATGCATTCAAATACATTAAACTCTAGAGGGGATATCAGCTAAACATATAAGTTAAGGTCAGGATAAATATGGTATCTGAGGCAGTTGTCGACCGACATGTGGCATGCAAATGTAGTAGGATATATATTCCACTCGATATGTCAAAGTTTCCATTCATGAGTTGAAGCCATTAATGTAATTTTGAAATTGTGCATCATGTTTTATTGTCATCTGAATTTTATCTTGTCACCGTGTTGCTTTACAAATCCCTGAGGACCTTTAACCTTCCTTTCACCCCATCACCTGACTTGCCTCATGTTGACTTCCTGCTGCTTCCTGTCTGCAGTTAGACAACAATCACTGTAGGCTTTATTTTCTAGTTTAGTATACCCTTTGCTTACATTTTTGGACTTCTGTTCATGCTTTGTCCTTTTGTCTCTGTTTTACTGAAAACTTGTCTTGCTTTTTTTTTTTCTTTTACCTATTCAGCCTATATCACATCTTGACTTTTCCCTTACCAGATGACATCTCTGTTTTTTCCAGTGTTTGTCATTAAAATCCACAGGTAAATAACATTACCAGAGGCTGTTTTGCACTTATACTAGTCAAACTCCTCAAAAATTGTGCAATCTTTTTTGTGAGAAAATCTAGTTTCAGAATAGTTTGTTGTTGTGTGACACTACCAACTGTATTGCTTTGTTAGTGCATAAGCATCATGTTGTTCCACACAAAGTTGTTCACAGAGAGAGTGTGTTACAAAAGTACAGTTGAAGAGTGGAACTTAATATTTTAGTTTGCCTACTTGAGCCAGTTGAACCCACCAAAGCTGTTGTACTGGGTTGTTTGTACATTGAGGGATATAGTCACCATGAAAAGTACACCATTAAACAGAGATGACTCATTTAACCAGTATCTGACAACTTTCCAGCTTGGCTGTTAATAATGTCTCCAGAGTCTAATCATATTTAATTTAGGTCTCAGTGTTCTAGCAGAGTCACCCATTTCCACACACCTGTTTTTCAGCTGTTCATGTGAGAGCTCAAGCTGTACTGTACTTGTATGTTTTTAAAGGAAACCTGTTTCTTTAGGTATGCCACAAGCCAATTCATTAAATCCTGTCACATTTAGGTGGGCATGGGTTGATTGGTGCTACCTCTTTGACCTCAGTTGTGACATGTGACATTCCTGACCACTTAGTGTGATCCCATTGATTCTATCCTTTTACCTTTACCGCTCTAATTCCTTTATAGTACAAATATACACATTGTTGTGAAGTTATGGTTGGCGATTCTGGAATGCTAGTTTACATACATGAAGATTATGCCTTTTGTGCCCCTGTTTATTGTTTCCAATTTTTCCTCTGATTAATTTGCATATCTGCATAAAAAAGCAATTAACTGTTGTCACAGAGCAACATAACATATCTGTAATTTAAAATGAAGAAGAAAGTTGTCCTTTTAAAAAAGAGGTAACCATCTGCCCACCTTTAGCAGTGGCACCAAAACACCTGCACGGTTAATAAGCTTGCTTTTTAACAAGTAGGAGTAACTCTCTGTTCATCTTTTGTGACATTGCAAAGAATTTTTGGACATTTAATATATCTACACCCACACCTCAGACAGAAGTTCACATTGTTCCCTTCTTGTTAATATTCACCAAACTTCAGCAAAATGGTCCTTCTCTGATAAAAGTTCTTTTTCACTGCATGATTTGCTTTAATTCCCGTAATTATTGTGTCATTTCCATGGCCTTGCGTAGCAACTATTTAAAGGAAGTGCTTTGACTCACATGAGTGCTACCGTTTTTGTTAGTGAAACTCAAAAGCTGTCATATCAGCAGCCTTATTGAAGTAGTGTGCAGTAATTTAATGTGTGTGTGTTTTGCGGAATAAAATAGGTGAATGTTGTCTTCACAATTTATTAAGTAATTAGGTGTGATGCCAATCTCAAAACAGAAAGAGTCATACTTTTTTACACAATTTGAAAAATGTTCACTTTGTGTGTATATCTTTTTTAGCATACAAAAATAAGATGGAATGAGGCTGAGCTGATCTTGAATATATTTTTAATTATTAGTAGTGAAGATGACCTGGCTAGTAGCCAAAAGAAGGACGGTGAGGAGCATGAACTACACGCCCCTCCTGCTGAGTATGTACACAGTTTCCCGCCTATTACATTTTAGTTGTGGAAGAAACCATCAGGATTTGATGGAAAGTGGTAATACAGTGAGTAGCACATACTTGATAAATTGTTAATATCATCACAGATTTTCACTTGCATCAGCAACCTCAACTGTTGCAAGAACTGAGCACAGGATTAACACATTAATGATCTAAGCTACTGTTGCGGAGTGACACACTAGCCCAATAGTTAGAACTGGCGCCTCATAATTCTGGAATCCTGATTTCGAATCAGTCACTCATTTGTTGTTTTTGTGAGTTCTGAGTACTGTACTCCAGTTTTCCTACCACATCCAAAGACTTGGGTGTTAGAGTAATTGGCAGCTCTAAATTGGCCCTGTGTGGGTGTGTGTGCAAGTGAATCCTGTAAAGGACTTCACACCCTGTCTAGAGCTGGTTACTACCTCATGCCTGAAGCTAATGGGATAGGCCCCACCCTCCATATCCAGATTATGTGGATCTGATAATGTTATATTAAATTAACATCCATCAATCTATTAATAATCCCATTTTATTCAGACCAAGGAAGCAGGGGC
Organism: Erpetoichthys calabaricus; assembly: GCF_900747795.2. NCBI lineage: Eukaryota > Metazoa > Chordata > Cladistia > Polypteriformes > Polypteridae > Erpetoichthys > Erpetoichthys calabaricus. The sequence goes on from NC_041404.2 coordinate 23,590,180, forward strand.
TGTAGTCTATTATTTTTACCATTGGATATAAGGGAGTAAGTAACCCTGGATGGGTTGCAAGTCCATTCCAAAACACACTTACTCATTCATACAGAGCAAATTTAGATTTGAGAACCAACCTAGCTTTCCCTTCATAACATGTAAAATTATCCACCCATCCTACTATTTCTCATCAAGCTTATCCAATTCAGGGTCACAGGGAGCCAGATTTTATTCCCAGTATCATCAAGTTCAAGGCAGGGAGCAACCCTATATAGCACACCATCCCATTGGTGCACACACTTGCTGTCAATCACAGTGTCTCAAATGGGGCCAGCAGTCAATCTAATCTGCAAGTGAGTGGGGTGTGGAAAGAAAACCAGGAACATTATCCTTGCGGATACAGGGAAAACGTTCGTCCATCCATTTTCTAATCTGGTTTAAGGTCAAGGGGCACTGGCGCCTATCTGTATAGATCTGTATTGAGCACAAGGCAGTAACTGGAAAGGAATCTTGTCCATTGTTCCACAAACTCGACCCGCCAACCCTGCATCTTAATACATTACGAGCTGTATATACCCGGCGTTGCCCGGGGCAGAAGTAACCTAATCGGTCAAACACTTACATATATACCAAAGTAAACCTAATCGGTCAAACAGTTACATATATAAAAAAACTGAACCTAATCGGACAAACAGCTAATCTATATACATAAGCAAACCTAATTGGTCAAACAGTTACATAAATACAAAAGCAAACCTAATCGATCAAACAGCTTCATATATACAGAAGTGAACCTAATTGGTCAAACAGTTATGCATGTGCAGAATGATTTTACAAACATTATGCGTGTTAACAATCATTAAAAAGAAAAGATTGAGGAACTGTTCTTCTATATGTGATGAAGCCACTAATCAGACAGATTTTTTTCAGGACCCAGCTGTTTCATAACTAAACTACTGCCACCCCAAAGTAATGCCTAATAGTGGTTTTTTGGGTAGCTGTGGAATAAAAAGGGTGTTTTTTAGTCAGTAAGAATCTGACACTACCCTTCAGTACGGGCTGAAGGGTGCCTATGTAAGGTTTTACATCCTTCCCGTATGGAAAAAAAAACATACTAAACTTTTTTTTCATCATTACACATAATCTCACTCAAATGGAAGTACGCATTCTCAATTTATTTTTATCTAATTTTTATTTTTCACAAAGCCATCCCATGCCAATTTGTATGAATAAACTTTTGCTAGAGAGTTAGCAAAAGTTTATTCATGCACATATTTTAATACGGATAATCTATCTCTAATCAAGGTTCTCATTTTCATTCTAATTTAAAATAATAATAGATACTCATTTTTTTCTTCTGTTTTAGAAAAACCAATCTATGCCACCTACGTCTTCGTCAAGTCAGCTTCATCCAGCTTCATCACATATAGAAGAAGAGTTCCTCAATCTTTTCTTTTTAATGATTGTTAACACGCATAATCTTTGTAAAATTATTCTGCACATGCATAACTGTTTGACCAATTAGGTTCGCTTCTGTATATATGAAGCTGTTTCATCGATTAGGTTTGCTTTTGTATTTATGTAACTGTTTGACCAATTAGGTTTGCTTATGTATATAGATTAGCTGTTTGTCCGATTAGGTTCGGTTTTTTTATATATGTAAGTGTTTGACCGATTAGGTTACGTCTGCCCCGGGCAACGCCGGGTATATACAGCTCGTATATATATATATATATATATATATAGCAAAATACCCGCGCTTCGCAGCGGAGAAGTAGTGTGTTAAAGAGGTTATGAAAAAAAAAAGGAAACATTTTAAAAATAACGTAACATGATTGTCAATGTAATTGTGTTGTCATTGTTATAACTGTTGCTGTCTTTTATATATATATATATATATATATATATATATATATATATATATATATATATATATATATATATATATATAGAGATATATTATATATATAATATACACACACACATAAACATTTATATACATATACATATATATACATATCTACATATACACATGTACATATATATACACACACATACATAAACACACACATAAGACTTACTGAGTGAAACGGGCTTTCATTAACAATCATGTTACGTTATTTTTAAAATGTTTCCTTTTTTTTTTCATAACCTCTTTAACACACTACTTCTCCGCTGCGAAGCGCGGGGTATTTTGCTAGTATATATATATATATATATATATATATATATATATATATATATATATATATATATATATACACATATACACACATACATGCAGTTTTAATAACACAGAAATCAATATAAACATTAACATCATTATCATATGAGAATATGAAGTAATATATAAGAAGCACATTTCATATAAATATAAATTATTAAACAGTAAAATCTTCTTCTGTAATTTGCTACCGTGGCAATTTGTGTGTCTGTCCAGGATTTTAAATGACCTGTAGCTCGCAAACCGTTGCACCTATACACTTGAAATGTGGTACACATATAGTACGTCACGTCTACTATCCGCTTTATGGGTGATGATTGTTTTAGTCTTTTTATCTTTATTTTATTTTATTGTACAATCAAGTCCTATCTGCGCACAGCAGGGCAGCCGTAGGCGGATGTGTATGGTGTATTCACTCCACGTTATCGTGCATTGCGCTGTCACTGGTATTTTGATAAAAGAATTTGAACAACATATAAGAAGCGTATAAATTATTAAACAGTAAAACATTAACATTTAAGAAGTAAAGTTACATTAAGTACTACTGCTGTGCCTTCGGGTATACCTCATTTTTTGTTTGCCCATTACATGCTTAAATGTATACATTTTTTGGTGCACCTACCCGAGAACACGCGACATATAACCGAGCGTGGGAGAAGCATGGATTTTAAACACGCGTTGAGTTGATGTGCTGGTCTCCCTCGTGAAATAACTGGTAATGTTTGACTAAAATCTACAGCGAGTAAAACGACATTAGCTCCTATTTTTTTTTTTACGATCTCTGAGATGTTGCTTTTTTCGGTTCAAGGCTTCATAAGCTCTTTTATGTTGTATGGTGTACTTATCCCAAACCATCATCTTTGAATGTTGCAACACTTTCGCCTTGTATGTAGATCGGGGTAATTACATTCATTGCATTCCTAGTGTGAATCACAATGTGATTGTATGGGTGGTTACCTGGCACTGTAGGGTTGCCACCCGTCCTTTAAAATACGGAATCGTGCCGCGTTTGAGAATGAAATTGCGCGTCCCGTTTTGAATCAATACTGGACGGGATTTATCCCGTATTTTTTTTATCATTTTTTTTTTAAAGCAGCGTCTCATGCAAATCATCCCACACGCATTTTATGAAGATGCCTCCTTTCCTACTTTTGATTGGGTAATACTTGATGTCATCGTTAGTTTGATTGGTGTTTTTAACTGTCCAGTGAGTAGGGCGTGTCTTTCAACGGAATGAAAAAAAGGCCCACCCGACGACCCACCCATTCCATTTTTATATATATAGATTTTAAGTAACTTAATGATATTATTTAATACATTTTGACGTTTTTGCATGTTATTGTCTTTTTCCAGTGTTCTCTCTCTGTTCAGTTAAAAGTTTATTATATTATTGTTCATAAATTTATCATTTCACATATTAAAATCAGCCAGTTTTCACTTTCTGATATATGTGTATATGTTGTGATGTGTGAGTCCCTGTCTTGCACCCCAAAATATGAGTCTGAGTCTCAGTACTTTAGTAAAACCAGCTTTATTCAGCTTGAAACAGGAACAGCGTGGTTATTTATTGTAGTGGGATCTACCACTCCCTTATACACAGACACAGAAATCCGGCAGGGTCATGGCCAGGTTAGTGGCCAAGTAATACTGTTCCCTGCATTAATAATGTTCCTTGCATCTCCCATCGCCGACAGGCGCTTATAGCGCGACCCTGGTTGGCTTGGATTTCCTATCGCAGTGAGAAGCGGATAAGCTGTCTTCCACAGACGTGGTGATTGCACATCGGGATTCTCTTTGGTGTGTTGTCCCGTTGGGGGGAGTCCCAAAAGAGTTTTGAAGCTTTACATTGCATAAAGGGAAAGGGACAGGATGATAATCTTTAACTTCTTAAAACACCATATGATGAGTTTCATAGTGACTGTCTGTGAGGATGTGATTCTTGAAGCATACCTCTCTATTATATAAAAAATCCTGGGACGAGACAAGACTTTTTAGCCTGGGATGAGATGTGACTCTTTCAGAGAGATACTTTCAAGTCCCGTGAGACGAGACTTTGTGCCAAGAGATTTAGCCATGCCCGGGGCCGGAAATAAAAGACAAAGAGTAGATGACAAAGTAGAACGTTGTAAAGAGGTTCAAAAACGTTGGCGCGATACACATGCGCAGAGCAGGTTAGAGATAATAAAAGTACTAAAATTCTAAAATCTCCAAAAAATGATAGTAAAGATCTCATTAGCGGTGAAATAATGGAACATCGAAAAGAGATTGAATATATTGTTCAGATTGAAACTTTAAGTCAGAGACTTGTAGATTGTCTAATTCGTGTAGCCATCAGGGAAAAGTAGTGTTTCATCTCAATGAAGAGGTGTATCCGTGAAAATGAAAAGGTTTGTTGTTTGGTGAAAATGAAATCCACATACGTGAGCGCCAGAGATGTGAAGTGGCTGGCGTGTAGCGCAGGCTGGTGGGTTGGCGAGCGAAGCCCCCTGGTTAATTCAAAAATAAATCACTCAATCCAAATAGGCTGGTGGGTTGGCGAGCGAAGCCCCCTGGTTAATTCAAAAATAAATCACTCAGTCCAAATGGAACCTGACACAGTTATTAGTATTTCAAGTGATTTACTCTCTTTAGCAATTTTAACTATTTTATTTAGTCCAAAGTGTGTTACAGTTGAGAAAGAAGAATATACTGTACATTTTATTGTCATAGAAAACATGGGTTGGCTGGTAAAGGATAGGATATGGATGGACGAGCATTCTGACTGTGAAAGGTAACACTAATCCACCATTATAAGGGAAGGACAGAGGGAGGCTGCCTCCGTGAGCTATGTGTTCCCCTAGTACAGTGGGTGGCAGTATCCCTCTGGTATTGCTCCTATTTGGACACTCACAGGGCTGCACAGGAGCTGCATTTTTGGTGGGCAGCCCTGGGTTCTTGGGTGCCGCTAGGGGTATCTGCTGGGAACAGGGTATACAGTGCATCCGGAAAGTATTCACAGCGCATCACTTTTTCCACATTTTGTTATGTTACAGCCTTATTCCAAAATGGATTAAATTCATTTTTTTCCTCAGAATTCTACACACAACTCCCCATAATGACAACGTGAAAAAAGTTTACTTGAGGTTTTTGCAAATTTATTAAAAATAAAAAAACTGAGAAATCGCATGTACATAAGTATTCACAGCCTTTGCTCAATACTTTGTCGATGCTGCCACAGGTGCAATTACAGCCTCAAGTCTTTTTGAATATGATGCCACAAGCTTGGCACACCTATCCTTGGCCAGTTTCGCTCATTCTTCTTTGCAGAACCTCTCAAGCGCCATCAGGTTGGATGGGAAGCGTTGGTGCACAGCCATTTTAAGATCTCTCCAGAGATGTTTAATCGGATTCAAGTCTGTGCTCTGGCTGGGCCACTCAAGGACATTCACAGAGTTGTCCTGAAGCCACTCCTTTGATATCTTGGCTGTGTGCTTAGGGCCGTTGTCCTGCTGAAAGATGAACTGTCGCCCCAGTCTGAGGTCAAGAGCGCTCTGGAGCAGGTTTTCATCCAGGATGTCTCTGTACATTGCTGCAGTCATCTTTCCCTTTATCCTGACTAGTCTCCCAGTCCCTGCCGCTGAAAAACATCCCCACAGCATGATGCTGCCACCACCATGCTTCACTGTAGGGATGGTATTAGCCTGGTGATGAGCGGTGCCTGGTTTCCTCCAAACGTGACGCCTGGCATTCACACCAAAGAGTTCAATCTTTGTCTCATCAGACCAGAGAATTTTCTTTCTCATGGTCTGAGAGTCCTTCAGGTGCCTTTTGGCAAACTCCAGGCGGGCTACCATGTGCCTTTTACTAAGGAGTGGCTTCCGTCTGGCCACTCTACCATACAGGCCTGATTGGTGGATTGCTGCAGAGATGGTTGTACTTCTGGAAGGTTTTCCTCTCTCCACAGAGGACCTCTGGAGCTCTGACAAAGTGACCTTAGGGTTCTTGGTCACCTCCCTGACTAAGGCCCTTCTCCCCCAGACGCTCAGTTTAGATGGCCGGCCAGCTCTAGGAAGATTCCTGGTGGTTTCAAACTTCTTCCACTTATGGGTGATGGAGGCCACTGTGCTCATTGGGACCTTCAAAGCACCAGAAATTTTTCTGTAACCTTCCCCAGATTTGTGCCTCGAGACAATCCTGTCTCGGAGGTCTACAGACAATTCCTTTGACTTCATGCTTGGTTTGTGCTCTGACATGAACTGTCAACTGTGGGACCTTATATAGACAGGTGTGTGCCTTTCCAAATCACATCCAATCAACTGAATTTACCACAGGTGGACTCCAATTAAGCTGCAGAAACATCTCAAGGATGATCAGGGGAAACAGGATGCACCTGAGCTCAATTTTGAGTTTCATGGCAAAGGCTGTGAATACTTATATACATGTGCTTTCTCAATTTTTTTTATTTTTAATAAATTTGCAAAAACCTCAAGTAAACTTTTTTCACGTTGTCATTATGGGGTGTTGTGTGTAGAATTCTGAGGAAAAAAATGAATTTAATCCATTTTGGAATAAGGCTGTGACATAACAAAATGTGGAAAAAGTGATGTGCTGTGAATACTTTCCAGATGCACCACTGTATATATGGTGCTGCTAAAATCATAGGTTTATATAGAGAAATTTAATGTACTTGACACATCAAATACAATTTTAAATATTAGTGTACTTGCATCTTTATTTCCTAAAGTAAGAACAATAAACATCATATCATTTAAATTTCCTGTGATACCATGTGTGGTTTGTATGGCATTTGATGTGCTGCAGATTTGTTTTTTTTTTTGCCTTGTCCTGAATGGCCAGTGAGGTTTCTCTTCCACTTCCAAGTTTTCTCACTTCTCCTGTTGACTGTAATTGCACTTCTGTTTACACTGGAAATCTATGAGATCCTTTTTTAGGCATGCTTGGAGGAAATAACTATAATATATCCTAATGTATTGGTTGTTGAAGTAAAAATATAGAATTGTTCTCCCATTTGGCAGGGCCAAAAATCTATAACTCATGCCCATTTCTTGGAAATTGTTAAAGTGAAAAAATGAAATCACAGGTAAATGTGATGTAAAAAAACACGAGAACACTCAGCTGAAGATGCGTCACAGGGCAGCAGTCAATCAGCAGCAAGGAGAAATGAATAATGCTGTAGCAGTCCAGTGTTGCTAAGATTCACATTGTCGAGAAGATGGTGATTTTTTTATTTTCATGGTGGGGATTCCAGGGATGCACCCAGCCTTGACCCGACCCACACGCACTCGCAAACGGAGACAAAAACAAAGCAAACCGGTAATCAAACAGCAAATAAAGAATGTAACGAAAACAAATAAAACAACGATACCACCCCTGTTCTCCTTACTGCGATTATACATTAAATACAACAAAGCACCAACAAAACACACACAGTAAAGTCCATGAAAAACTGCAATGGATGAAATGTAATGATGAAAATAGATAGTCCAGAGATCCGCATGTTGAATGGGAATGTAAAGATAGTCCTACCGGTAGTTCCTGAAATGGTGAAGATGGGTGGACGGGTTCAGGAGCGCTCCTTTCTTCTCAGGATGGCAGTGAATCCACTTACAGTCTTCATGTACACAGGCAGACGGCAGACAATCCTGACCCCAACCACGAAACGATCCAGAACAAAACGAGTAAGTACAGGTAACCCAACAGAAGGCAGGCAGAGAGACAGGAACTTGAAACACAAATTACAAAAACTTTTTTTTTTCTTTTGGTCACCGGCCCCCTTTTTAAAAGCCGCGCTGACATCCTTTGACCCCAACAGCCCCAGCACCCTCAGCAGAAGACCAATCAGAGCCACTGCTGGGAGTTAGTTTCAAATTCTTGTAGAGTACAAAGCTCTCGGATTGGCTACTTTCACCATCCCAAGACACGTTTTCCTCTACGGTTGCTTCCTGTTCTCTCTACAGTACAGTATTGCCACGAAAAAGGCATAAAAAATTGCAGAGGATATTTGCGGTTTCCGCTAGCAATTATTAGTTAGGTTCTAAGGAAAAATCCGTGAACGACTGAGGCCGCGAACCCTGAACCGCATGTTCACGGGGGTCTACTGTATTCTAAAACCATCCAGAATAATGAAATCAGTGTTGACATCAGCTGTTTTATTTCAATAGTTATTATCTGTAAATAAGGATTAAATGATACAGATATGTAAGGAAAATGCAAACACTGATTTCTGCATTGTGAGACCAGCTATAAAATCCCTTAATTGTACAAAATAAGCTTAAGCCAAATTAATCAAATTTTAAGTAAAATTATAAGTCTGTTTCCATTGCATATAAAGTCCTTGCCTACATAACTTATTTTCTTAGCCATTGAGTTAACCTTTAGTTATGTATTCCTTGAGTTACCTCATTAGCCACAACATGCTGTGTTTTAGCCTTTCTATACCACTCCTCCAACTTTTATATAAAGTCAGTCCCGCAGTACTCTTCTTAGGTCTGTTTAGAACTGTTGGTAACTCAATGTATGAATTTGTTACCTGAATGTAGCTGGACATACTCAGGCTATGGCTCCTGCTTGATGCAGACCTTCACAGGCTTTGGCCCTCTGACCCTGAACTATATTAACCAGGTTAAATAATGGACAGACGGATATAAGATTTTTTCTTTGTAGCACATAAAGAGTGGACATGCTGTATTGCTTATTCTCTAAAGCAGAAAATTAAAGAATGGGATGTCATTATTGGATGTGCTGTGCACTTGCACAGTACTTTAACCTGGTGTAACGTATTGTACTGTATTTTCAGTATAGAGCATTCTCAAAAACCGTGGTCCTTATTTCATTGTTAGCTATATCAGTAAGTTCGACACAGTTACCCCAGTGTAGCAGTCATCTCAGTTTTTCACCTGTTCAGGAAGACCCTCCAACCAGTCTTAGAATTACTGTATATGTCTGTATATGTGCTTTGAAAGAGGACAGACATCATCCTGTCCTTCATTGAAGAGACACATGAGCCCTCATGTGAGTGAGCAAGAAGTCTGTTCAGCAAAATCTCTTAACTGGTAAAGAGCCGTGTGTTTTTCTTTACTTTTTTCAGCATTGAGATATAAATAGACTTTTTTTCTGGTTCTTTGTCTTGTCAGATGATTAGAGTTTCCAGTCCATTGGGGGTTTACTCCTTATTGTTTGGCAACAGTGTCATATAAAGAATCAGTCGGTTTTAGATACCTTTCCAAAGCTAAGCATTAGCACTAACTGTCTGTCTGTCTATCTATCTATAGTGAAATCTTGCGTGTAAATCCCAATTAATTTATAATGTGCATGCTGATTTAGCCCAAAATTTTCAGGTAGAAAAGGAAATTCATATATAATGCGCACCCTTAACTTTTCAAGATTTTATTAACTCTTTTAGTGTGCATGTTGAGAGGAGGGTTGAGGGCAATGATCAGCTGTAAACATTGAAAATACTCACTATTACAGGAAAGATCGACTCTCTTTGCTTGGAGGAATGTTAGACTCATTGAGTTCACGTCTAATCCCTGCATGTACATGAGTGGTGATGAGCAAACAATGGCAAAAATGGCATTGAGATCTGGTGAGAGATCAAAGCAGATGTGCAAAGAAAATACTCAGTGATTGACTTTTTGCATATATTTTATTGTTTTGTATTGGATTCTGACTTGTCGGACTCCGATTTTGGTGCACGTGATCTAGAGATCGAGATCGAAAGTGAGGTACTGGCATCAGCTGAATGGTCCCCAGCTGATCATGGTGTTGAACATGTTCATGTAGCTGATACACCTAAGGCAACGTTAGTCTTGAAGGACTTACCACCACTTACAATGACAAGAGATACGAACCAGATTGTTTCACATTGCGACCTCCACCAATGCCACCCCCACGCAGCTGCTGCATCCAGAGAACGTGGTGAATGTGTAGTGAGAAAGACTACAGAACCAGCAACAGACATTTTATGCTGATTTATGGCATCTGTTTCTGACAGTTTCCTGTTCTTTCTCACACAAAGGAGCAGATAGGGGTCCTGCTGCTGGGTTGATGCCCTTCTATGGCCTAGGCCCATCTTTTGGTATTTTCTCCATGCTCTTAATGGCAAACTGCAAACCTTGCGATGGCACGTATGGATATGCCATCCTGGAGGACTGCCTGTTCAACCTGTACCTGCTGCAGGTATCGCCTCATACTTCCAGTGGTGACAAGAACACTAGCAAAATGCAAAACTAGAGAAGCATCAGTCAGGAAGAATAAGAAGAGAGCAGTGGCCACCACCTGCAAAAAAAGCATTTCCTTTTTTTTTTGGTTGTCTTGCTGTTGCCCCTCCAGTGCACTTGTTGTTACTTTCATTTGCACCAAAGCAGGTAAAGTTGATTCACAATCACTTATGCTTCCTAACTGAATAGATTTATATCCCTGAAGCTTAATTGACTTTGTGTTAGACTGTGATGATTTAAGTGTTCCCTAAATTTTTTGAGTAGTGTAGTTCTGTTCTTTTTCTTTCTCTTTCCTTGTCAGTGGCTGACTTGTACTATGAGAGAACCATGCCTGCTATGTTCTCTCTGCATGAGTCATTAATCTAAAACTGCATAAGTTACTTTGCCTAGATTCTGATGTGATTCAGTATCATAAAAGGGAAAGCTGGTAAACCTGAACATAAGTGTAATTTTCCTCCAAAGACAATGAACTTTTTTGAAGACTCTTGTCTCTGACACTTTATGCTGTGAGTTTCTGGGAAAGTGAGGGGATTTTTTTGTAATGTTTTCTATTTTACGTGTAGGCCCCTTTTCGTTTAATTTAATTGCCCAGTTCTGCCTTGTCAAATATAGAATTTTGTCCTTCAGTGCACAGAGTATCCCCTTTCCTTCCCCATTTCTGTAAATCTTTTTTAAAGGGGAAGCCCCCACATTTAAGCAAATATAACAGAATCTCTATCTATCTGCATTTGTACATTCCTTCAAAGGGTAAGCTTCAAAGTTTTTCAGACATTTTTTTTAGGTTAAATATCTTCCCCACTGTTCTGTTTACATCAAGATTTACCTTTATATAGGTCACAAAATATATTGTCCTTTCCCTTATAATGAACAAGATCCTTTATTCTGAACTGAATACATGTAAATGAACACTTGAAAGGGGGCTCTTGCATTTAAGCGTCCTCTGGTAATTGTTCACTTACACCCGCTTGCTGGGCGTCATGTCCTTTCGTGTGTGTTTGAGCGCCAGTGAGTCACGCATGTGCTCACAGTGATGTTTTAATGTATGGGTTTATTTTTGCCATAACCCCAGAAGTGACCCTTTCTCAGTCTTTATCCAAGTACCCACATGCCTGCACACATCCCAGCTGAATTTGTTCTCAATGTTCTTTCCGTGAAGTATTTAATATTTATTGAGAATCCCACTTAAGCTCATTGTAATCCTTGTATATATTGGAAAAGGATTTTTACTTTGTAGAGAAATTCTAATAGTTTGTGATTTGAATTTTTATAATAAGTGAAATCATGAATGTTCCTTTTCAAATATTAAGTCTTAGTAATTACAGGTATGTGGGCATCCACAGTATCAGTGCGTATTATTGTTATATAGCAGTACAAGCCAAAATAATAATGGTAAGTATTGCATCTTGATCTTCTAAAAGTAAATAGCTGCTATTTTATGTCAGAGAAATTAAAATTTATTTAACAGTTGCTCATGAAGTGATTTTTCAAGAGACCCTTATAGATAGATAATGATGAATGAAATGGCCATCATGTGTTTGCTATTATGTATTTTAAGGTTGTCTTTCCTATCTCTGCTGTGCTGTTTTGTATCATACACTACAAGCTGAGCCTATCACTACTATTGAAGAGTGTGAGCACTATGAAGTATCATCCGTTCTTTCACTTAGCTAGCTTTATCCAGTTTTACATTTGAAGGTATCCAAAATCTATGCATGCAGTATTATGTGTATACAGTACCAGCCATGAACATGGTGCCAATCCAATAATGGAGCACTCTAGTTCATGCACCCATGCTAACTCATGCTGTGGCGACTTGGTGTTATGAGGCAGCAGTCCTATCCATTGTAACCGTGCCACCTCCAATAAATCTCAGACCTGCAGTAAATATTAATGCCTCTTCTGGAATAACCAACATACAGTCTTAGGGTACTGAAACACATACAATCTTGGGGTTCTGTTCCTAGACACTCTTTTCTACTGGCAGTATGTATTTAGCAACATGCACAGATACATGGAGCGATATACTGCTAATACTCGCATAAATCTGGCAACTTTGCTCAAGCTCTGTGATCATTTATATACTTTCCCGAGCCATAATGAGGTTTCACTAGTGTATTTGGGTGTTTGCCTACCCAGTTGCTCTATGTGAGCTTCTGCCTAATTTTGATATTTTGTTTTGTTTAGTGCCTTTTTTGTTTATAATGACTGTTAGTGGGGTTGTGTACTTTTACTTTTACCCGATGACAAAATGTCTGTCTTCCATACACCTTGTTCTGATCAGCAACCTGACAATGAAACACATTAAGGCTATGAGATCAAATTTAATTCTGTGAATATAATTCAACTGCATAAAGAATATTATTTGAGGAGAAAATTCTGAAAATCAAATTTGTTATACATACTATATGGCTGGATTTTTCAAATCTTATTTTTGCTCATTACTTCTAAGATCAGTGTTTTTGTATTTTTGATTAGTTATCTTTTAACAATAATTATTCAGATGGACAACCTTTTATTTCATTAAAACAAATTCCTTTCACAAAGAAGTTTGTGTTAGATTTTTTACCTAATCTAATTATTCTTATTTTGAATCCACAGATATACTTGTTAGAGGGTTGCCAATACTTGTAATTAATCAAACAGGGACTGACCATGATTATATGAATGTATTCTGATTTTGTTTTAAAATAGATAAATCCATCTTTTTTCAGTCCCATTCCATCTACAGTGGTGTGAAAAACTATTTGCCCCCTTCCTGATTTCTTATTCTTTTGCATGTTTGTCACACAAAATGTTTCTGATCATCAAACACATTTAACCATTAGTCAAATATAACACAAGTAAACACAAAATGCAGTTTTTCAATGATGGTGTTTATTATTTAGGGAGAAAAAAAATCCAAACCTACATGGCCCTGTGTGAAAAAGTAATTGCCCCCTTGTTAAAAAATAACCTAACTGTGGTGTATCACACCTGAGTTCAATTTCCGTAGCCACCCCCAGGCCTGATTACTGCCACACCTGTTTTAATCAAGAAATCACTTAAATAGGAGCTGCCTGACACAGAGAAGTAGACCAAAAGCACCTCAAAAGCTAGGCATCATGCCAAGATCCAAAGAAATTCAGGAACAAATGAGAACAGAAGTAATTGAGATCTATCAGTCTGGTAAAGGTTATAAAGCCATTTCTAAAGCTTTGGGACTCCAGCGAACCACAGTGAGAGCCATTATCCACAAATGGCAAAAACATGGAACAGTGGTGAACCTTCCCAGGAGTGGCCGGCCGACCAAAATTACCCCAAGAGCGCAGAGACGACTCATCCGAGAGGTCACAAAAGACCCCAGGACAACGTCTAAAGAACTGCAGGCCTCACTTGCCTCAATTAAGGTCAGTGTTCACGACTCCACCATAAGAAAGAGACTGGGCAAAAACGGCCTGCATGGCAGATTTCCAAGACGCAAACCACTGTTAAGCAAAAAGAACATTAGGGCTCGTCTCAATTTTGCTAAGAAACATCTCAATGATTGCCAAGACTTTTGGGAAAATACCTTGTGGACTGATGAGTCAAAAGTTGAACTTTTTGGAAGGCAAATGTCCCGTTACATCTGGCGTAAAAGGAACACAGCATTTCAGAAAAAGAACATCATACCAACAGTAAAATATGGTGGTGGTAGTGTGATGGTCTGGGGTTGTTTTGCTGCTTCAGGACCTGGAAGGCTTGCTGTGATAGATGGAACCATGAATTCTACTGTCTACCAAAAAATCCTGAAGGAGAATGTCCGGCCATCTGTTCGTCAACTCAAGCTGAAGCAATCTTGGGTGCTGCAACAGGACAATGACCCAAAACACACCAGCAAATCCACCTCTGAATGGCTGAAGAAAAACAAAATGAAGACTTTGGAGTGGCCTAGTCAAAGTCTTGACCCGAATCCAATTGAGATGCTACGGCATGACCTTAAAAAGGTGGTTCATGCTAGAAAACCCTCAAATAAAGCTGAATTACAACAATTTTGCAAAGATGAGTGGGCCAAAATTCCTCCAGAGCGCTGTAAAAAGACTCATTGCAAGTTATCGCAAACGCTTGATTGCAGTTATTGCTGCTAAGGGTGGCCCAACCAGTTATTAGGTTCAGGGGGCAATTACTTTTTCACACAGGGCCATGTAGGTTTGGATTTTTTTTCTCCCTAAATAATAAAAACCACCATTTACAAACTGCATTTTGTGTTTACTTGTGTTATATTTGACTAATGGTTAAATGTGTTTGATGATCAGAAACATTTTGTGTGACAAACATGCAAAAGAATAAGAAATCAGGAAGGGGGCAAATAGTTTTTCACACCACTGTAATTCAAGGCTGTGTGGGGCTGGTGTTTTGGAATAATGAAGGCACCATCCCTGGAGTAGGTGACAACTTGATTATCCCTAAAGAGAATGTTATAGTGCATGACACAGACCATATTCACTATTATTTATGAATGAGTGACCAAAGATTGTGTCTAACTGTGCCAACATTTAATTAAATCCCTTAGTCAGATTCAGTTGTTGGTTTGCCAATTTTATTGCAAATTTTGATAGTTTTTGCACCTTAAACTGATTTTTTTTTTATTTGGAGATAAAAGAATACAATTTTTGGAAGGGTGACTACAATGGAAATTTATAGAAATAAGGCAAGAACTGATCTTGACAGTATTAGCTGCTGCTCATGGGGCCATTCTGATTGTGTGGACCTGCATTTGGCTCCATACTGGTTCAGCTTGGCATGGTCCTGGATGTGTAGTTCCCAAAAAAATGGTGAAGTATCCTAAAGTTGATTTATAGAACATCTCCCTCACATTGCACTCTTCTCTAAAGGACAGCAGTTATCTTAGAAATGTATGGGCTGGTTTAGTATTATTTTTCATTTTTTGTAGACAGGTTTGTTCACTTTTCATATGTTTGAGATACCATCATCATTTTCATTTTTTTGGTGAGTGTGTGTTTTTTAATTCATTAGCAGCAAAGCAGTTATTCAGTTTTCAGTTTCTTCCCTGACCAAGTTTGGGGATCAGGGTAGATTTCTGATATCAATCCAGAGTTTTACGATGCACATATTTTAAATATGTAAGTGAGCTAAATTTCACTTGGCTGTTACTAATAGACTATTAGAATATAGCATACAAAATAGAGGAGAGGATACAGGTCATGGTAGTAGTTCATTTAATTGATTTGATGATCTGGCTGCTTCCTTTTACCTGAGCAGAAACACTCCATCCTTCTATCCATTAATAGAGCTAGAGCCTTATAATCCAAATCAAGGGTCTCGTGGGACTCACCCTATTCCAGCAAAAATGTCTGCAAGACAGCATAGGAGCCAACCCTATTACACCTTATCAGTTCATTGCAGTGCATATTCACTCGACAAATATACATACTCTCAAACGGACAATTTACAGGTGCCTAATAGCAAATGAAATAGTTGTAAATTAACACCCCCATCTTCAACTAAAAATCATCAGGGACATTCCAAATGTAAAAGATAAGCGTCGTCAGCAGTGTAAAGTAAAAAAGTAAATTTTTAAGCAAAAATAGTTAGGAGGCATACATATACCAAGTACAGTAGCTATAATTAAAGTAATGCCATTGGTCTTTGGTGCTGAGGATGAGCCAGATTTTTATTACAGCTGTTTCCACTATATTGTAATTTATAAGTCTTTTTTTTATTTTTCACTGGTAATAAAGAAGGCCACCAACTTTACCTTGAAAAACATTCTCAAACAAACTTAATCCAGTTCAAGGTTGTGTAAGGCAGGAGCCCAACTTGGCAGCATTGGATCACACAGAATGTCCAACATAACATGCTTGTCTTTGAGATGTGGGAGGGAAACTGGAGTACCTGGAGAAAAACCCATGCAGACGCAAGGAGAATATGCAAATTCAAAAGCCAGTCACTGGATTAATGAGGCAACAGTGGTACTCTCTTACCACCTGATACCCCTAAGGAACTTGTAAATACCTTAAAACAAGAAATGCATATCTGCCTGTTTATTAAAATTGCCATTTGTATGAACAATATTGCTGACCATAAGTGATTCAGAGTAGTGCAAATGAACATGTATGTCTAAGTGAGTAAAAGCAAGGAGTGATGCGCGCATGTTACGCTGTGATGGATTAAGGTTCCTTCTTATCTAAGTTTGCTGATACTGAAATGGACTGCTCCTCCCCTCAATCCTATATTTGATAATAAGGTATAGTACAACATACAAAATGATTTGCAATTTTTTAAGGGGCAGAAAGGAAGTACTTTTGTGTTTTCCAAAGTGCATGAAATCAAATGTTCTGTCATCACTGTCATTTACATAACTCCTACTTTTGTAATACCTCCAGTGATGGACATCACATGTGAAAGTTAAAGAGTTTTTAAATTCTAGCTAAAACCAGTAGGATTGCTGAATTTAAAATAAAAGCAGAGCAGAAATTGAGTAAAGATGTAGGAGTATTTCTTGAAATGAAATAAAAATATTGTAATATACAAGACAAAAAAGAGTGCAAGTAGTAATAGCTACTGTAAGTAGTGTCCTGAGATCAGGGCTGGCTCTTGCATTTTTTTCTACCCTGGGTGAAGCTGTAAACGTTGTGGTCAAACTTTATACCTTTTCACACACCTATAGAGCATTTAGTTTTTTGGACATTGTTACACATATATAAAATTGAAGCATTGGAGCTATATGGGTGTTTGTTTAGACCACTCTCATATCTTCTTATATAATATGCTTCTGTAGCTGTCCGTTTGTCTGTCCAAGATTTTAATCACCTGTAGCTCACAAACCGTTTGAGCTATTGACCTGGAATTTGGTACACACATACTACGTGACGTCTACTGTCCGCTTTCGTGGTGATGATTGACCTCCAAAGTTATTCCTGTTTTTATTTTATTTAATTGTAGAATTAACTCTCGGCAGCAGCCAGCAGGGCGGCTGTGCGGCGCATGTGTACGGGCACCGTTCTCTTCCCTACCACTTTCGCCGTCACTTCCCCTACCTCTTCATATCTTAAATCATTCTTGAGGCAGATTGATGACTTAAGTGCCAGCTTAAGTGAAAAATGAAGATAATGTAATTGCAACACAAGCACTGATTTAATCAGTTCTAACCTGAAAAGATGCCGACGAAAGAAGAGAAGAAGCGAGTTGCTAGGGTGGAGAAAAGAAGAGCTGCTCAGGAAGCAGCAAGCACATCAACCTCTGAGGAAACGAATGCTAAACGTACAGAGAAAGAGTATGAAAACTATGAATGCTCAAGTCAAGTGTATTCACTGCAGGTTATTGTGCAGTGCGCTGTTACTGGTCTTCTTATATAATACACTACCGTGGCTGTTTGTCTGTCCAGGATTTTAAATCACCTGTAGCTCGCAAACTGTTTGAACTATTGACCTGAAATTCGGTACATATATACTACATGACATCTACTATCCGCTTACAGTGTGATGACTGACCTCCAAGGTTATTTCTCTTTTTATTTTTATTTTATTGTAGACTCAACTCTCGGCAGCAGCCAGTAGAGCAGCTGTGTGGTGCATGTATACGGGCGCCATTCTCATTCCCTACCACCTTCATATCTTAAATTATTCTTGAGGCAGATTGGTGACGTAAGTGCCAGCTTAAGTGAAAAATTAAAGAAAACATACTAAGTAATTGCAACACAAACACTGACTTAATCAGTTTTAATGCGAAAAGATGCCGACGGAAGAAGAGAAGAAGCGAGCCGCTAGGGTGGAGAAAAGAAGAGCTGCTCAGGAAGCAGCACGCGCATCAACCTCTGAGCAAACAAATGCTAAACGTACAGAGAAAGAGGACAAAAACTAGGAATGCTCAAGTCAAGTGTATTCACTGCACGCTATCGTGCAGTGCGCCGTTACTGGTATGTTAATAATACGGGAAGGGTTGTTGTTCCCCTAATTGTTTTGATCACTGAGATACATGTATATTAGATTAAAGGGTGAAGAGGGGTTTGGTACCCCTTGCAGTTTTGAACATGGAGATTTAGATATGCAAGATCTAAAAGCTGGGGGAGTTAATGCTCACCCTTGGTATTTTGAGTGCAGAGATCTTGGAATTATACAATCAAGGAGCAACAACAGCGACAACAATTTATTGTTGTGTAGCCCAAAATCACACAAGGATTGCTTCAATGGACTTAAACAGGCCCTGTTCTTTGACAGCACTCCAGCTTTGACTCCCAAAGAAGACATGAAAAAACTTCCAAAAAGTGGGGTGTGCAATGGGTGTCAGAAAAATGGGGTGAATACAGCACACAAAACAGAACACTAACAGTTTCCTCCTTGGTGTTTAAAGCATTCAGATACTTGTATATTTGACTGGAGAGCATGGGGGTGCCCGTCAGTGTTTTTATTGTGGGGATACATGTATTTTAGATCAAAGAGTGGAGGGTTATGGTTATGGTTGGAAAAAAAAAAAAAACAATCCCCCCAATACATATTTTGACACCATAGGAGACTACCTAGTTTGCTTATATGATAGGGCCGGCCTTGCCTGGGATCAAATTCTACATCAAGTCTCTTTCTCTGTGCCCAGTCCAAGTTTAGTTCTGGTCTTGTTTCCAGTGATGCCAGCAATCTCAACAGCCCTACAATTGGACAAAGCAAAATGGGTAAATAGATAAAATATTACAGGGGTTGCATGGCAACACAGCTAATGGCTTTGCTTCATTTTAGTTACTAAGCTCCATTTTATTTCAGATTTCAAGTTGCCGTGTGTGGAGCTGGTATTCTTCCTTCATTCACACATTATTCCTCCTGCAGTGCAATAGTATACCCTTATATTAAATGGCTACTGTAAATGTCCCCATTGTTTAATGGTATCCACAGATTCTGTTATGCCACTCGGTGATCATTCTTGCTTAGTGCTTATTGCTAGTAGGATGTCATCCTTGCTGTCATTGACCCCATAACAGGAAAAAAAGCTTGGTGCCTATGAGTGAACTGAACAAAATGACGTATTTGTAAGTCAGGAAAGCCTTACACTGTGTTTCAAGGAGAACTTGAGAAACTGAAGAAAATTTAATTTTACAGGTAAAAAATATTTTCTTAACGTTTGTCATTCTTATTGACAGTGCTTTTTGGTGGCAATACAGACTGTTACAGATTATCAGCACAATTGTCATATGAGTATGAAGCTACACCATTCTTCCCAGTAATGCATTATTATACACTAGGTAACAGTATTTTTGTTGGTACAATAATAACAGGGACATTTGGGTAACACTTGAACTTATGCACAGATAGAAAACATGTAGTTCAAGAAAGGCTTACCAAACTAGAAAGCTGAAGTTTGTCAGTAAAGAAGCAAAAGGAAAACATGGACCCCAACAATCCAAATCACCAGAATGTGACTAAATTAGTAACATTTGGGTAGTCTATCACCACTAGCAATAG
The DNA here is from genome assembly GCF_900747795.2 of Erpetoichthys calabaricus. NCBI lineage: Eukaryota > Metazoa > Chordata > Cladistia > Polypteriformes > Polypteridae > Erpetoichthys > Erpetoichthys calabaricus. The sequence continues at coordinate 23,610,033 of NC_041404.2, forward strand.
GAGTAGTGATGATAATTACTTTTTTTTTAATAAAGGTTATTAGACACCGCAAATGGATAAACAGATACTTAATTGAGCCAATGCAGAAATTGTTTTAAAACAGCACCTATAAATCATTGTGGCTATTTGATTATAGCTGTTTAAAGGACCACATTGTTTTTAATGTTTAACATAGTGCTTGAAGCCAGTGTCTGTTTTGTTTTTTTATGTAATAAATACATTATTAACAGGTCAGGTCAGGATTTAGCTTGGGCAGTGCCAGTGAGTTTATGTGCGCTCCTGTCTCACTTCAATTTGTTCCAATTGCATTTGTAAATATGACTATAAAAACAAATAGCTTTTATTGTCTGGTTATTTTCCTATTAGTCAAGTGGCTGTGAGCTTTGTATGAATTTGTAGTCATTTACTCAGCAGTGAGGTCGTATGACTTGATGAATCATTGTCATTCAAACTTCATTACTTATTGCTCAAAAATATAAAAGAAGCCTTATTTTGTCATTTGGAACACTTATTTTTTGTTCACATAATGTCTCATACATTGTTGGATATGATTCCCAGAGCTATAAGAGAGAAAAGAAACAGCAGTATGGCTCATTTCCAAAGCAGGTAAATGCAAAATTGTTTTTTAAGGGTTTTTGGGGATTGAATCTTAGACCGGTTTCAGTAGCTAAAAAAAGTAAGCTAGAGTGACCACCTCAGGCTAGAATGTTAAGCAGCTGTTTGAGGTTCCTTTATTTGTATTTTCACTGCAATTGCTTATACTGTTTCTTTGAGCTTCTCTCGGCAACAACAAGCAAAGGGCAAGAGCTGCCAGACTAGAACAGAGCATACTCAGACACATACTCATGTACATCTTTGAAAATTCACCGTTACCAGTTAATGTCATTAGTGCTCAGTTTTTGGTCAGTGAGTGTGGAGTCACTAGTGAAGCTCCAAAGGAGTATTTGACAATACATTTTTTTGTAAATTATATTTATTCAGGAAATTATTCTCTTTAACTTCCCCTCCTTTCTGTGGTGGAATCTAATTGAAATACTGAAATTTAGATAATGGTGGAATCAAGTTTGTTATGTGGTATATGAATTAAAGATTACACAGCATAACTAACTAGAAATGTCAGTAAATAAACTGAAGATTTTTTTAGTCTTTTAATATGGAAGGTATAGTTTGTGTAAATTTTTGTTTCTTAAATTTTTATATTAGAGTAAAATTTAACTTTAATCAAGAATCACTGTCAATAGTTTACTATTTTTTATGTTTTTTATAACTGTAGTTAAAATGGGCGGCACAGTGGCGCAGTGTTAGGTAGCGCTGCTGCCTTGCAGTTATGAGACCTGGGTTAGTTTCCTGGGTCCTCCCTGCATGGAGTTTGCATGCTCTCCCCGTGTCTGCGTGGGTTTCCTCCAGGTGCTCAGGTTTCCTACCACAGTCCAAAGACATGCAGGTTAGGTGCATTGGCGATCCAAAATGTCCCTAGTGTGTGTTTGGTTTGTGGGTGTGTGTGTGTGCCCTGCGGTGGGCTGGTGCCCTACCCGGGGTTTGTTCCTGCCTTGCACCCTATGTTGTCTGGGATTGGCTCCAGCAGAACCCTGTGACCCTATATTAGGATATAGCGGGTTGGATAATGGATGGATGGATAGTTAAAATGGTTTAATTTTTTGTTTAAAGAGTTTAAAGGGAAAAATATATATATATTATAAATGTTAACCCATAAAACTTAACTACTAAGCTTTTCCATAAGCATCATGCTTTCAGATTTTTCCCTCATGTGAGGCTTTGGCTTACAATTCACATTAATTGTAGCTGGGAAAAAAAAAGTGTTTCTTAAGCCTCTGTTGCCATAGTAACACATAGCAGCCAAAAATTAGAACCTGCTGAGCAAACAACTGTACAACAAAACGTAGGTGTCTGTCTTTACTTCTGCTTCATACTGCGCAGTGTGCTTGTGCCTTGGTTGATGGTTGGTGCCTTGAAGGGCCACAGTTGAGAGCCAGCATGGCAACAGGCGGAGATTTCAGTTAGAGAGTAGGATTGTACTGCAGTTGTTAGTATTGGTAAGAGAATGAGTTTGATATAAAGTTTGAGAATGAATTTTGATATCAAGTTTGGTAAAGGGGAGAAAAATGTGATAATTAAAAGGAAAATATATAAATGAAATAGCATAACAAAAGTGATAGTTTAATATTGTTAATAAAATTATGCATTAATGCACTTTATACACTAAACAGCCCATATTTTACAGTCCACAAAAGTAAAGTATACAGTATTGTAGTCTGTTTCCAATGGAGGAAGAATGTTTTAGGGTGTTTGTTTTAAATGTCTGCTTATTTAGAAAATGTCTGGATATTGAACAATTTCTGCTGTTGGGGAACTGCTATCTAACCAACTGAAGGAGGAAATTAAGCATGGTTTTTGTTGATTTTTTCACTAGTAATTAGAGTGCAGAACTCAGGATATTAGGATTGGGTCATCACATACATGTTTGGGCTTCAAATACATTTGATCATGTATTGCAGTTTGAATAATCAACATTAATTTGATTATTCACTCAGTATTGAATTACTCCAGACACTGCTTTGTCGAATATTGGGATTTTTTTAAGACTACCATCTCACATTTGCCTGTCATTCCAGAAATAATCAATGTTTAGTTTTGGAATGGTAGATTCTGTTGTAATGCATGTAATTCATAGCTTTTTCACTGTGCAAGAGCAGCATTTTCCTTTTCAGCAGCCCCATTATAGCTTGGCTCCATCCTACCTTTCAGCTAGAAGAGCTTACAAGTACATATATCTCTAATATATAAACTCCTCATGGCAGCTTTTGTAGATTTCTAGTAAGCAAAAACTAATGTATTTAGAGAGTATTTACTGAGAGAAAGGAGAGTACAAGTCACATACTATGTGTTATGCTGTGGCTCCCATTCTGCCTATCCTGCACAATGGGGCTAAGGGAATTTTACACAGATGAAACTTGGGTATAATACCTCTTGATTGGTTACATTTATTATATAAAGTTAATGTGTTTGCGTTGCTTATAACAGTGTTTCTATGGAGGTTGCCTGAAAACAGATCATGTAATGTCAGACTCTGATTAATCTAAACTTGGGGCACTTTTAAGTCTTTCCATGTTTAACAAATAGAATAATCATGCCCTAAATTATCTAGTTCATCATTATGCCTTTATCCAAAACATCATAAAATACAATATTCTTACAATTGCTCTTGAGTGATTTTTAAGAAAATATAAAGTTAATGTGTAGTGAGCAAAGGTTTTCAAGTAGAGCACAAGAGCCTTATTACTACAGTTGGTCTCATGTTTAGCTGAAAAGCATCAAAATGACAGCTAATAAACACTTTAATTTGATTAATAGAACAGCAGCATGTTAAAAAGCCTGAGCAGTCCCAAGATGCTTTGTGAAGTGGTGTTGACATGAGGCTCATTCCTTTTGTTAAAGAGCTGCAGTGTTCACAAATGTCCTTCAAGGAGCAACATACTAAATATAGCATAAGTCATATTATACATGCAAGTGAAGTATAAAACTGCTATGAAGCGCCAAGAAGGATGGTTAATGATTAATTTTTATCTATTCTGAGCAATAGTGTCCAACTTGCTTTACATGAATTGCAAAAATGAAGAATATATGAAACCATAAGTAATGATTTGCTGTGAAAGGTGTACATGAAATATCACCTTACAAGAGCCATGAACCTCAGGTAGTGCCAGTGGTGTAGCCTTCTAAAATTTTAAGCCATTTTGAAATATGCTTGAATGATTGCTTTTACTATTTAACATTAAAAAGTCATGTAACATTATTTAAATATGTGAGTTTTTGCTATAATGCCTCAGATGCTACAGGATTAACATAATTGTCAGGATCCACTAGCCAAGAGAAATAAAAATCTGCTGGAGAATCTGCAGAAAACTCATGTGGACAATATAGGTCTTTACAGGAAATATCTTGAGAGGATTTTTAAAATCCTGAGTTGTTTTGTGGCATGCATACAGTACCTGTTCATTAATAAGGCCTAGCCTGAATTTGATATGAAAGAGCCATTTGTGAAATTCATATCAACCATTCAAGGCTCTAAGGTCTCTCTGACACATCAGTGATAGTGAAAAATGCTCTGCAGAAATTAATGCAGTTTCTTTATTAAAGAATTGTGCCTTACAGGGCAAAGAAAGCTGAACATGTTTCAGCAAGAATTAAATAATGTCTTTCCGCATCACTTGTGTTACAGTTCTCAAGTATCAAGTATCAGCAGTTAAAATGTTTAGGCCTTAATAACTTGGAAATTGAAAAAGAGGTGTTACAGACACTGACTAAGAAAATCTCCAAAAAGTGATAGAAATGCCATTTCAGTGTAAAGGTAACCTTTGAATTAAGGTTTAGGAATAAATTCAAGGACAGTTGTCAGCTGCACCTTCATATTCGCAACTGATGGTAGAACCTATGGGAGGTGAGATCTTTGCTACATCTTTGCTTTGTCAAAACAGGCCTGTTACAACGCCAATGGAGAGGAGACTCTGGCGAGTTTGACACTTGCCCAAGTGGCCAGACAGAGTGACGTGTGGAAAGTTGGCTCAGGCTGATGCAGACTCTGATGTCACTAGCCATCACTGAATATTGTCTCTTGGCATGGGCAATGAGTTGGCTGCAAAAAGTTGCTGGGTGAAGGTGATGTGGAGGTTGGATGTAGTGTAGCAGGACGTGACAGAAGCAGGTGTTTGGTCCATTGTACTTAAGTTATCTTCTGGTTATTTGTCCTCACATATAAAACCTGTCTGTGAGAGTACCTGTGTTCTTGCTTTACCAGACAATGGCAGTCTTCTAACTGTACAGTATACAGGTCACAATTTTGGTGTGGCTCATTCAGATTTAAAAAGAGCTTTTAGTGAAACTTCCTCTATATATCTGTTTTTCAGGCTCCTTCAGTTGTACCATTCCTACATTTTGCAAACAAGCTTTTTATTATAGTATCATGGAGATCCTAGATTATTTAACCCAGAGCATGAGAAACCAATAACCCAAGTTGGATAGTCAATCCATAGCAGATATACACACTCGGGCAAACATCCATCCTGGTCCAGTTTACAATAATAAATGAAATTCATACATTCAACTGTACTCTGTTCATGTGACAATACTACTACCACTACTACTAATATATATACAGTTAGGTCCATAAATATTTGGACAGAGACAACTTTTTTCTAATTTTGGTTCTGTACATTACCACAATGAATTTTAAATGAAACAACTCAGATGCAGTTGAAGTGCAGACTTTCAGCTTTAATTCAGTGGGGTGAACAAAACAATTGCATAAAAATGTGAGGCAACTAAAGCATTTTTTTAACACAATCCCTTCATTTCAGGGGCTCAAAAGTAATGGACAAATTAAATAGCTGGAAATAAAATGTTCATTTCTAATACTTGGTTGAAAACCCTTTGCTAGCAGTGACAGCCTGAAGTCTTGAACTCCTGGACATCACCAGATGCTGGGTTTCCTCCTTTTTAATGCTCTGCCAGGCCTTTACTGCAGCGGCTTTCAGTTGCTGTTTGTTTGTGGGCCTTTCTGTCTGAAGTTTAGTCTTCAAGAAGTGAAATGCATGCTCAATTGGGTTAAGATCTGGGTGACTGACTTGGCCATTCAAGAATTTTCCACTTCTTTGCTTTAATAAACTCCTGGGTTGCTTTGGCTGTATGTTTTGGGTCATTGTCCATCTGTATCATGAAATGCCGCCCAATCAATTTGACTACATTTAGCTGGATTTGAGCAACCTTAGAATTCATTCGGCTGCTTCTGTCCTGTGTCACATCATCAATAAACACTAGTGTCCCAGTGCCACTGGCAGCAATGCACGCCCAAGCCATCACACTGCCTCCACTGTGTTGTACAGATGATGTGGTATAATTTGGATAATGAGCTGTTCCACACCTTCTCCATACTGTTTTCTTACCATCATTCTGGTAGAGGTTGATCTTGGTTTCATCTGTCCAAAGAATGTTTTTCCAGAACTAACTGTGCTGGCTTTTTTAGATGTTCTTTAGCAAAGTCCAATCTAGCCTTTCTATTCTTGAGGCTTATGAGTGGCTTGCACCTTGCAGTGCACCCTCTGTATTTACTTTCATGCAGTCTTCTCTTTATGGTAGACTTGGATATCGATACGCCTACCCCCTGGAGAGTGTTGTTCACTTGGTTGGTTGTTGTGAAGGGGTTTCTCTTCACCATGGAAATGATTCTGCGATCATCCACCACCACCACAGGTCTTTTTGCGTTGCTGAGTTGACCAGTGCTTGCTTTCTTTCTCAGGATGTACCAAACTGTAGATTTTGCCACTCGTAATATTGTAGCAATTTCTTAGATGGGTTTTTTCTGTTTTCGCAGCTTAAGGATGGCTTCTTTCACCTGCATGTAGAACTCCTTTGACTGCCATTTGATCCTTTGATCTTCCACATGCAAGCACCACACCTCAAATCAACTCCAGGCCTTTTATCTGCTTAATTGATAATGACATAACGACGGACTTGCCCACACCTGCCCATGAAATAGCCTTTGAGTCAATTGTCCAATTACTTTTGAGCCCCTGAAATGAAGGGATTGTGTTAAAAAAATGCTTTAGTTGCCTCACATTTTTATGCAATCGTTTTGTTCACCCCACTGAATTAAAGCTGAAAGTCTGCACTTCAACTGCATCTGAGTTGTTAAAATTCATTCTGGTAATGTACAGAACCAAAATTAGAAAAAGTTGTCTCTGTCCAAATATTTATGGACCTAACTGTATATACTGTGTATGTGTGTGTGTGTGTGTGTGTGTGTGTGTGTATATATATATATATATATATATATTATATAATATGTGTATGTATCTATCTATGTATATATATATATATACTGTGGCAAGCAGCTGGGTGAGGTACCTAGCCGGGATGCCCAGAAAGACTGGAGGAGGGATTATGCCTCCTCCAGACCACGAGGGGGCGACCGCCCTGGTGGCTATGAGGATCATGGGAAAAGAGCTTGGAAGCTCGACCCTCTAGGGGCCAGTGGTCACCGCCAGGGGGTGCCCTGATGCCTGAGGAACCCAGGCCCTCAGCACTTCCGCCACACCCGGAAGTGCTGGGGGGATGAAGACCAGGGACACCTGGAGTGCTTCCGGGTGCACAGCCGGCACTTCCACTACACTGGGGAGTGCTGGCAGGCACTCATTGGGAGGCACCTGGAACACATCCGGCTGGGTATAAAAGGGACCGCCTCCCTCCATTCAATGGCTGGAGTTGGGAGGAAGAGAGACAGAGCTCGGGAGGAGTGGAGTGGAGTGGAGAGGAGAGAAGAGGAGTGGAGGCAGACCTGAAGAGAGGAAAGGCATTGTGAGGCTTGGACTTTGGGGAGTATTGGGTTGTGTGTACACTTTTTTAAATGTGGAAAATGTAAATAAACGTGTGTTGGTTGGTGAACCATCGGTGTCTGCCTGTCTGTGTCCGGGCTGTTCCCCACAATACATACATATATAATTACTAATATGTGTGTGTGTGTGTGTGTGTGTGTGTGTGTGTGTGTGTGTGTGTATATATATATATATATATATATATATACAGTATATAGTGGCAGAAGGCTGGGGGATCCTGCCCTGGAAGGTGGAAGGACCGGGAGAGGGACAATACCTTCCCCGGGCCATGAGAGGGCAGCCGTCCTGGTCTGCATCTGGGCCATGGGATCAGATCTTAGAAGCTCAACCCTGTTGGGGCCCGTGGCCACTGGAAGGGGGTGCCTGGAGGATTACAGAGCCTTGGACTGCATCACTTCCACCACACCAGGAAGTGCTGCCGGATCAGGAACTGAGTACACCCGGAGTGCTTCCGGGTATCCATGCAGCACTTCCACACCGGGAAGTGCTGCCGGAACATTGTCATGGAGCACATCAGGGGTATTATAAAAGGGGCCACCTCACTCCATTTGAGGAGCTGGAGGCGGAGGGAAGAGGAGAGGAGTAGAGGCGGCAGAAGAAAAGAGAGTTATGGAAAGGAGGGACTGTGAGCAACTTGTGGCTGTTTAATGCATTGTGTGGTGTTGTAAAAGCAGAAAAGAAATATTAAACGTGTGTTTTTGGACATCTGTGGTCAGTCTGTGTGTTCAAGGGCTGAAACTCTCTCTATCATATATATATATATATAAAATAGTAGGTAAGCACCATTACAATCAGATTGTGATTCAGACTACGAATGCCATGAATAAATAAATAAATAAATATATATATATATATTTGCAGCTGGAGATCCACGAAGGGAGAAAAAACGAATCACGTATCATAAAATAGTTTTTTTTTTTTTATTCCTGAGCTTTCAACCCCTATCAGGGGTCTTCATCAGAGGATAATGCTTAGACTTACAAGAATCAAAGGCAATATATAGCAACACATTCAGTGGGGGGTGGGTGGAGGTGACTAAGTCAGTATGATCAAGGGGGGGGTGGGGGGGGGTTGTATAGTTTAATTATTGTGTACATGTCCTTCTTAAGTTGGCATATGCTGGATTTATGTCCAAGTGTCTGTTGATGGCGTTTTCATCTGATAGCCAAGACTCGGCCAACTCTCTGGCACTTTTAGTACTAGTACTGGAATCTCAACACGTGTACAGGAACATCGCAACGCCATCAGAAGAAAGGACGCACTATCTTTGATATAGGCACATACCAAATCGACAGAACACACATTCAACTGGGACAACGTAAAAGTAAAATTTAAGGCCAGTACTAAAAGTGCCAGAGAGTTGGCCGAGTCTTGGCTATCAGATGAAAACGCCATCAACAGACACTTGGACATAAATCCAGCATATGCCAACTTAAGAAGGACATGTACACAATAATTAAACTATACAGCCCCCCCTCACCCCCCCCCCTTGATCATACTGACTTAGTCACCTCCACCCACCCCCCACTGAATGTGTTGCTATATATTGCCTTTGATTCTTGTAAGTCTAAGCATTATCCTCTGATGAAGACCCCTGATAGGGGTTGAAAGCTCAGGAATAAAAAAACTATTTTATGATACGTGATTCGTTTTTTCTCCCTTCGTGGATCTGCAGCTGCAAATATGCAAACCGTATCACAGACCTTCTCTTCCATATATATATATATATATATATATATATATATATATATATATATATATATATATATAATATAATATTTTGTTCCCCATCTTTCTTGATATTGACCATTATGTGCACAGAGGAGTACTGTATATAGTAAAGTTGATAAATTGCTAAAAGCAATTGTATTGACAGACTATTATTGTCAGGTTGGTTTTTTTTTTTTTCCATAGTTCTGAAAATGCGTGTGCACATTTTTTGCATCATAGATTGGTGCAGTGATTACAGCTGTTATCTCACTGCTCTATGACACTGGGGCTGAATTGTCAACCTAGTCACAGTCTGAGTTGTGAATTTGCAAATTCTTTGTTTGTCTGAATGGATTTTCTTCTGGTACTATAGTTTCTTCCCTTTTCACTAAAATATATGTGTGTTATGTTGATTGGTAATTGTGAGTTTGTTTAGTGTGAATGTCCGAGTGTGGCTGTTTTATAGAATGGTGTTGGATCTTCTTTTCCAGCAGATGTTAGGACAGAGTCTGCCTCATCACAACACTAAACTTAATTAAGCCTGTATGAAAGTGGATGAATAGTTGCACCTTTGGCTGATGTGCAGGTATATTCAGTATTTTGCTTTCTGTGTTATTTCATGCTTCCACTGATGACTGGTCTTTTACTGTAGCCCTGCTTGTTTAAATGCTTTTAAGGAAGGACAATTATAAATCACCTCTGTATGTTAGAGTAAATCTTGCACAGCTGGAGTGTTTGATTCTTAATACCGATTTTTATTACATTTTCAGAACCACGTTTCTTAGAAAAGATGCATTTTACACTTCTTTTTAGGCTTATTGGTAATAGTTGTATTCTTGATTTAGAACCTTCTGACCTCCTCATTGCTCAAAATATTTAAAAATATTCCAAAGCCATGGTATTTAGTTTAATTGGAGACTAAACCTTCCCATTCTAAGTGAATGTGTATGATTGTGCCTTGCAGTTGACTAGCGCAGTGTTCAGAGTTGTTTCTCACCTTGAACACATCACTGACAGAATATTAACATGTGTTTTATAAGCAGGCTAAAAAATAGATTATTTTTAGTAAATGATGTTATCTTTTTTCTGGACTTGTCAAGCTGCCTAACATTTATTTTTGTTCAGACCACACAAAATTTTTAAGAAGCAGTAAGAAACTGAGTTGATTTGAATAATATTCTCATATACTGTATACTTAATAGGGATTAAAGGACTGGCAACCAACAAACATAATAATTTTGCCCTAGTTTATATTTTCTATATAGGTAAAGGTCTGTATTGGTAAACTGGCACCAGTTTTTAGCCTATATTGAGAAATACGTAATTCAAAAATATTACATTTTCACCCATTAGAACAGCAGCCCTGAGTTCCAACTGTATAAGGAGGGCACAGAAAGTGGATAGTAGGATGGATGGGTTATACAATATGAAGCTGTAATAACTTCTGTATTCCTACTTATCAAGGGATGGGGGGCCCTAGTCCATTACTTGTTAACTTGGTTTTCTTTGTTCATCTAATAAAATGGTTTATTATCTGCTCAGTTTTCATCTTTTGAATCTCGAATCCAGTTTGGAAAATTTACAGTATGTATGAGGAAAAACAAGAAAAAACATGTCTACCCCTAAACAGTTTCTGTGAACATTTTCATTTACATTTCACTGTCCCATCGTAGTAGCAGTTTGAACTCATTTGTTATCCCTGCAGGCAGTCACAGCAGCTGTTGATAAACATGTGCAATTAAAAATAACTGGAACAAAGGGAGGGTAATGGAAGCAGCAGTTTATTTTAGGAGTATGTCACTTTTGTGCCTGTTGAAAAGGTATCAGCCTTCTGCCCATCTTGAAACACATCTATCAATGTTCTGAATATTTCTTGTAAATATGAATAGATTGGTTAATGGCCCCAACAGGATATCTTGTATTTTATCTTTTTTTTTATTTCCTTTCATCTGTGCATACTTTCTTTGAAGTGTATATATTACTTGTTAAATGAGTAGATTGTTGTAGCAAATTTGTTGTTCTGTTTGCCTTATTTAATTATTGAAAATGTTTTTTGTATTATTATTTTAGTAGCAAATCTTAGTAGTATCCGTTTTTTATCTTTAAATGCTGTATATTTGTATATATTGTAAGGTAATTGGTATTACATTTGTTTGTAAAATACTTTGATCTACATTTAACATATAAAATGTTCTATATACATCAATATATCGTTATTACATTTCTAAGCTTCTTAGTGCCAATATTGTGTGTTACTACATACTTTTATAAGTAATAACACATAACAATTATAATTATTCTGGGGTATCCAGTAAAATGGCAGGACCAAAACTGCACAGTAAAATTAAAGAATACATACTGTAGCTGTAATTTGAACTTGATTATATTTTCTTAGTGAAATTCTTACTTGGATGGGCCCATCATGATACACCGTTGTGGCACTCTCTGGCACAATGAATAGCAAGTATAATGACCTTACTTGAAAACCTGTGTCTTCATAAACCTAAAAAATAATAGAACAATGAAAGAGTAATAGGAGAGATGTCTAAAAAAGTTTGAATTAGCAGAAAGTGAGTGGATTTTTTTACTTTTCAATGTAATTGAACATAACATTTATTATATTTAATTTCAATTATTGTGAACTAGCTGTTCATGACATTTTTAACATTTTTAACAGTTTAACTACAGTTACAAAAATGAAAATTCTTCACTGATTATTTTAATCAAACTTACTTACCTTTTAACTGCGCACATCATAGAGTTACTGGTCCTATAATTGTTTTTTTAATTCAAAATACAAATATGTATATGACAACGTTAAACATATCAGTCTACACTGCCAAAAACTCACCTAAGTTTATTTGAGAAGATACAGTGTGAGGAATCTTTTTTGCTCTGGTTGAGTGTTCTGAAAAAGAACATTTACTCATTATAAGGCCATTGAGCAACATCCATGAGTGAAGAACACAAAGAATAATCCCTTTTATTTGACTTGTCTTATTATGTACTTTAGTGTTTATGTGTTTGGCATGATTGATTTAATAACAATACTGTAGGTAGTTACTTGACAGATACTTTATTAATGTAAGGACAAACGGCCGCGTTATATCCGCTTATGCAAATGGCAGTCAGATGTACTGTACATAAAACACAAACATAATTCACTCAAGTCTGAAGAGTAAGATAAATATGTTCACAATCTGCTTAAAATCATCATATTGAAATGGTAGAAAAATGTAGTTTAGTTGAAGGGTATTCATTAAAGTCTAAATAATGCTAAAAGGAAGAAAAGGTCAAAAGTGCTGGATACACAGATAAGAAGACCTGCGTCACTTTGGGATTAAATCAGATTTTATTACAGCTAAAAATGTTTGACTGTTATATTTTATATTTAGCTTTTTGTAATTTTTGTAGGTGAAATTTAATTGTGGGACCTGTTCTGAATAGTTTACAACTGTATAGCTAGTCGGTGTATTTTGAAATACACAACAGTGTGTGATTTAAAAAAAAAAAAAAAAAAAAAAGATGTTTCAGTTCCGGAGATTTCAATTAATAGAAGACATACTATTTACAGTACAGTATTTTTCAATTCAACTGAGTTTACTTGCTTGTTAAAATGTGTTCATTCATTATTTCAAAGTACCTTTTTATTTTTAGCAGGCAATTACCAATAAACAGTGAGACAGATTCAAATGACAAAGTATTCTAAAGAGTAGCTGCCTATTTTGCACCTGTTCATACTTATCATTAAGCAGATTCTTTAGAAAAGAGTTTTGAATAATCTTAATGTATTTCACAGGAGCAACTCCCACTCCTTAGTGTACACATTGTTTCTTACTTAAGCAAAGCATACAATCTGTGTGTCTTGGAATATGCAGATTAAAAGCAGATTCTGCGTTTTTTAATTATGTAAGGGATTCACTTAAAAACAGGCCTTCAATTAATAAACACACTTTACACCTACATGCAACTGGTACTGGACTTGTTAACACTCCACATTTCGGACTTTTAATTTGTACTAAATGATGAGCCAGTCATGTAAAAAATAACACAATGCTTATATTTTGAGCATATTTATTGCTTCTACATAAAAATTTATCCTAAGGTGAAAGTTTCCCCTATATATGCTCACAGGGCAAATTAGGTAGATGTGGTGTTGTCCATTTGCCTATCTATGACGTGAGCAGCCAACCCTTGACAGAGTGCCAGTCCATTACAGGGGCCACTCATGCACACACTGATACTGGGGCAATCTGATGTTGACAGTTAAACTACACTCATGTCCTTGGGGTGTGGGAGAAAATCCAGGTTATTCACAATAACCAGAAACAATTCACATTGTAACAGGTAGAATGTGCCAACTTCACCTAGAGAGTGCCCGATTCAAGACTCAAACAGAGGACTCTGAGTTGTATGGCTAAAGGACTAACCAATGAGATAATGAACATTTTTATCAGAAAAACTAAATGAGACTGTGGTGTCCATAGAAACAATGTTTGTATAATTAATAAAATGCATTTCAGAAAATTCAGATATGTTGTGGTGGACTAATTGCATTAATATTAAGACAGCTTCAGGCTGCTGTCACTTTATATATCTTTTTTATTAAGCTTTTATAAACAGCAATCAGCAAAGTAGTTAGTCAATATTATTATTATTAATAAATCTGTAGTATTATTGTAAATTCAAAAATCTTAATTACATGCAGAAGTATTACAAATATAATAATTAATGATTTTTAGAAATTCCTGTTCAGTTTGGTAGTAGTAATTTTTTTTATAGGCTTGAAAGCTTGTAGAAAATGATTTTGAACTGTAAATTGGTGAAAACTGTTTAATTCTAAATGCTGAAGTGGTCAAAAAATACAATTTTTATGATAATTTGCACAACATAATAAAAATGCCATACAGCTTTCATATATTCGTTTTCAGTTTTTCAAGTAAAATTCAGCCATACTCTTGACAGCTAGCCTAAGTGTAAAACCTCTAGTAATATGTCAGTAAACATTTAGACAAGCTAAAACTTTGAAACAAATTATACATAAAGGATCTGTCTGTAGATCTGTGGATCTATCTATCTGTCAATCTAGCTGATCTTACAATCAATGGGTGTAAATGGAAATGCAGACACTTTCTTCTGTTTCTTCAAGGTGTGCATAGTCACTTTAAAGTGATATTTTTCAAACAACAACCCATATTTTTAAACCAATATTTACAGTGATAAATAATAAAGTAAATAACTTAATATCTATATGCTCAATGAGTAAACACCAATTGAAGATTTGGTAATAAAGATTACTTACTGATACATCACTTGCTTAATGAGAAAAATGACACACAGTTGTATTTCAGTTGGGTTTACAGGATGAAAGGGCAGTGCACACATCATATCCAGCGATTAAATTGGTTATTTTTTTTAAAAGAGCTACAGCAGCAAATAGTTTTTTTTCTACTCGGCACTGGGTACTTGTTGGACAGGCTGATCCAGAATGTGGACAAATTTTCAGTCTTGTGGCATGTCTTCCAGTAATGGTCAGAGGTCACCTTACCCACTCAGATTGTTAACTTGGAGTTGAGTTTAAGTCAGTAATGAACAGTGCATTGTCAAACTCTGGTGGATTTCTCAGCTGTACCTTTTGTCACATAAGATTAAATGTTTCCTCCATAGAATAATGTGTGAGATAGTCATGTCTAAATGAGCTGTATATCATATCATATATATGTGTATATATATATCATATATTCTGTAATCAAAGGTATGTTGAGTCTTAGGTGTATTCATTTTCAACAAGTGAGTGCGAATGTGGATTTTTGCAAATAAATCATTATTCCAATGAGTACTTCATTACTGTCAGGCACTCTCTCACACACTTTGATCCTGCAGATTCATGGCGGTTACGAGGACGACGATTAGCCATTGACACTCAAAGCAAAGAATGAATGAGAAAGACTGCATTTGATGGAAGCATGCAAAATGTTTGGAATTTTCTTTAAAACTCGGTCAAATCAAGCACTAATTGCTACATAACTAATTTTTTTGTAGAATGTAGAGCTCGTTATTAACCTGCGGTTAATATTCTTCAAATTCAGAAATTCTGTGTAATTTTAAACTATCAAGCACAATATTATATGGTACAGTACAACTGTGGAGGTGGTGTAATAATAGCGCCGCTGCCTTGCAACAAGATTATGGGTTCGTGTTCCAGGTCCTCCCTATGTGGAGTGTGCAAGCACTTTGAGCAGCGAGTAAAGCACTATATAAATGTAAAGAGTTATTATTATTATTATTATTGTGTTTGTCAATTTCAAATTTTAAACATTATTTTTCATCAAATAAACAAAATGCGTAGTGCTAGGACTCTCGGCCTCTATATACCTTCACAGAACCTCAGACTTGATCCACGTGCAACATATTTGTATCGCCACCTTTTTATTTACAAAAAAGGCACTGCTAATCACACTTGTGGTGATTTAAAACAAACCTGTGTCCCCTCAGTGTAGAGTAGACATTGTATTCATGTGTGTTAGTTACTTTTATCACTTGTTACGGGTTTGTGCACTGATAGCTTTGATAGTATTGATAGTTCTTTTTTATTCTGTTAAATGCACTTTGTGGTATGCCTGGGTCATATATGACCTAAAAATTCATTTTATTTCAAAAGGGAAATAGATGTTACTGCTAATACTGTGCACTATTTTATTTTTATGCACTTTTTTATTTCAAAAGTGAAAAAAGTATTGCTACTACCTCAGATTCTGTTCAGTTATAGCTCTTTTTAAAGTTTTTAATCCCTTTTTGTGCCTGTGTCAGATATGACCAAAATTAAAAGGGAAAAAATGAATTAACATTATTTCTTTTTCAGCACATTCATTAGTATTGGTTTAAAATTTGTCATTGCCTGCTGCTTACTGGCCGCTGAAAATGTCTGGCCCAGGTAAAATTTCTTGGTTTGAAAATCTAGCCTAACTGAATTTGTAATTGAATAGCCCTGTTTTAGAGGCTTAGACATCATTTCACATCAGTGAATAACTTGGCCTGAGTGCACTCTTTTCCGTGAAGGAATGTGTGTATTTTATTTCTCAGTCATACAGTCTGCATGATGAGAAATGTATTCAACAGCCACATGTGTGTCTGTATTAAAAAGCAATCACATGTGTTTCAAAGTAAAAGTCTTAAACAGATGACTTTTGAGGGTGCTGTTTTTAATATAGCTGGTACCCTTCATGTCATTCTTCAGCACTCCCTCAAGCTAAAGTACTACAACATTCTTTCTGAGGTCTTTTTGAGGCTTGTTTTTTTCCCACCATGTTGGCAGCCCTGGCAGTGGTTATGGCTTAGTAATTTCTGTCAGCATTCTACTGCAAGATTTTAATTCTTCAAAATATCTGTGCTCCCATCACTCTGGTAGGCAATGTCAAACAGCACAGAAACTCCTCAACAAACTGTTCTTCCCAAATATACCAAAGGTACTGCAACAAATTTGAGAACAATGAGGTATCTATGATTTCATTCACTTGTATTGTAAAATGCCCTGTGTATTTTAACTGAGATAAAAGATGTTTTTCCAAGTTCTGGACATTTTCAAATCTGACTTGTCTGAGGTTTCTGTGGATTTTTCTTTTTCATTTATGACCGCTTCAGTCATATTTATTGTTGAAGGTATAATTCACCTCTCTGAAACAGTATGTGTAGCTTTCTCCTTAGCTACACAGTAACACACTACATATGATGCTGATTTTGGTTCATCATTGAATTTTAGATTTCTGTCGAATACCTAAATTGACAATTTCATGTCTTCAGCTCTCCAGTGAAAAGAGTACAAAAGTTTATCTTTCAGACTGAAAATTATAAATATGCTTGACTTTGTCTTCGACAGTTTTGAGTTCTTTCACACACATGGATGATGAAGGGTTGTGTCACTTCACTTTTCACACCAAACCTGTTGATCTTTTGGCAAGTACAGGTTCATAGTATCCAATACCCAGTAAAGCATCTGTTTGGCTGGTTGTTATTCATTTTTTTTCTTTTTGAGTTGTTCAGTTATTTTTGCCATTACTTTTGCATTCTTAAAAGTATTGTTAAATATTCTAGAAGTAGCACGAATTTGTTTCCTGCTGACACTCCCTTAAAGCCCTTCTCTGCTTATGTAATGTAGGTCACGTGCAAATGCCGGTTGTCTCTGCCTTGCTCGCCAGCTCTCTCTTTCATTGTCTGGCCTGCTGGTTCTTGCCTGTTATTTAAAGGCTGGATTTTTCACTCTGCTGAAGTACAGTCAAGGTGATCAATTTCAGCACTTCATAAATAAATCTATACCGTAAACCATGGTATATTTTCAAATCTGTGATTTTTTTGCACTATTTGTGAGTTAATGACTAATGTAGTAGTTTTATATTTTGACATATTTATGACTACACCGTGTTGGTTTGCATAATTAGAGACACTCTTGGGTGCTGCTGTCAGTATAGTTGTCTGTGCACCTCTGGCCATTTCCTTTTAGTATGCTGTATTGCCCATTTTCTCCAATTTTTGATGTATTTTCATACTGTAAGCTCTTCAGTGAAAGGCTTCTCTTGACACCCAGGACACCTTCTGAGTCACAACTTCTTGCATTACAAAGGTCTTGAACCAGGTCCAGTCAGATTACGTATTTCCAGCCTTCACCTAAGATGAAGCCATATTGAGGTGAGATCAGATCTTATCCCAAACTAATAAGCATGCACATGACAGCTTTAGAATTTCTTTGATTCTAAAGCCATATTAGCCAATTATCACCTTTTAGTCATGTGATCAGACCATATGAGCTCTATGAAGTAAGTCATTAACTTTTGATTTCAGGTGCTTTTGTACCAAGTAAATTTGTGTGCATCCTCATGTTTGTTATGGACAGTCAATAACTATCAACAAAATTCTCTAATGATTAGCCACTTGGACTAAGATCAAGTCATTCTTTTTTAGGTATCACTGTCATTACTTAAGTCAACGCTGACATCTTTAATTTGGACTACAGTGTCAGTAGGCAGCACCCTTTTGAGCACCGTCTCTGAGGCCAAATAGTTTGTCAGGCGCATACAATAGCTCCTCTTTTTTCTTGGAAGGGCCATCTTCGTTAATTTGTCAATATTAATATTTTGTTTCAGTGCTGAGTATAATTTTATTCTAGAGCATGAGGGCTAACAAACTACACAGGTGAAGGCTTCTTTTCTACTTTCACTCTACATGATTTGATATTTGGGTGGTATGATGCCAATGTGTTTAATGGTACAGCTGCATAAAGTGCCCTGGGTTTGAATCTCATGCCTTGTCACTTTCTGTGTGGTGCTATCATACAGTGATTATCCTTGTGTTGTGTGCAGTTTTCCTCTCCTAATATATTCTGATTAGTTTAACTGTTGCTTCTAATTTGATATGTGTGAGCGTGTCCATCTATTCAAAAAATAAAATTATTGCGCAGAATATAGAGAAGACATTGCCTGGGTCTGAGGTGATACAGGCAAGTAGAGAGGGGCATGAAATGTAAAGAACACTTAGTAATGAAAATTGAGGTTTTACGTGTGCCTACATTTATCCATCCATTAGTCAACCCTCTTAATCCAAGTAAGGGTCATTGAGGGGCTGACAGACTCTGACCCTAAGTAGGGACCAACCCTGGAACCCTAGATGATAGTCCATTGCTGAACACATTCTCACAAATACCCACATTCACTCATTTGAGGCATATTGCATGTATCCAGATAGCTCTGAGATATTGATTGAAATTTGAAATGCATAGAGAAAACACCACACAGACACAGGGGAACCTTGTAACTCATCTTTAAATCCAGGAAACTGTGAGACAATTTATTCAGTTTTTTTTCTTATAGATGCATTCAAAGGTTTTTATAGATGGGGAGCTTTTAATGTCTTTGGACTTGTCCATTCGCCTGACTTATTTTTATATGCCATGGACTGTCGTGTTTTCTATCCTTTTGCTATTTTTGCTTCAAGGGATTCTAATTGTTCTTTTTCTATACCACTTAGTTCTTCCTAACTACTTTGTCATCTTTGTAAGTTTACAAGACTTGCACCAGTACGCCAGTTCTGGGCTGGGCATGTTGTCTTTAAGACAGAACAGAAGGACTGAGAGGAGGGAGGTGTTGCCGCACTGAGATTAGCTGGCAGGTTTCTGGGCAGACCTCGATGGCTGTGGCTGTTGCTTGTCACATGACAGCAATTAGTGGCTACTTTTCTAGCCGGCCAGTCCTGTTAGAGTGCAGCACACATTGAGAGCGGCTCAGTGCTTTAGACAATGCTTCTGAAGGATTTTTCTGTTCAATTAATTCTGTTGTTGCTCACTCTAGCTTTGTGCCTCTCGTCGCGACCGACAAATTTGGTGCAAAGATTTGTTTTCACATTTCAAAGATGCAGTTGCTATGTGGCTTGACAAGTATCGACATTCTCTAAGAAGACAGCTTGATTGGGTTTTAGCATCAGGGACCTCAACAGCCTACTTTTCAAGTCTCAAATCCACGGAGACCTGATTCTTAGAGAAGGATTTAATAGAGAAGGTGGCAAAATGAATACAACAGGAACAAATGACATGCCTTAACTGATTTTTTTTTTTCTTTCACTCTCCTTTCCCTTTCATGGTGAATTGCATTATTGTTTGATAAGACTATATTTTTTTAATCAATGGGAGGGCTGTATGCAGCCTAATTCAAGCAAAGTGGATTATTTAACAGAGTGGGTAATAGATAACTGTCCTTAGTATCAGCAGCATGGACAGTCCTTTGTGTGAGCTCTGCCCAGCACTCACAGGGGGCCACCTGACAGTCTTGTGTTTTTGGATGAATTTAGTGCCAAGCTATTATTAGCTGGCATTGGAACAAGAAAGAAGGGGAGAGAGAGAGAGCAAGCAAGAGCGGCTTAGGGGATCTGGACTGGCAGCTGGACAAAGATGCTCAGGTACCTTGTGGCCTTGTAGTCTCCCTGTTAAAAAGGCAGTTGCAACATTTTTATTTAATATACAAAGTAGAATATTCTGTTGTACTATACTGTAGACATAGTGTTTATTAATGTTAGAATGAAATATAATGGCAAAATTTAACAAACAATCATTCCATCTTGATTTTATATGATGACTCAGGCTTTACATTGACCCTGAATTTCATTTAGTAGGTTTGAGAATATTATATTATCATTAAGAACAAGAATTATTACACGGCAGTTTACCAAGATTAGTGCGTAAAGTGCCACACATACTGTATTATATATTGTACTATTTTAATATATTGTATGGTGCTGTAACTTTATTATAGTAACACTTAAATTCAAAATTCAAAAAGTGACAACAATTGAATAATTTTTCTGCAGTGGGCTGGTGCCCTGTCCAAAGTTCATTCTTTCCTGTCCAGGTTTAATTCCTGCTTTTTACACAGTGCCGCTAGGATTAGAATAATTGGGTTTAATAGATGGATGGATGGACATTATCTTTAATTTTTGAAAATACAAAATGTGTTGCAAGTATATCACTTGCACAACATATTGATTTTTTTGATGTTTTAGGTAATTCATTTTAGTCAATTCCACCCCCCTCCACAACACAAACATAGTTGGACCTTTTTAAAATTTATAGAAAAAACAATTCTTAGAAAGCGATTACAAATTCAGCAATGTAAAAAGTTTTTAAGAGGTCTTTTTTTTTTGCCCTATCCCAGTTTTGATTGTCAATGCAAATCAAGCATCTGCAAGGTTTTCTTTTGTTTATTTATTTATTTATTTTTGTGTGGTGTTTGCCCTTTGGCTCAAAGATTTTAATCCCACAGGATCATTGCACACTGAGACAAGTGGTGGAGGGTCTGAAAAGTTAGAAACATGTAATTTGTACACTCGGACTAACTAATAAAGTGAGTGGGACTTCTCTACGTTTAGTTTTTGTATTGTCTGATTATTCCAGTTTTCTTTTCAGATCCCACATATGTGTGAAACTGGTGAATCTATACTGGCTCTGTGCAAGTGGTGAAATGTATATGAATATACAAGTGATGGACTAGTATCTCTTCCAGGTTTAAAAAGATGTGGATTAGTGCCACTGATTTGTTTCTTTTGTTAATTTGTTTTCCTTTATGCTGAATTTGGTTGCATGTTTCTAAATTCTGAAATTTTGAAAGTGCTGAAGTTCAGAAGTAAGAATCAGCTTTGACTGGAGGGGTGAACTAGGAGAAACTATAAATACATTTATTACAGAAATAACTTGAAAGTGATATGTCATTTAGCAGTTTTGGCCAGAGCTCGCAGTCATGCTGCGAATACAATACACTTGTTTATTGCTCTCATTCTACTGGCAGTCAGCTATATAAAGAATGCACGGCTGATGATTGTTCCATCGGCTGTCTTGGA
Organism: Erpetoichthys calabaricus; assembly: GCF_900747795.2. Classification (NCBI taxonomy): domain Eukaryota; kingdom Metazoa; phylum Chordata; class Cladistia; order Polypteriformes; family Polypteridae; genus Erpetoichthys; species Erpetoichthys calabaricus. The sequence goes on from NC_041404.2 coordinate 23,631,527, forward strand.
AACACTCCTCACCGGGGGATTTAGTTTCAACAACCACTTGCAGCTTGCACTAGACCTACCCTTTGGTGTGGGCAGTGCTTTATACCATTCCTCAGAATGCTGCCAAGGGTCAGTACTCTGGCTGCAAATTAGTGCTTGTGTACCTTTTTCTGCACGTCTCGGTCTGTGTGTAGTTGCCTTTTTTTTTTTTTGCATGTGAGGTCACCTCTGTCGTCCTGCTTGCCACTTGCTGTGTAACTCTGAGCATGTCTTTGCTTATGACTGAATGTACTTCAGTGATTCTGAGTCTGTACTTGTGTCTGGTGTTATGTATCCCTTTATAGGCCTTTGGGAGTTTCCTGGTACTGCTTGTCTTCATTCTTCTGGGCATCTTTATGTGTAGCTGAACACTGGCATTTGTTTTTGTCTCTATCTTATGAAACAATAGTAATTTACTACTATTATTATTTTATTATTATTGTTCTTTTTCGCCAGATGGCTTTATCCAAGATCGATCGATCTATCTATCTATCTATCTATCTATCTATCTATCTATCTATCTATCTATCTATCTATCTATCTATCTATCTATCTATCTATCTATCTATCTATCTATCTATCTATCTATCCCTGTTCAAATTATTTATGGGGGAGGGGGCAAGGCTGACAGTGTCTGGGTTGTTTGGTATGAATGAGAGAGTAAGACACGCTACTTTTTTATTTTTAACATTGTTTTTGCTGTTTTTCCCCTCCATTTATTCACCCCCATAAATGCTGTCTCTAGCTAGTTTTTTGGAGTTGAAGACTAGAAACCTTATCTAATAGTAGTTTCCAAAAACCCCAGATCTCAGATTATTTAGGCAGTGGTCTTGCTTCCTATTCATTGCTTAATTCATTTAAGAGTTTAGAGGTAACATGATTCAAGTGTGTACAAGTATGAAGGAAATGAGTTAGATGGGTGCCATCTTTTACTTTAAAATGATTTTCATTTAATAAATGGAAGTGGATACATTTCAAAATAATGTTTGAAAAGAATCCTTCACACAGAGAAACATAAATTATTAAGGACTGTTCTACATGAAAATACTTGTGGGACATTCAGATCTCAGCTTGACAGAATTTTACAAAAGTTAGGTAAATTGAGAGTAACAGCATTAGTTGATTTGAGTGGCCTTTTCGCATTAAATCTTTTATGGTTATTCTCACCTCACTAACTTTTTTATTACAAGTCAATTTTATAAACTGGTTTGATCTGTATGTTAAAATATCTTAAAGTAATTTTGCAAACCAACTAATGCAAAAATATGTTTTGTTTTGTACTCTACAGTAATTCGTCCACTTTACTAGAGAACCTCAGTACAAGTTTCAAAATAAATCAGACTGACATCAAGCATGTTGTAGGAAATGAGTGAGAGATCTGTTTCTTGGCCACCTAGGGACCACAATGTAATGCTGGAAAACTGTATCTGATGTGAAAACAATAATTGATTGATTGATGTTAATCAATCAGTTATTTAATTATCAGTTTTTTCTTTGGCAATGCCAGTAATTGATTAAATAATTTGGAAAGGCTGCCATCTTTATTTTTCTTACCTTTCTCTGTAGGAGGGGTGTCGAGCTGCTTGGCTTATATGAAGGTAACTGAAGCTCACTCATTTTAAGAAACATACTAATACTATTTATTGATAAACACAAAGATTATAGAAATATGATAACTACATACATAGTGACATAGAAGACCGGATGGATGTAAGACAGCTGACATAGAGAAACATGTAACACAGAAGAAGTTGGCCATTTATTGGCTATTTAGAGTTCTAATTTATCTTGGCACAAAGAAACAGTTTTACGATACCAAGGCTTAAAGGATGGGGTTTGATGCTGTGTGAAGCTGAGTGTTGTTTGCTGCAGCTTCAAGTGGAGGACTCTTCTTGCTTTGGAGTGTACTCTGTGTCTTTTTCTATATGGTCCTCAATCCATGGTGTGCTGTGTTACTGCCTTCCTCAGCTTCCTTGTTAGGCTGTTTGCTGTGACCTGTGTAACTTCAACTCCATAGGGAAAGACATTGCTCTACTGGGCACAAGAGTGTAGGTGCTGAAGTTCCCTTATTGAATAATGCTGCCTTTGAGTCATCTAGACATGTGGTTTGACAGAGTAGATTTTAGATCAAGTTCAGGTCATCTTGCTCCAAGGCTTTCTGGAGAGTAACTTTCAAGCCAAACGAAGTTTGTGAGCTTTTTACTCTGCAGACTTACGGTGGCTTCTAACCCCAAAGAGATCATCAACTTTCAGCTCCTCCAAGAAGAATGGCTTGTCAGCTTCAGCTTCCAACAAAGAGAATGGATTGTCAGGTGTTAGCTTCCCAGAAGAGACAGAATAGATAAACATAGCACTTTTTGAGGGAAGCTATAACCTCTGGTTATAGGTTCAAGGCATGTTCCAATTACAGATCCAATGCCTGCTTAAAGATGTGTTATTTATTCCAATACATCCAGAGTTCAAATAGCAGTTTACAAACCTAAAATGAATGTCCTTTTGAGTGCCTTCTTGTCTGAAGAAATCACGGCAGTGGTGTCCACTCAACTCTGATTTACACATTTGTTATCAAATGAAGCACAGAGCTAAGTGTTGGTAGACTGCAGTTCACCCATTCAATTTAATATTCACTCAGGAATGTAGGTGGGGGGTGCAGTTGGATTTCTGCATCCCTGTTAAATCTACTGTCTTAGCAGGCCTTGGGTGCCACTAAAAACCTCGCAAAATAGGTAATGCCGACTTTGTCCTACATTGTTGTATTAATAATTATTTACCGGTACAAATTTTTATACATCTGTTTTCTCAAGCTGTTTATTCCATTACAATATTGCAGGTGGTGGGTGATTTACCAGCAACATTGTATATAGTGTAGGCCACAGTGTTACCCCCCATCCTTGAAATTATTGAGTAATTGTCTGTAATCTTGATTGGCCACCCAATAATCCATAGATGCCAATGGGATTGCTGCATCCAGTCTTGAAGTAAATTGAATTTAGTGAATTTTCAAAGGCAGAACACTGCAACTGAATTTCTATAATATTTGTTTACTTTTGCATGGTACTTCTGTTCATATTCTGTTGTTCCTTGCATTGGTTGCCTGCCAAAATGTCCCTAACCTTACCATTTTGCTTGGTGCAACACAAGGTTTTGAATCAGTGTGAAAACCTAATTTGTCACACACTTAACATAACAGCTCCAGCAACTGAGAGTCTGTGAGATTTCAGCAACTGCACTTCTTAAATGTGACATGCATTTCATCTAACACTTGTTGCAGGTTGTTTTGAGAAATCTGATATTGCCTTCAGTTAGTCACAGGATCTACCCGCACTCCCAAAGTAAATGTATTTGTGTAACATTAATTTCTTTTCAATAATTCATCTTATAATGCAAAACAGTTTTCTGACCTCCTACATACAGCAAGGCAGAAAATGTATGTAGCATTTAGGTGCAGTCAAATACTTACTTAGTTCACTGTTCTGAAAGTTGGAGCATTTGAAATTATTATTTACTTCATTAAAGAGAAACAGAGGTAATAATTTAGCAAATTAAATATTTTTGTAACAATGAGTTATATTTAAAAATATCAGTAATGACAAAATGCAGTTGCATGTATTAGTAACATAAAATATAGGATTTTGAATAACCTTCTATTAAATCATGTCATTCACTCAACAGAATATTGGTATGATAAACTGTAAAGTAGTGGCACTGTTCTGCACACCCTTCATCTGCTCAATTTAACGTGATTCAGCTTATTCTATTTTAGAAATTTGTATGCCTATTCTGACTGTGATTCAATTTAAAATTTTTATGCCTTTTTTGTGAACATGCATTTTGTGAATGGGATTCAGTTTAAAACATGTGCATTTGCTCTTTTTATTTGTGCTTTTATTGTATTTAAATTAAAAATTTGCATATTTTCCTTTTTGTTTAAAAATGGCTGTTCTTCACAATATTTGATTTCTTATTTCTACTGTATTTAATTATTTATCGGTTACACCTAAACCACATTCCCCTACACCGGTCAGTTATTCCCAGTGTAGTGTGAAGTGAAAGTTATTCTTTTGTCCTATACTTTGTAATAATCCTTTCAACTGAGTAAGTATGGATGTGTGCTTCAGTTTGCCTTGTGATGAAGTGGTGCTCTCCAGGGCTTGCAGTTGCCATGTGACTAATTAATGTCGGGGTAGGCTCTGGATCTCTGTTAACCTGAGCTGGATAGTCAGTTCCATATACAGTCATGTGCTGACTTAAGTCTGCATTTGGTACTGGCCAGTTGTTCTACATATTCATTTGTTATTTTGAGCTGTGTGTGCAGTTTAGGGCTGTAAGCAGCCAGTGCCTTTACTTGCATCGTGAGCAAAGCAGAAACAAGCTTGGGGTGAAATGACTTTCTGTCACAGGACAAAGATGTGCACACATCAGTGCTTGTCACATTGGTTTATTGGGACCACCACTAAACCTCACCTGCATATATCTGGGATTTGGGAATAAAGACTACACAGACATTGGGGGGGGAAAAGTGCAGAATACACATGGAGAAAGCTTGGAGTGCAATTCAAACACAGGGTGCTGCATCTGTGAGGCATTAGTATTAACCACAGGGTCACCATGTGACCCCATAGACTTACTTCAGAAAAAAGGGAATGTTTAAAGTGGAAAACAGTTAATGTGTAAAAAAACAAGAGTTGTGAGAAATTGCGTGTGAATATAATGTGAATATAATGCAATAAAAAGTTATTTTTCACTATTCATCTGAAAAATTAAAAATGTTTTTAAAAGGTACAAGTCTTAAGTCACAGTTTCTCGCAGGTTCTTATTTGGTGTGTACAGTATTTGGGGCTCCTTTATACCAACAGCAATACACCTACATAATGCTTCACTGTAACTGGGACTGCCAAGTTAGAAGTTTCCTTTTTAAATGTTCTTCCTTTTTAGTTATTCTCATGTGTGTTCAGACCATATTGTGGGTGTGTGTGTGTATATATATATATATATATATATATATATTTATGTACAGTATCTACTTTTGTATTTTTTTATTTGTTTAAAGAGATTCTGTAAAAAGTTAAATTTCCATCTGGGGACAAATAAAGAACTGTCTGTCTGTCTGTCTCTATAGCGGTAAGACGGAAAACTGAACATAGCATGACAGTCATTGTTGGATGTCTTGGTGGCATAGTTCGAGAGGTCCTCTTACCTCCAGAATCCTGAGATAGATACCTGACCCAGTCATTGCTTGTATGCATATTTCACATTCTCCCCATGGACTTTTCTCCATGTACTCTGGTTTTACTTGCACATCTCAAACACCTTCAGGTTAGGCTAAATTGCATTTTTAAATCGAATCTCTATGAATATAACTGAAAATGTGCCTGGCAATGAACTGGCTCCCCAGTCAGAATTAGCTTCTGCCTTGCACTTCATCCTGTCAGGATAGGCTCTGCGCCTAACAGCCTTGAAACAGAATAGGTAGATTAAGTAATGAAAGGACAAGAGTTGGTAAGTTGCTCAGCACTGACGTCCCAAAGAGAAGCCTGCCTCTTTGTGTTTTTGCCTGATTTCTGCATGTATGTGAATGTGCCTGTATCTTTGTTTTTGTTGTTGGATGTGTGAATTTTCTTTCATAGCCTTTCTTTAAGACATTGAATTGGTGCTGTCTTGTTTCAAGGGATAGCTTTGCTCTGAAATACTCACTTTGAAGAGGTTGTGTTACTGACACTTTCTAGCACAGTGCAGAGTTGTTTACATGGCAGGCGCAAGGGTCCTGAATGTGCATCTGTCTACTGCGTGGAATGAATTTCAAGAACACTGTACTTACATAACCATTTGAGTAGCTGTCAACCGTGGGCTAACACTGATTGGAAGCTTTCTAGTCCCAAAGAGCTTTGCTATTATTTGCAGTGTAAATAATTGTGATCTAACTAAACTTGGCAGGGGGTGGTCACAAGAGATTTGCTTTGTAGGCATTTAACCATTAAAAAAAAGCCACCCAGTCTGTGTATCATCACCAATTCATACATTCAGTCACTCTGGTACCACATAGTACGGATGTAATCATTTTCTAAAACAAAAATAAAAAGATTAATTTGTTTAACCTTGCAGAGCTGGCAGTGTGCATTTTCAGGGTGTTATGACTTATTAACTCTTGATCACTTATTAACGAGATCACGGCAAGGCAAGGTGCATGCAAGTGCCTTCTCAGATTTTAATTCTGAAATAGGCACGTCTCTCATTTCCCAAAGCTCCTGACTGCAGCCTGGTTTTTCTCTGGCAGTAGTATGTTTCATCCAACAGTAAAACTAATTGATTTATTTATTTTTGTTTGAATTTTTTTGGCAGTGGTTATGAAAGCTTGAGAGTCACAGCTTCAGCACTGGGCATTCTGGTGTGTAGACTTTACTGTACCTTGCTCTGCTGTCAGCGCCACTCAGTGTTCCAATAAACAGCTCTCACAATTCAGGCGTCACACACTTTCTTGGAGCTGCAAAATGCATCCACAGAAGTTTTATAAATAGACTTTCACACGCTGTTGAACTCCAGCCCATGGTGATGCTTAAAATTTTTTCCTTCAGGATTCTCTGCTGAGTAATCATTAGATACTTTAGGGTTACAATCTTGTGACCTTTACAACGTAAGGAAAAAAGTAGAAAAAAAACAAGATTGCGTAAGTGTTTTTCACCTGTTGTTTTGCTTCACGGTGCATCATAATACTTTAGAATAAATTTCTTCATGCATATGCTTTGGTTAAAAAGCATTTCCAGGTTGTATGTTTTGCTTTTATTCTTGATATCATTACATACACATTAGACTTCCAGTAGGCTGCTTATGTCTGCTTAGTGAACAATGGAAATCAATTTAGTTACTGACCCTGCATAAATCAAATGTTAAGGGTGCAGGACATTGGTGCCTATCCTGGCATCATTAAACACAAGGCAAAAGTCAACACTGGACAAGCTGCCAGTCCTTTATAGAGCACAGTCTTGCATGAGTCCACACTAACACACACCGAGAAAATTTAAATAGCAATTAATCAAAAATGAATGTCTTAGGAGTTTGGCAGGGAAAAAAAATGAGACACTTGACAAACAAAGTCTCCTGGAGCTGTGAAGTAGCAGTGTAAACCACTGTCCCTCAGTGCCACCCCAGTGGAAGTGAGAGTGGTGACTTGTTACATATTGAGTAGCACATGCTATTAAATAAAGTCACTGTACTCTGTATATATGACAGTTTTGACCCTATGACAGTGTTTCCCTAACTTTGTGGTGTCACAACCTAGTTTTTCACATGCCAGTATGTTTGTGACTACCCTTTCCCCTTCTGTGAATTTAGCTCAATTGTAGGGTTTTTGTCCCGGGTCCTCCCTGTGTGGAGTTTGCATGTTCTCCCCATGTCTGTTTGAGCTTCCTCCCACAGTCCAGAGCCATGCAGTTTAGGTCAGTTGGCAATCCTAAATTGGCCTTAGTGTGTGGTTGGGGTGTGTGTGTGTGTGTGTGTGTGGAGATGTGTGTGTCTGTATTCACCTTGCAGTGGACTGGTGCCCTGTCCTGGGTATGTTCCTTTCTTGCACCCAGTGCTAGTTGGGATAGGCTCCAGTAGACCCCAGTGACACTGTTCAGGACTAAGCAGGATAGAAAATGACTGACTGACTGTAATAAGGGAGTGGTCCCATGTGATCATCAGAACATCAGGTGAATCGAGCGTGATCATTTTCTTCCTTGGTTAATCGAACATGAATGTCAAAGCATGGGTTGGGGAAGTCATCCAGGATTGTCTGTGTTCTACCTGTGATGCTGCTTCTGTGAATTGAATGCAGTCATTGGACTGGTGGATGGGGTTTCTTCAGGGAGCAGCAGCAGCCCACCTACAATGCCTACAGTGCTGCTAAATGAACCTATTAGTTCTGAACAAAATGATAATTTACATCTTTATTACTTAGCTTCTCACAAAGCAAATGCCTGTTCTTTGCCATCTTCCGATGGACTTCATGCACAGCATGGTGTTTTTCAAAGTTCTTTATGCCAACACATGCATATTTATAAGCTTAAAAAAGCCAAGAAGTGTTGTTGAAACGTTGTAGCACTACATTGTACCAAGAGAAAACATAGCAGATCCTGGAAGAATGAGACATGATAACATTTTACGGACTAGTAAGCACAATTTTCATTTTTGGACACTTGTCACTGAGTTTATTGGCTATCGTCACCACAGTCTGTAAAGATAGGATGAGACCACATCTTTATTACTTAGCTTCTCACAAAGCAAATGCCCGTTCTTTGTCATCTTCCAATGGACTTCATGCACAGCATGGTGTTTTTCAAAGTTCTTTATGCCTACACATGCATGTTTGTAAGCTTAAAAAAGCCAAGAAGTGTTGTTGAAACGTTGTAGCACTACATTGCACCAAGAGAAAAGAAAGCAGATCCTGGAAGAAAGAGACATGATAACATTTTACGGACTAGTAAGCACAATTTTCGGTTTTGGACACTTGTCACGGGGTTTATTGGCTAGCGTCACCACAGTCTGTAAAGATAGGATGAGACCTCCTTTTTGCATTTTCGTAAGGAGTATGCACTTTGTATAAGAAAGTCAGCCAATGTTTGACTTACATGTTATAACCAGTGATTGGAGTCAGAGGTTTGGCCATCTGGAGTCCAAGGTCACCAAGCCTAATGGGCAACTTCATTTAGTTTTTCATGCATTTGATTTATAGGGGGTGGTCTACCCAGCACAGCCTTGCTTCCGCTATCCTTAGGTGAGACAAAATCCAGCTGTGTTTGCAGTCACCGTATTCAAGCTGTTCATTTAAGAAAAGTGTTGCTAATATGTCTGCGATTCCCGTTTGGTAGAAACCTACTTCTGTGAGAGATTTAAATTGCCAAGGCCTTTTGTAATTGCGTAATTAGCATGTTTAATTTCAGAACATATCTCATAGCCCAGGCAACACTGTAGTAACTATGAGCATTATGGTTTTTGTGGGTTTAGTTCATAACTAATGTGGCTCAGTTTCAGTTAGCCTTTTTTAAGGTATAGAGAAGATCTTATATTAAACTAGAAATGAAGTAAACATTCTTAAAGAATAATTTCAGTATTTTAAGTTATTTCTTGACAGTTATGGTATATATTAGTTTGCCAAATTAAATTGTTTTGTAAAGTGAAGCATATGTTATAAATTAAAAAAAAACTAGTCTACTCTTGGTGCTTTATAATGGAGCTATCAGGTCTTGGGATCCCATTTTGATGAAAAGCCTTAAAACTTACTAAATACATCCTTTTTTCAAGGCAAAAAATGTTACTGAGTATTGATTTGCATCTTGAGATTACACACACATTGTGAAACAGTGTATCATAAAGCATACCACCGTCACAATTCAAGAAAACTTAACTCCAGGAAATAGTACAAAGAAGCAGTTTACTTTTGTTGTTGCAAGCATGTCTCAGAAATCGAAACCTTTTACTTCCGAGTGGATGTATACTAAGTCTGAATTCTTTTCTTCACTTTAGAATGCAATTTCATGTGGCAAACTAATAAATACGATGATTGTAGAGAAATAACGTCAATTTGAAAAATACCAAAGTTATCCATTAAATGTATTTGTGTTTATCAGGGTGGCTCAGTTGTTAGTGCAGCTCACAGCCCCAGACTGCTAGGTTCTGAATCCCGGCTTGGTCTCTGTCCGAGTTGACTTTTCTTATTCTCCAAGTTTTCCTCTCCAAGACTTGCATGTTGAGATAACTGAGATATTGCATAAGTTCAGCATGCAATGGACCCATACCCACTTTCTCCTAACGCTTCTAGAATAGGCACAGGCTTCTGTACTCTAAGCTTTGAAAAATGGATTGAGGGATGAGTGTTTTTTTTTTTTTTTGCCCCCAACAGCAGGGTTTGTATAAATGTGTAAAGTATGTAAATTGCAGGTAGTGTGTACATTTTTGTGTCAAACATTTTACATTACAACAAGGTTATTGAATCTGAAGTAACTTTCAGTGAAACGAAACCTTCATAGTTATGTCAAAATGTGTAGTTTAACAGTACTGAGAAAAAAAAATTGTATGATTTGTGGCTTAGACATATGCATAACTTATTTTTTATTATCACAATTGAACTTATTCTGGAAATTAAATATCAATGCGATTATTTAAGAAAACTAGCATCTACCTGTTTAAGGAAAAAAAACAACAGATTGACCATTTCTTTTGCACAGAAATGACAGGGAAGCACAAGTAGCTTCAAATCTATGTGCCATCTTGTACCTTGTCTTGTTATCTCCGTCACACTTGAGGGTGCAGTTTTTGCTCATGCACAGTCAGTATTTTTAAGCATTGCTATTTTATTCAAATATTAATGCTGTTATTGCTTTTAATTGTCGCATGAACCAAAAAATAAAACCATTTATATTAACACTAAAAAAAATGCTTTTCTTGATTTAATGTTATGACTACTTTTTGTTTGGTATGGGCTTCTGCTAAAAAGTATGCATGTCTGTATTATATTGTACCCATCCACAGTGGGGCCATCAGCCAGCTGTTCATGAAACTCCTACATGCAAGTAAACACGTGTGGTAGTGATCACTCTTTCCAAAGAGCATCCATGGTGAGATTAAGGTAATTCCATAATTTACCGTTCTTCCCACCTCATTAGTACTTCAGTATCATTCACTGAGACCATTTGTATTACTGGTAAAAAAGACACATAAACACCATACAAGGGGAAAAACTTGTGACTATCAGGTTATTGCTTTTGTATTAGATGCAGATACCCTTGACTGACTATCGATTAACTGACTATCTGTTTATATTCCAAGTAGTTATAATTAATACCTTGTTTCTCTTTCTCCATATATGTATATATTATATATGATTTATTAATTCTCATTTGCACTAATTGGAAAGCTTGTCACTAAGGGATTCGATTTATAGCCCAAACTAATGAAAAATTGTCAAATGGAATAACTTTCATCTCCTTTGTCCCAGAAGCAAAGCCCTGCAGTGGTAAGTTCTGAAAAAATCAATGAATAACTTGAAAACCAGGAAAGTTTGCTCCGAATAAATTGATGAATATTCTCTGTCTGTAGAAAAGTGCAGTTTAAGGTTAAGTTTAATTTCTAGCTATTTTGTAAAAATGTTTATTGTGGTTATATTTTTATTACATGGATTATATTTTCTATTGTGTAACATCTCGGGACATGTGTAGTATATTTGCATATACAGTACAGGTTTCTGTGTGATTTAAGTATAATGGCATCTTTGTCTTTACCTAATTCCTCCACATCTGGACTTTGAAACTCTTCAGTTTTTTCTGGCATTTATGTATTTTTTTGCATATCAAACTTGTCACTTCCTCATTTTCTTCATTTGACTGATCAGTTTTAGCAACGGTCTTAGTCCCAAAAGATATTTCTGGAATGGGCCTGTGCCTTTTGTTTCTGGCATGCTGTATTTGTACTTGATAGAATGGAATGTGGATGGAGTCATATGTCAAACATTTTTGATGCAATCAGAACTGATGAATGTTCACTGGTGTTTCAGTGTCATCTCTAATAATAAAGTAACAGCACAAATTAAATTACATTTTACTTCCCATTTTCTGATTGATTTTGCATTTTCAAGTGATTTGGATAAACGTAGATTGTATCTTATCCAAGCACTAGAAACAGATCATCAGTGAATGTCTTGTCAATTAAGATGCTGCGCTTGTCTGTGTTTATCATATGTTAAAGTCACAGAGTGAGACAGTTTGAAATCCTTTTAGCTCTAATAAATAGAACCACATAGCAGTCATACCTTTCTGTTTGTTGTTTTTTTTTTTCTTTTTTATGTTGACTTTGTCACATATAGCTGGCAAATTAGAAATCTTGGTCATATTGCTTCTGCTATTTGTGAGCATTGGCGTTAACTACTTTAGCCACACTAGCCCAGTATGACTGAACATGCTCTATAATGGACTGGTGCCTCCATCCTATTTGGTCCTCTCTTCCGGGTCTGATCCCTTTCTCCTCCCTGGCTAGGATGTCCATTTATTGCCTGTTAGGAGCCTCCCGCCTGGGTAAGGAACCATCCCCTCTTCTGGGCGGGATACCCTTCCAGCCCCTGTGGCATCACAACAGTAACAATAGAATATCAGATGAGTAATCAAACTACATTTCTGTTCAAACATTTGATGTGTAACTTAATAAATTAACTTAATAAATTAAGTTTAATTATCACTACTTGATGCCAAGAGTGTTTGGGTTTCTCCAGCTAGTCTGTCGCTGTTAAGCTGCCAATGGAGTAACTCACTAAGACTTTGCTAGACTTGGTAATCTTGCAGGCTCCCTTCATCTTGTTAACATTCATGTTTGTTAATATTGGAGCCCTTTCGACATATAATAACATTGTTTTAACATGTTTGTCTTTCAGTTGGCCTTCTTCAGAATTTGACCCAAGCCACATCAGGCTGATAGTGTATCAGGACTGTGAGAGGCGTGGAAGAAACGTCCTGTTTGACTCAAATGCAAAGAAGAAATTGACCACTGAAGAAGTATCTATTTCGGTAAGAAAAAAGGAAAACCAAAAATTATTTTTTTAATCCTAATGCTATCTTCTTTACCTTCTAATAAACATTTTAGGCATATAGTGACATGTTTTAAGTTTTCTGTTACAGCAGTCTTATAATAACTCCAAAAGAAAGAGCAGCAAATTATAAATAACGCATATACTGAAGCAGGAGAAAATGTCTTTCCTCACCTTAAGTAATACTTAAAGAGACTGGATTTACTAAAAGGTGAATCTTTATTTTCCTTGCATACACAAGGGAGGGATGTGGAAAGGAAGAGAGTAACAAAGGAAAACTTAGACAAAGCAGTCATGCATCCTGTCTGGGCCTTCCTCGGTAGGTTCATGCTCCTTTCTGTTACATGGAAAACCTCCCCATTTCTCCAGTATGAAAAGCAATCCCCTTCTTACCCACACCCTTTTTATGTCTGGACCTTAGCCTCTCTTCCCCCAGCCAGTGCACTTTCTGTCTAAACGCGTCCTGCCTTCAAAGTAACCTGACAGTAAGTGACTTATGAAGCCCGCTTAAGGGTTATTCTTTAGGGAAAGTCACAGCATTGTTTTTGATGTGAAGGGTTGCCCTCTGAGGATACAAGATGAGCAAGTCAAATCTTTCTTTCATGGCCTCTAGTACCCTTCTCTAATGAGCTCTGAGTGACAACTGAAGGTTAAAATCTTCAAGGGTGCTCCTGGACTGTCTATCCCATTAACAGGCAAGGTAGTTTGCTGTTATTGTAGCCAGAGACTGTTTAATGCCTCTGATAGGCTTGGGGGGCTGTGTGTAGTTGTCTTTGTCTTCTTGAACTTCAGGTACGGGGTGCCACCAAAATGTCAGTGCTCATCCAACTTTGTGGCCTTGCCTGTGCACAGTGCCTTGCACAGTTATTTCTCTGACACTGTGGTTTTTTCTCTTATTAGAAGGTGTCTTGTTGAAATATAACTTTGTCTTGTGCCACCCTTTAGACCACCTTTTGATTTTTACCACCTAATCTTTACCGGGTTTGCCCCGCCATTAAGACATTCAACTTGTTTTCTGTTCAAAAATTAATCTCTGGAAACAGAAGTGAATTAATCTAATATGTATCTCATAATTTTTGTAGACCATTTTGGCTGAGCCGAACACTTGACTTGATTTTAATGTATATGAAAATGTCAGGGCATTTTAATGTCCTGTGTCTCACAATGAGCTGTGTGTCACTCTGTACCAGAAAAAATGACATTTGAAAGCAGATTATTGGACAAATGAATTAGGCTCTAATATTATGTTTATGATTACTAACAAACTGATTTTATTACATTTTTGTAAGAATCATTGTAATTTGACTTTTGCTGCTGCTGTGTCTCTGTTGGGATTTGGTACTATTGATAATGTAGATAGACAGATAGATACTTTATTAATCCCAAGGGGAAATTCACAAGATGTTTATGATGCAGTAGTTTATCTCCTTATGTATAAAACCCATAAAGGCTGTTGTATTTTTATCATGTTTGTGTAGTACTAAACTCTTAGCCAAATGTAAATATAGAAAAAGAATGGTTGAGGCCATATTGTAAATTCCATCCATCCATCCATCTTCTTCTGCTTATCCGAGGTCAGATCGCAGGGGTAGCAGCTTGAGCAGAGATACCCAGACTTCTCTCTCCCCGACCACTTCTTCTAGCTCTTCCGGGAGAATCCTGAGGCGTTCCCAGGCCAGCTGGGAGACATAGTTCCTCCAGCGTGTCCAGGGTCTTCCCTGGGGCCTCCTCCCGGTTGGATGTGCCCGGAACACCTCACCAGGGAGGCGTCCAGGAGGCATCCTGATCAGATGCCCGAGCCACCTCAATCTGACTCCTCTCGATGTGGAGGAGCAGCGGCTCTACTCTGAGCCCCTCCCGGATGACTGAGTTTCTCACCCTATCTTTAAGGGAGAGCCCAGATACCCTGCGGAGGAAACTCATTTCAGCCGCTTGTATTCGCGATCTCGTTCTTTCGGTCACTACCCATAGCTCATGACTATAGGTGTGGGTAGGAACGTAGATCGACTGGTAAATTGAGAGCTTTGCCTTACGGCTCAGCTCCTTTTTCACCACGACAGACCAATGCAGAGCCCGCATCACTGCGGACGCCACACCGATCCGCCCGTCGATCTCATGCTCCATTCTTCCCTCACTCGTGAACAAGACCCCGAGATACTTGAACTCCTCCACTTGAGGCAGGATCTCGCTCCCAACCCTGAGAGGGCACTCCACCCTTTTCCGGCTGAGGACCATGGTCTCGGATTTGGAGGTGCTGATTTCCATCCCAGCCGCTACACACTCAGCTGTGATCCGATCCAGAGAGAGCTGAAGATCACGGCCTGATGAAGCAAACAGGACAACATCATCTGCAAAAAGCAGTGACCCAATCCTGAGTCCACCAAACCGGACCCCCTCAACACCCTGGGTGCGCCTAGAAATTCTGTCCATAAAAGTTATGAACAGAATCGGTGACAAAGGGCAGCCCTGGCGGAGTCCAACTCTCACTGGAAATGGGTTCGACTTACTGCCGGCAATGCGGACCAAGCTCTGACACCGGTTGTACAGGGACCGAACAGCCCTTATCAGGGGGTCCGGTTCCCCATATTTCCGGAGCACACCCCACAGGATTCCTTGAGAGACACGGTCGAACGCCTTTTCCAAGTCCACAAAACACATGTAGACTAGTTGGGTGAACTCCCATGCATCCTCCAGGACTCTGCTAAGGGTGTAGAGCTGGTCCACTGTTCCGCGACCAGGACGAAAACCACACTGTTCCTCCTGAATCTGAGGTTTGACTATCCGACGGACCCTCCTCTCCAGAACCCCCGAATAGACTTTTCCAGGGAGGCTGAGGAGTGTGATCCCTCTGTAGTTGGAACACACCCTCCAGTCCCCCTTCTTAAAGAGGGGGACCACCACCCCGGTCTGTCAATCCAGAGGCACTGTCCCTGATGTCCATGCGATGTTGCAGAGACGTGTCAACCAAGACAGTCCTACAACATCCAGAGCCTCGAGGAACTCCGGGCGTATCTCATCCACCACCAGGGCCCTGCCACCAAGGAGTTTTTTGACCACCTTGGTGACCTCAGTCCCAGAGATGGGGGAGCCCACCTCCGAGTTCCCAGGCTCTGCTTCCTCATTGGAAGGCATGTTAGTGGGATTGAGTAGGTCTTCGAAGTACTCCCCCACCGACCTACAACGTCCCGAGTCGAGGTCAGCAGCGCACCATCCCCACCATACACAGTGTTGACACTGCACTGCTTCCCCCTCGGACGGTGGACCAGAATCTCCTTGAAGCCGTCTGAAAGTCATTCTCCATGGCCTCCCCAAACTCCTCCCATGCCCGAGTTTTTGCCTCAGCAACCACTGAAGCCACCTTCCGCTTGGCCTGCCAGTACCTATTAGCTGCCTCCAGAGTCCCACAGGACATAAGGCACCGGTAGTACTCCTTCTTCAGCTTGACGGGATCCCTCACTGCCGGTGTCCACCAACTGGTTCGGGGATTGCCGCCACGACAGGCATCAACCACCTTACGGCCACAGCTCTGGTCAGCTGCCTCAACGATAGAGGCACGGAACATGGCCCATTCTGTCTCAATGTCCCCCACCTCCCTTGGGACGTGGTCAAAGTTCTGCCGGAGGTGGGAGTTGAAGCTACTTCTGACAGGGGGCTCTGCTAGATGTTCCTAGCAGACCCTCACAACACGTTTGGGCCTACCACGCCTGACCGGCATCCTCCCCCCACCATCGAAGCCAACTCACCACCAGGTGGTGATCAGTTGACAGCTCCGCCCCTCTCTTCACCCGAGTGTCCAAGACATGTGGCCGCAAGTCCGACGACACGACCACAAAGTCGATCATCGAACTGAGGCCTAGGGTGTCTTGGTGCCAAGTGCACATATGAACACCCCTATGCTTGAACATGGTGTTTGTTATGGACAATCCGTGACGAGCACAGAAGTCCAATAACAAAACACCACCTGGGTTCAGATCGGGGGGCCATTCCTCCCAATCACGCCCTTCCAGGTCTCACTGTCATTGCCCATGTGAGCATTGAAGTTTCCCAGCAGTACGAGGGAGTCCCCAGAAGGTATGCCCTCTAGCACCCCCTCCAGGGACTCCAAAAAGAGTGGGTACTCTGAACTACTGTTTGGTGCATACGCACAAACAACAGTTAGGACCCGTCCCCCCTCCCGAAGACAGAGGGAGGCTACCCTCTCGTCCACCGGGGTAAACCCCAATGTACAGGCTCCAAGTCGGGGGGCAATAAGTATGTCCACACCCGCTCGGCGCCTCTCACCGGGGGCAACTCCAGAGTGGTACAGAGTACAGCCCCTTTCAAGGAGATTGGTTCCAGAGTCCAAGCTGTGCGTCGAGGTGAGCCCGACTATATCTAGCCGGAATCTCTCAACCTCGCGCACAAGTTCAGGCTCCATCCCCTTCAGAGAGGTGACATTCCACGTCCCAAGAGCCAGCTTCTATAGCCGAGGATTGGACCGCCAAGGTCCCCGCCTTCGGTCACCACCCAACTCACACTGCACCCAACCTCCTTGGCCCCTCCCATAGGTGGTGAGCCCATGGGAAGGGGGACCCACGTTGCCTCTTTGGGCTGTGCCCGGCCGAGCCCTGTGGGTGCAAGCCCGGCCACCAGGCGCTCGCCATCGAGCCCCACCTCCAGGCCTGGCTCCAGAGGGGGGCCCTGGTGACTCGCGTCCAGGCGAGGGAAAACGCCGTCAAAATTTTTTATTCATCATAGGAGGTTATGTTGAACCACACTTTGTCTCATCCCTCACCTAGGACCAGTTTGCCTTGGGTGGCCCTACCAGGGGCATAAAGCCCCAGACAACAGAGCTCCTAGGATCATTGGGACACGCAAACCCTTCCACCATGATAAGGTGGCGGTTCGAGGAGGGGATATATTGTAAATTCATATTATAAATATTGTAAATATTTACATATTGTAAATTCCTCTGACCTATTGAAAGTGATTCTGTAGTTTTTGAATCATTGCTGTTTGACCATGGTGAAAAAGCATCCTTTGCAGTAGAATAGAAAAGTATTCAAAAGCAAATGGAATTATGAAAAGCAAATGGAATTAAGAAAAATATAGTTTAAACATTTTTCATCAAAACAAGACCGCAATAATTAATAATTTCATTCCATATAAGTTATAATGAATGGTTATACCCGTGCAGTATCACAGACACCTATTTTTTAGGAAAACGTCTCAAGAGACAGTTGCCTTTGGAGATATGTGTTGTATCTATATCAGAACTGTATTTTTTAGATATTACCTTTAATTTTATGGAGAATGTCTTTGAGAGTTTTCAGTTCTTTCTGTTGTATCGGTGTTTTCTATTCAGTCAACTTATGTCAGTAAAGTTAAAATTGTGTTTTTTCTGCCAGTATGTTTTCTACCATGCATTAATGGCTGAATAGGTTATTACAAGCCCCCTGCTCGCTTCGCTCGCCTACCCCTGGCGTTGGGTATCCTGAAATACATTAGTTGAGCTCATTCGTTTTGGAGCCGTGCCCGCTTTGCCCGTGGCATTTCAGATGCTCGTTGTAGGCACCTGCGTTCATTGATTTTATCCAGGCGGGCTCGTGTTTGTATATCCGTCAGTTGAGCTCGTTCGTTTTGAACCTGTGCCTTTTTTCCTTCCGCAGTTTCAGACGCGCGTTGTAGGCGCCTGCGTTCATTGATCTTATCCAGGTGGGCTCGTGTTTGTATCATTGAGCTGTATTGTGTTTGAATTTGGTGTAAAGCGTTCAGCGGTTTGTACAAACCCAAGCAGCACATTATTTCTAACTTCTCTGCAGTAGTGCCACTCACAATATGGAGGTGACGCCTGCGCCTTCACTCCGCAGTAGTGCCACTGACAATATGGCGGTGACGCCTGCGCCTTCCGTACTATGTCGGGTTTCACTATGCTGTGTAGGTGCCTTTGCCTTTCGTACTTTCCTGCGCCTTCCGTACTATCTTTGTGGACCTGTGGGGCCTTCATATCCTCTTCCGTTTGAATCTGGGCTGCAGCGCAGAATCCTCTTTTTTGTGTGGCTGTGTCATTAGTCGTTAGCTATGGGCGGGTTGTTGCTTCATTTCTCATTCACGTCAGTTGAGCTCTTTCGTTTTTGTGCCGTGACTCCTTTCTTCGTGGTGGATACGACTTCGCTTGCGGTTTATGAGACGCGCGCTGTACGCGCCTGCGCAGTATGTCTCATGGTCCCTTCGCCGGGTACCTGCATCCATGCCATCCGGTTTACCATTCTCGGTTAGTAATATGGATGGAATTTCTGGGCCATTTGTTGGATAACCCATCTTAAAGCCTTAATTAACACATATTTCTTTCCCCATCTTGAAACAAAATGACAGAATGAATATACAATGATGCAAAATGAATTATAAGCAAAATGTCTGTGTCACCTCCACATGCATTGCAGAATTGAGTACATTATTTAGTAGGAGTGGGAAATGAGGTCATTGGATAATGTCTTGAAAATTGGAGTGCTAATTACTTTTTTTCAAAATTCTGGCCGATTACAAGCATATAATGAAATACAATTCAATGATATAACTCTCCACCAAAATGCGATTTGCTTTGAAAGCACCATCAGTTCCCCCTTCATCTATTAAAAAGATGGAGAGCCAGACTTGGACAACAGCAGGCATCAGTATAAACTTGGGCTGCCTGTCATGTGACCTCCTATATGTGAGGAGCAGCAGCAACAGAGAACAGTTTATTTAAGCCCCTAACATAAGTTAAAATGTAATGTACCAAGAAGTGCTGCGTTGACGTGCATTACTTGAAATACTGCATATGCTCAATGATTTAACTGTGTTTCACCTGCTTTGAATATACAGTAATCCCTCCTCCATCGCGGGGGTTGCGTTCCAGAGCCACCCGCGAAATAAGAAAATCCGCGAAGTAGAAACCATATGTTTATATGGTTATTTTTATATTGTCATGCTTGGGTCACAGATTTGCGCAGAAACACAGGAGGTTGTAGAGAGACAGGAACGTTATTCAAACACTGCAAACAAACATTTGTCTCTTTTTCAAAAGTTTAAACTGTGCTCCATGACAAGACAGAGATGACAGTTCCGTCTCACAATTAAAAGAATGCAAACATATCTTCCTCTTCAAAGGAGCAAACAAATCAATAGGGCTGTTTGGCTTTTAAGTATGCGAAGCACCATGGCACAAAGCTGTTTAAGGCGGCAGCTCACACCCCCTCCGTCAGGAGCAGAGAGAGAGAGAGAGAGATAGAGAGAGACAGATAAAAAAAATCAATACGTGCCCTTCCTGCTTTTAAGTATGCGAAGCACCGTTCAGCATGTCGTTTCAGGAAGCAGCTGCACAAAAGATAGCAACGTGAAGATAATCTTTCAGCATTTTTAGACGAGCGTCCGTATAGTCTAGGTGTGCGAACAGCCCCCCTGCTCACACCCCCCTACGTCAGCGCGAGAGAGAGAGAGAGAAAGTAAGTTGGGTAGCTTCTCAGCCATCTGCCAATAGCGTCCCTTGTATGAAATCAACTGGGCAAACCAACTGAGGAAGCATGTACCAGAAGTTAAAAGACCCATTGTCCGCAGAAACCCGCGAAGCAGCGAAAAATCCGCGATATATATTTAAATATGCTTACATATAAAATCCGCGATGGAGTGAAGCCGCGAAAGGCGAAGCGCGATATAGCGAGGGATTACTGTACTGTATAAATGATTCATCTGTGTTCACTGTAAGATTTTGACCCTGCTTACAGTTTAAACTTCATAGGCTTTATTTCTAAAGTCTATTATTAAAATAAGGTGTCACTGAAAATTGCATACATATACATATTGGCACCATTAAATTTTACCAATTAGGCTGACACACAGAACTTCTGGATATGAAAGGAAAACCCATGCAGATAATGAACAGTGTGTAACTAGTGCCCAGGACAGCACCACTATCCACTAGAACACCTCATATTCACTTAATAATAATAAAAAGGACAAAGGTTACATTTACAGCAGCCTTATAATACAGTTATTAGAGACTATGTACAACAATCAATAACTGATTTGAAAAAAGGCACCTTAGCCAGTATTTCAAAAACTTAAAAAGTCTGATGCAATTCACCCTCCTTGTTACACCTGACCATATACATTTTCTCTGGTATGATAATGGTACAAGGAATATAAATCCACATTAAAGTCCTGCAGTCCTGCACTCCATATTGGGTTCAGTATGGATTGCCAGTTTAAAAGCAGAGCTAGTGCCAAATCTGTCACAAAACTTGGCTTGATTAGTGTAGTGTTTGATTAGAAGATCAATATCTTAACCTTATTATATCTGATTCAGTGGTCACTGCCACAGGCACATGACACATGGAGTGTTTGTCAAAAGGGACAAATTACTCTAAGCCTCAGAATTGAACTCAGCTTTTCAGACATATCAGCACAGTGGGCAACATGCCTACAAGTTGCTGCCTTAGAGATCTTGGAGCAATGCTATGCGGTCCAAATCTTGAGGGATCACTCCTACAGATGAACAAACAAACCATTGGTTTATTAAAGTATGACATTGATCAAAAATTTAGCATTTGAAGTTGTGAAAATTTAGTCAGCTTTTTGTAATTTAGAGAAACTGAATTTATTTTTCAGACCTTATGCATTAATTTTTGTTTTTGTTTTTTGGTCATTCATTTTGTGCTTAATGACAATGATAATAAGGCATTTTGTTTAGGTTTCTGGTGGGGGATGTAGCAATTCTTGTCTATCAAAGAAAGGATAGAGTCAATGCTTAGAAAAAAGCATAAAGGCTGTAGGCATGTGTCAGTTGTGAATTCAGCGCATGGTGGGTGAGGTCTGTGACAGATGATTTAGTAGCTCTCCTTCAGAAATGTAAGAACAGTGGATTCACTGTGGTTTCTATCATATGACACTGTGGCTGGAGATGTTGTTTATCTTGTGTGTTGAGAGAGAGTGTGCAAAAGCAAAAGAGAGAGAGAGAGAGAGCTCACGAGTTCCAGAGAAGTCATATGACTGTCATTCACATGTTTCAGCCATTGTGTACTTAGTGAGGGCAAGTAACACATTTGTTTGATGTGAACCATTAGGAAATCAAGGCATGTCACGCATTCCACGCAGATACATACATGCTTAGCTTGTTCTGCCAAGCTATAGTGTTAAATTCCACAGTGAGTCAGTTTTGAGATCCACTAAATCTTTTTGTTTTCTTTCTTTCTTTGTTTTTTTTTTTTTTTTAGATCTTTTTACGAGAAGCTCTTATCTGCTCTTGTGAAGTACTGCTTTACAATATTGTTGTTTTTCACAGCTAGAATATAACCTTTGTTATTTATATTTTTATTAAATAGGTAAACATTAAAATCCTTGCCTAGTACTGTGAAATCTGCATATTGGCTCCTAATAAGAGAACAATCTTCACATCCATCTTTAGAGTGTAGCCAGAGTGCATATATTTTCCTGGAGGCTTATCCAGTTCAGAGTTTAAGAAAGCCAGTGATTGGGCACGAAGTAGAAATTAACTTTGGATGGGATACAACTCATTGCATGCATTCACACTTACCAGCCTAATTTAGAAAACATAGAGTTAAATCATGTAACTTGTACATCTTTGGGATTTGGGAGAAAAATAGGAGCCCTAGAGGAACCAACACACTAACACAAGAAGAACAAGAAAACTCTGCTCTGGAAATTCAGGCTGCAGTTTCATCAAGTACAAATTAGGACAAGCTTCAAGCTTTCTCTGAACCTCTGTCTAATTTAATATGATGATGAGATAAGCAGTGCTGTGTGTTTATTTTAAAATAAAATGTTTTTTGTCAAAACTTCCAAACTGGCCAGGCAGTTGTGTGGCTCAGCTCATGATGCTGTTTTGAAAAACAAGGCAGATCATGCTATTGATAAAATATATATTGGAATCATTGCGAAATCGTGGCGATGAATAGTTAGTGGAGCTACTAAAGCAGCCTGCTCCATTGCTTAAAATGATTTAGCATTTAGATTTGGGTGATTTCGAAAATGGAAACATCAGAAGTTTAATGACACTTTAGCCTTCAAATTAATTTGAGAATTTCATTTAATGCTTCTTTTCAGTAAGTAAGCTAATTTTTACTACATGCATTGATGTAGATGTACGTCTCGGAGCAGACAATGTCACAAAACCAGACAAAGTGACTTGCTGACATTTTGAAAAGTGTGTTGTTGCAAAAACAGCTTTTAAACATTTTTGCAAATGAAATGTTAAAAAAACTATACTGAATAAATTAGTTTGCTAATTCATCTTGCCATAATTTTTGAATTGTAATTTCTTTAGAATTTGATTTTAAGTGGGATTTATTTTTAGATAGTTAACACGATACATTTATGTGCATATGGTTAAGGCAACTTAGGTAGTCTATGATGAAGTCCTCCCAGGCTTTTAAAATCTTTGCCCATTTAGCTGTTATATGTGGTATAACTCTGTTAAAAATGAAATTCAGGTCCACTCTGTTTTGCTTGTCTATTATTGTTAACATCTCACATTTTTAAAAATTGTGTTATACTGCAGTAGTGCATATATTGTCTATATTATATACTTACAGTAGGTAGGTGTAATAAATACATGATTTAAATAACTACTGTTTGTGACTTGGGTCTTTTTTAATTAATTTGGTGCATTTTGATGTTTTAAGTAGTCGAGTGGTTAGACAATCTTTAAGCCATTTCCCCTTTTTTTATCTTTATTCAGAAATATTTTTTCAGTTTTGCTGAGCCTTCCTGCTTTTAATTGCACAGTGAACCTTTTGTATTCCAAGTAACTTACAATTTACGGCGGCAAACTTACTCTGCACACCAGTTATCAGTCCTGTTATGCCTTAATACAGCATTTGATACTGTCAATCAAAGTATATGACTGCCCAGAATGGAGAGCATCTTGGTTATCTCTGGCATAGATCTCTAGTGATTAAAGCACTACCTAACTGACAAGCAAGAAGTGTTTGTCAGTCTTGGCAACAGTAGGTCCAGCTTAGTGACAAAGAGCTGCCCTTTTACCTCTGATTTATTGTGTGTTTGTGTTTATATATACAGTGTATATGCAGAATGTGTGCATGTGTCTGTCTGTTCACCCTGCAGTGGGTCTGGTGCCCTGTGTACTCCAGGAATTGTTCCTTCCTTCCAACGGATGCTCGTAAGAATGGGCTCAATTTTCCCTGCAGTCCTGCTTCAGGATAAGCGGGTTTGAAAATGGATGGATGGATGGATTTTACAATAATAAGAATTTTTTCTAGAAAGGTATCTTGGAAGATCACAGTTACAATGAGAGTTTGATAAATTCTAGTGTGCTTTGTTCATTTATATTTGGCATACGTGTTTTACCAAAGAGTCTTAAAAAATTGTTTACCATACAAGTGTTTCTATGCATCTTTTTTACAGTAGGCAAACAGATGGGCAGGTGTGAATGACATGCATAGGGTCACACAATACGTTGTTAGTAAGGATTAAGTGGAATGCATTGTGGTTTAAAGTTCAATTATCAAACTTCTACAGCAGCAATTCACAGTACAGTACATTAATTGTTTTGTCATTGTGTCTTTAGATATACAATTGTCTTAGTGGTAGGACTAATGTGATTAATGTGGAGACAATAAAAAGATACTGATTTTCTTAATAGATGCTAGATGAATAATGTATTCTTTATTGTAAGAAGCTAAAACAATTTGTACATCCCTGCAGTAGTGTAACAGTGAGTTGTGAATGTTTGATCTTTCAACAGTATAAACTACATTAACCAGCAGAGCCATCCTTTTCAATTTAAAATACTTTTCTATGTTTATTTGTGAATTATAAATAGCAAAACTGAATAAAAAAAAACTCCTATTAGAGAATATAGTATTAAAGAAGCAGTTCTCCTCAATGTCAGCAATGAAGATTCTCTGAAAAGATGTTGTACTGTTGCTTTTTTTTTTTTTAAATGCTCCATTTCTGGAAAGCAGATGGTTTCAGAACAAAGGAAGACAGGCCTGCTTGTGCAAGGTTATGCCCAATTTCCCATACCAATTAATTTTTTGGAATTTTAATAATAAATTTTTGTTAAATTAAAAACAATAAGGAATGGACTAGTATCTCATCCAAGACTGGTTTCAGCTTGTGTTCAATGCTGATAAGCTCTGACTGTGGACTTCAGAAACACAGGCTGGAGAAGGTTAGCCAAATAAACAATGGTAGCAGTAAAAGCAAATGCCATATCGATTTGGAGAGTGTCTATGCCAATGGGTCATTTAATTAATCAAAAATTTGTTTTACTTTTTTATGTTCTATTAAATGGAGAGTTCCTGTGATAGGAAACAAAGAGTGGCTTTAGGATGAGCTGTTAAAAAGAGTATATTT
Source organism: Erpetoichthys calabaricus (assembly GCF_900747795.2). Taxonomy (NCBI): domain Eukaryota; kingdom Metazoa; phylum Chordata; class Cladistia; order Polypteriformes; family Polypteridae; genus Erpetoichthys; species Erpetoichthys calabaricus. The sequence goes on from NC_041404.2 coordinate 23,656,449, forward strand.
AAGCTGTCACTGGGAGCGTGCTGTGAAGTCTTCCTTTACACTGTTTCAGTTCACCTGCACATTCACCCACATTGCTGTAGATATTTCAGTAGTTTGACATTGGCACTTTCTAGCCCAGACAAACTGTAACCAAAAGAAGGAAAGAACTGTTGCAGAGGAACACAAAGTTTGGGTGGTTCACATTACTAGATCCAGAAAATGTATTTTTGGTTTATTTCATTTTTATATATATATATATATATATATATATATATATATATATATATATATATATATATATATATATATATATATATAAAAAATATATATATATATATATATATTTTTTTAATATTTTTTGTTTATACTTTTTTTAGCTATTATAGCATTAAATATTTGCGTCCACCATACAGCTAACCTCTTTGTGTACTGGACATGTAGCAAAGCAGGATAAAGCAACTTGGGAAATATAGATAAACCAACCTCTGCATCCCCACCACACAAGGAGTGATCAGCCTCATGAAGCCTTGAATACCTTGTGTATCTGCCTCTTCTGAGCTTGTACAGTACATGTCAAGATGTGTGCATTCTTTAGGGGATATCTCATGTCCACAGGCTTTGAAATAGTATCTTTGGTGCCACTCAGTTTTCAAACTGAAATAAATAACCTCATAGAGGACATGATCATGATCATGCATAAGTTTCTGAATACAGTAACTAACTAAAGTCTAACATGAACATGAAGTCTAACATGAACAGATACTTCCAGTCCACAACAAAAAAAAACTTCAAGAAAAAAAGGCAAATTTATAATGAAAGTGGCATTCATCTTGATCCTACAATATGGATGAATTCCCAGTCCTCCTAAACACTGCTCATATAAACTTGATTCATAATTTTTTCAAGTTAGTTAAGTCATCTGTAGAATCATGGTAGCTGGAGCCCATCCTGGCAGCATCAGGAGAAAAACAGTAACCAACCCTAAATGTGGGACCAGTCCAATATAGAGCACACACACACACGGAGTCACTAACATCAACACAATTAGGTTGGAAAGGAAAGCAAGAGCAACTGTAGAAGGCCTCAGACATGCATGGGAGAACAGGCAAACTTCACACACACATTGATCTAGACTTAAATTTAAATGCCTCCCCTGGAAGTGTGAGGCAGCTGTGCTAACTACTGCATCACAGTGCTTGCCTCACTTCCCTTTGCTCTTATATAGTTCCCTTCATGTAAAAAGTGTTCATACATTCAAAGCAGTTTACAAATATAAAACAGTAATAGGAAAGTACACAACTTTGCAATAATTTAGCACACATATGGAAAGCATATACAGTGGGGCAAAAAAGTATTTAGTCAGCCACCAATTGTGCAAGTTCTCCCACTTAAAAAGATGAGAGAGGCCTGTAATTTTCATCATAGGTATACCTCAACTATGAGAGACAAAATGAGAAAAAAAATCCAGAAAATCACATTGTCTGATTTTAAAGAATTTATTTGCAAATTATGGTGGAAAATAAGTATTTGGTCACCTACAAACAAGGAAGATTTCTGGCTCTCTCAGACCTGTAACTTCTTCTGTAAGAGGCTCCTCTGTCCTCCACTCGTTACCTGTATTAATGGCACCTGTTTGAACCCGTTATCAATATAAAAGACACCTGTCCACAACCTCAAACAGTCACACTCCAAACTCCACTATGGCCAAGACCAAAGAGTTGTCAAAGGACACCAGAAACAAAATTGTAGACCTGCACCAGGCTGGGAAGACTGAATCTGCAATAGGTAAGCAGCTTGGTGTGAAGAAATCAACTGTGGGAGCAATTATTAGAAAATGGAAGACATACAAGACCACTGATAATCTCCCTTGATCTGGGGCTCCATGCAAGATCTCACCCCGTGGGGTCAAAATGATCACAAGAACGGTGAGCAAAAATCCCAGAACCACACGGGGGGACCTAGTGAATGACCTGCAGAGAGCTGGGACCAAAGTAACAAAGGCTACCATCAGTAACACACTACGCCGCCAGGGACTCAAATCCTGCAGTGCCAGACGTGTCCCCCTGCTTAAGCCAGTACATGTGCAGGCCCGTCTGAAGTTTGCTAGAAAGCATTTGGATGATCCAGAAGAGGATTGGGAGAATGTCATATGGTCAGATGAAAAAAAACTGTACTCGTCGTGTTTGGAGGAGAAAGAATGCTGAGTTGCATCCAAAGAACACCATACCTACTGTAGAGCATGGGGGTGGAAACATCATGCTTTGGGGCTGTTTTTCCGCAAAGGGACCAGGACGACTGATCCGTGTAAAGGAAAGAATGAATGGGGCCATGTATCGTCAGATTTTGAGTGAAAACCTCCTTCCATCGGCAAGGGCATTAAAGATGAAACGTGTCTGGGTCTTTCAGCATGACAGTGATCCCAAACACACCACACGGGTAACGAAGGAGTGGCTTCGTAAGAAGCATTTCAAGGTCCTGGAGTGGCCTAGCCAGTCTCCAGATCTCAACCCCATAGAAAATCTTTGGAGGGAGTTGAAAGTCCGTGTTGCCCAGTGACAGCCCCCAAAACATCACTGCTCTAGAGGAGATCTGCATGGAGGAATGGGCCAAAATACCAGCAACAGTGTGTGAAAACCTTGTGAAGACTTACAGAAAACGTTTGATCTCTGTCATTGCCAACAAAGGGTATATAACAAAGTTATTGAGATGAAGTTTTGTTATTGACCAAATACTTTTTTTCCACCATAATTTGCAAATAAATTCTTTAAAAATCAGACAATGTGATTTTCTGGATTTTTTTTCTGATTTTGTCTCTCATAGTTGAGGTATACCTATGATGAAAATTACAGGCCTCTCTCATCTTTTTAAGTGGGAGAACTTGCACAATTGGTGGCTGACTAAATACTTTTTTGCCCCACTGTATTTGGATGGAAATAAAAAGAAAACATTAGCTAAAATGTTGAAGAGCTGTCAGTTTGAATACTGATTAAGCAATGATTTTCTTTGACCAATGCCAAGTGAACAGTAAAACAATAGTGCTGTTTACCTCCCTAATCTAATATAGAAAACTGAATATCTCTTTATCCAGTTTTCAGATGTACACTGTTGAACCCGTATCCACCAGGTTTTTCACAGATTCCCTATTCTTATGGGTAGAACACTATGGACCATGTTTGTTCAAATGTTTAGCTGGTGCCCCCACCCCAGGCAGCACAGGTACCCCCGCTGCTAATAACATGTTAACAACTGAGGCAGACATTGTTAAGAACAACAAGACACAAAAGCATTCTGTCAGATGGCAAACACCTGCATTTTTTAACTGCTCTTTGAAATGTATTTTTATTTCTTTCTGTCTCTAACTTTAATGGAGTTCCTTACCAAAACTTTAATTTTTTTTTTGGTCCTGGTATTTTAGTATGGTTTAGCAACATTATGTAAACAGCAAGAAGAATTTCCTGGTTTCTGAACTAATACTGTGTACTTTTGTCTTATTCTTCCAAAGAAATTGTGCAGTGATAGCCAGGTGAAAGTGCTTGGAAAGTGCTGCCAGCTGCGACCAGCAGGTGGAAGCTCAAGCTCCCTGGACAGTTCCTCTTCATCATCAGCTTCAGAAACTAAAGAGCCAAGTCACAAGTATCAGGTGAGTGAAACAGTGGAAACAAGGCTCTGGGTGTAATGTAGCACCGGTGTTCCTATCAAGGAATATGAACAGGGTTAGAATGTTCAGGTACGCATGCATGCACTTTTAGCAAGTATCACCTGAAACATAAGAAATCACCTACTACTATGCAATTCAGAGAAGTTAGTAAATGAAAAAGTATGTCTTTGGATTGTAGGTGGAGTCCCGTGCACACAGAGAAATAACCAGCACTCATCAGGAGAAAAATGTGCAAAATCTCAATCTGCTGTGCTCCATTTTTTTTTTTCATTTTGTGACCCCATATTTTCTAGTATATAGTTGTTTGGAATTACAACCTTGTTGTGCTGTAGTATAATTTGCCGAAAGGCAGGAATAAACCCTCGATGGAGCACGATGTATTATTTATTTATTTAGCTGACACCTTTATCCAAAAGCAAGTAATAATACATGCAAGAATGAAGGTGCAAGCATCAAAGCAACAGAGAATAAGATAAAAAAATAAGTAAAATTACTGTATAATTATATCTATAACTAAACAGACAAAAATCAGTATCCTAAACTGTTCATCAGTACAACAACATATATCTTAGGAGAGAAGCTAAACATCTAAAATATTTAACGAAAAGTTGCATTTTCAAAATACACCTAAATACAAGTAAATTAGATGCAGTTCACATAGATAAAGGGAGATCATTCCACATATATTCACCTACGTGCACTCACAACATGCTCATGTAGCATCACCACTCAAAACGCCAGAAAGTTTCTCCACTGAATAATTGTTGAATCCTTTGTTTGATCATCAGGGTTCACGTTGTTCATCTGATGCCAACATGTTGGGAGAGATGATGTTTGGGTCAGTTGCAATGAGCTACACTGGATCAACTCTGAAGATTCATCAGATACGGTAAGATGTACAAGTAGAACTCAAACAGAGTTGACAAGATTTTAAAATTTGAAACTTTTAACTAATTATAGCTATGACAAGGATGAAATATTTAAAAAATAACACCAATCCTCTGGGCATGCAAAAAGATTTACCCCTCTGTTAATTCATAAGAAGTCTGAGAACTGCTATTCTCCAAAAGGTATGAAATACAGGTGACCTCAGGTGATGCAGATTACTTTAATTTAAAAATGGAAAAAAAAAAAAAAGAATCTGAAATTCTTTGGACAGTTTCATACTGTTGTGTTTGTTTTGGGAGAAGGGTTTATGGATTCAAACAAATAGAAGGGAATTACCAAGCAAGAAGTGGATATCTCTAATATTGTCTCTTTTGCATCACTCTTAGTAGCAGGTATAAACCATCTTTAAGACTACAGATCAGTTACTGTTATTAAATTTCAAAGAATGATAGAAATAAAACCAGACATTTACTAGATAAAAAATGTTAGTTTAGACAGTTACAGGTGAATGCAAAGGTGTATGTATAAGGAATTTAATGGATTTAAACAAATGCAAAGTAATCATCTATGGATTAGAACAGGTGAGGAGGGTCAACCGAGAGTGAAACTGGATATCTGCAAACACAGATGGACAAATTTAATTCATAAGCACGTATAAAAAAACTTTGACAAACAATTGCTTTTCAGTTTGCTGTTCCAAAGAATAAGGCTATGAACTGTAACAATATAATCAAAAAGAAAAGCAGCATCTTCTTGTTTAGCTAATGCAAGTACATTTTTCTCTTTTTATAAATACTAGGGGGATTTGCCCCCTGCTTGCTTCGCTCGCCCATCCTTGTCCCCCTGTGCCCCTCCCCGGGGGCGTGCAATGCGCCTGTCACTCGCGTTGTGAAGAGGGGGGGCTGAACACACCCTAAGGAGATGCAGTCGCTCCTCCGAAACCCTCTCTTAAACGGTGATACAGTGGGAAACAAATAATTTTTTTTTTATCTCCTCTGTGCTCGATCTGCTGTTGGCTTGCTGCTGCTATGCTGCGTGATGTGCATGTTGCGCAGCACTTCGAACATCTAAAAGCCTGTACAGCAGCTGTCCTTTTGTCTCACTGCCTTGTCTCGTGGGATGTTAAAGTGTCTCTTAGAAGGTCACGTCTCGACCCAAGATTTTTTTATATAATAGAGAGATATAAATTGTTAGACCATTAAGACTAAAGACACCTATCTTAGCTCTTGCATCAGTAGGATATAATTATTCTGTAATAAACTTGAATATGGATAAATACAATTGCAAACTGATCAGATTTACTGAGAGACTGGTTTTAAGTGCATCCATAGTCACTCTATCTCTGGAATTTGTGTGTTCTCCCAATATTTTTTTTTTGTGAAGATATGAATTTTAAGTCAGTGGGCGAGTCTAAATTGACCTTGAATGATGAAAAGTGTATGTTTGGGCATGTGTGTACCCTGCAGTGGGTTGGTGTCCAATCCCGGACTCTTTATTTCTTTGTGGCCATTGCTGCTCAGGTAAGCTGTAGATCCCTTAAATTTAGTGAGAACAAAATCCTTCAAGAATGGGAAATGTTGTTTTTGTTAAGATCTAGGTTCTTAAGATTGCTTTTAAGTAAGTCTATTTTTACAGGAAAATATTCATTCTTAAGGCCATGTCACATTACACAACTTTTCCAGTAATTTTCAGTTGTACACTTCATTTACTTAATCTTAGTGGTTTGGAGGTAGTTGTGGGGAGTTCCTGTGATTACCAAGTTTGATTTTGTCTTAAGTTGTATAGGTGGGTTCTGTATGCATGAGCACTGACAACCAATGAGCACCACCCAGAAGTACTGTGCATATAATGCAGCAACATGGAAAAATTTAATGTGAGTGCTTTGGACTGTGCAAACAAAAAAGTGGCTCATCTGTCTGATGTCTCATGTTATATAGTATGCACCGTGACAGAATAGAAAAAAGTAAAAATAATGGGCAGAGACTGCAGCTGAACTTGCCATACTTGAAAATCATTCATACAGCACATGGTCAATCGTGCAGCATGTTATTGTTATTGCAGGCATTGTGGCACAGTGGTTAAGGCTTTGGACTTCAAATCCTGAGGTTGTGGGTTCAAATCCCACCATTGACACTGTGTGACGATGAGCAAGTCACTTAATCTGCCTGTGCTCCAGCTGGGAAAAGAAAATAAATGTAACAAACTCTATCTCAAATATTGTAAATCGCTTTGAATAAAGGCATCGGCCAAATAAATAAATGTAAATGTATTGGATATCAGAAAAAGGAGTGTAATTCTTTGAAAGTAAAACTGGGCAAGAAAGTTGTCATACAGTCTTGTAATTTGACGTGCCCAATGATTTCTACTTGTGTAAATAAGATGAGCAACTCAGTCATCAAAGTTGACATCCCCTTGGACCAGAAGTTGTGTCATCGGCTTTATTTATGCAGCCACAGCAACTTTAAATAAGTTGCACTTGAAATAAAATATTCTTTTGAGTATAAATATGAAAAGATTTTTTTTCCCCTCTTCTTCAGTTCTCCTCCTCAGCTAATGCTTAGCAAGGTGTTTACAGCTCGGACAGGAAGCAGTGTTTATGGCAGCCTCAACACGTAAGTATTTCTTTTTGAATTATTTATCCTTTAAGCTTCAATAATTAATTAGTGTGCATCTATATTTTTAAACATAAGCTCATACCGTGATGGATTGATGAAAGCATCTTCTCTGGCGTGATGTCTTATATTCAAAGTTCTTGGGATAATCTTGAGCTTTTCATTTGGGACAAATAGGATAAAGTTTTAGAAAGTGAAAATTAGCTGGATGGATGACTGAATGAATGCTGTCTTATATGGGGGTAGTATCTGACTTGGTATTATCATAATAATTCATGTTCACAGGCTGTGTGACATGTAAATAAAATCTGATTTGTCTTTTTTTAAAAAGTGTAATTCCCCCTCAAAACATGTTTCCTGTTACAATAATGTAATACATAAAATACATAGATTTAGAGTAATTACTTTTTAAAATTCAGTTCAGTATTTATAGTCTGATTTGCATAAAATATCAATATATATATGTGAACAAAGAGAGACAGAGATTGGGAGCATGCTCTGATAGCGTGTTGCCGCACCCACCACTTGATGAACCACCTGGATTGGGACCCAAGTGAGGCGGGTGACACGTCAGCACCACACTAAAACTGTGTGAGGATTTTTATTTGGTAACTGGAGTGCCAGTCCTGCCACCAACCCCCAAGCTTTCCCTGTAAGTTGGAGGACCTGCTTGCGGTGCTGGGTACAGGATAACATCATACCCAGGACAAACCAAGTTCAGGTTAAGGGCCCAGCTCAAGGGCCCAACGGAGTACAGTCACTTCTGGCATTTATGGGATTCAAACCGATATCCTTCCTATTGCTGCCACAGATCCCTAGCCTCAGAGCCACCACTCCGCCCTGTCGAAGAGGAATAAACAAAGAGGAAACAATCAAACTACATTTTAGAAAAAAAAGTTGTTTTAGTCAACAGAATTTGTGAATAAAGTTCATTTTTACAGTCCCAGTTTTAATTGCACTGATGTCCCATCACATTGTTTTACTGAGTCTGATCTGTACCTTTGCATCATTACCCCAGATTAGTGGCACAGTATGGCTCTAATTTGTATAATTCCCTGCTGAACTGGTATACGGAATTGCTTCTATTTTTGTCAGTCTCTGCATGTATCAAGATGGTGAGAAGAGGCTTATGACAGTGACATGCTCAATGACGAATAAAGCAGTGCTTCCTTAGTAATGATGTGCACATTAACATTGTCTTTTGCCAAGCTAAGAAGCAGCACTCTTGGCTTGATTTTATTGTACAAAAACTACTGTATGGTTGACAAAATATATATAGATTGAATGGCTGAAATCTCTCCCATTTTTTTTATTTTATACTTATATTGACACCTTACAAGTAGGTGTAAACAAAAAATAGACAAAAAAGTTAAAACTTTTACTGAATTTCCAATGGCTTCGAAGCACTGTATTTAATAAAATGGCCAGAACATTTTGTATAACAAAAATATATATTTTAATATTACATTAATATGGCATATTTGTATATAAATATACATTTGTTCCATCCATCCATTATTTACACTATTTTTATAATTCAGGGTTTCATCACCTAAAAGCCATCCATTAGCAGTTGATTAGTGTTACTTTATATGTATCTATGATTTATTATTTTCTGGGTTTTTTTTCAGTTTTTGATAGGCTTCAACAGTTTCACCCACTCTCAAGATCACACCACTTACTATAGTGCATTTTCTGGGAAAGTACTTTAAATCTACAGTACATCTTGCTTTCTAAGTTTATAGTTCAGGCTCAGGATCACTCAATAAAACTGGTGATAATAATAATGATGATAATTTTTAACTATTTAGCACCTTTCCCATACTCGAGGCGCTTAATATGATCGGTTTGAATCCAATAAGCATTCTGTTAATAACATTTAAACTTTTTCCACACAGAATAGCATTTACTAGTAGACCAATTGTTTCATTATTGACACTGCATAAGTTCAAGGTCCATTCTTATCTGTTCATGTTTTAACAAAGTCCTGTTTTATTGGTGTGTAACTTCATTTGAGGGATGAGATTGTGATTCATGTTTAATTGCTCCGCATTTTGCTTTTTGTAGTATTTCAGAAAAACAGATTCACGAAACAGCTAATAAAACACATGTTACTTAAGGATCAGTTTACATTTTGTACAGATGCTGGGTATTTGGTATACATTCTTGTGAAACTTGTTTCCAAAGTACATTCAAAAGTACCACCCAAATGTAATATAATATGTCCTTTAAAATTGCATAAGCAGGATATTTATCTTTTGGCAATGCATGAATGTTGTATTTTTGCCAAAATATATTAAAAACACAGTCTATGAAATGAAATTGAGATTGTATCCTTTAACTCGGTTTGATAGCATGAATGGTTTGTGCATTGTCAAGTATGCTACAATGTGACACAGTCCTTCTATTTTTTTGTATACCTGTATTCTTTGGAACATCATCTCTGGTCTGCCACAAGTGTAAAATTACTGACTTGGGGGTTAGTGGTCTTGTTTAAAATTCAGCGAGAATTATATTTTTTTGAAGAAGCAGCTGTGGTAAATACTACATTACCTACATTACTGCTACTACTACTACATTAACAGTGTGGTTGTAGTTGATGGGATGGTAGCACTGCTGTTGTTTTCAATGTTATTCTAGAAAAGAAAGTTTCACAGCTGAATCCTTTTCAGTGACATGACAGGTACTTTAACTCACTATGCTTGTACATATAAGTGAAACTTTGAATTTCAATAGCTGTACAGGATTTGTAAATGCATTTTTCTTTGTAGGTTGCAGGATAGCCTTGAACTCATCAACCAAGAATCAAACACATTAAAAGCAGATCAAAACACAGCTGGAAATGGACTTCTTGGGAACATAGGTACATGTTTGTTTTGAATTCCTTTGTAATAAACATGCACTTTCTTTCAGTATGTGTGAAACCGCCATTATGCTTCCTAAATCTATGGAGATTGAGAGATTAGCCCATATTCTTAAGATTGTGTTACTTGCATGGTACAAATGCTTCTGGGTGGCATGGTGTCACAGTGGTTATAACTGCTGTCTTACAGGTTCTGCTTCCTGGGTTCAGATACTGCATACAATTGTAGTCTGTGTGGCATTTTCACATTCTCTTCATGTTTTTTGTGTTTTTCTTCTGTGTATTTCAGTTTTCTTCCAACATATCAGAGATACAGTGGGGCAAAAAAGTATTTAGTCAGCCACCAATTGTGCAAGTTCTCCCACTTAAAAAGATGAGAGAGGCCTGTAATTTTCATCATAGGTATACCTCAACTATGAGAGACAAAATGAGAACAAAAAATCCAGAAAATCACATTGTCTGATTTTTGAAGAATTTATTTGCTAATTATGGTGGAAAAAAGGTATTTGGTCAATAACAAAAGTTCATCTCAATACTTTGTTATATACCCTTTGTTGGCAATGACAGAGGTCAAACGTTTTCTGTAAGTCTTCATAAGGTTTTCACACACTGTTGCTGGTATTTTGGCCCATTCCTCCATGCAGATCTCCTCTAGAGCAGTGATGTTTTGGGGCTGTCGCTGGGCAACACGGACTTTCAACTCCCTCCAAAAATTTTCTATGGGGTTGAGATCTGGAGACTGGCTAGGCCACTCCAGGACCTTGAAATGCTTCTTACGAAGCCACTCCTTCGTTACCCGTGTAGTGTGTTTGGGATCACTGTCATGCTGAAAGACCCAGCCACGTTTCATCTTCAATGCCTTTGCCGATGGAAGGAGGTTTTCACTCAAAATCTGACGATACATGGCCCCATTCATTCTTTCCTTTACAAGGATCAGTCGTCCTGGTCCCTTTGCAGAAAAACAACCCCAAAGCATGATGTTTCCACCCCCATGCTTTACAGTAGGTATGGTGTTCTTTGGATGCAACTCAGCATTCTTTCTCCTCCAAACACGACGAGTAGAGTTTTTTTTCATCTGACCATATGACATTCTCCCAATCCTCTTCTGGATCATCCAAATGCTTTCTAGCAAACTTCAGACGGGCCTGCACATGTACTGGCTTAAGCAGGGGGACACGTCTGGCACTGCAGGATTTGAGTCCCTGGCGGCGTAGTGTGTTACTGATGGTAGCCTTTGTTACTTTGGTCCCAGCTCTCTGCAGGTCATTCACTAGGTCCCCCCGTGTGGTTCTGGAATTTTTGCTGGGGTTTTTGCTCACCATTCTTATGATCATTTTGATCCCACGGAGTGAGATCTTGCGTGGAGCCCCAGATCGAGGGAGATTATCAGTGGTCTTGTATGTCTTCCATTTTCTAATAATTGCTCCCACAGTTGATTTCTTCACACCAAGCTGCTTACCTATTGCAGATTCAGTCTTCCCAGCCTGGTGCAGGTCTACAATTTTGTTTCTAGTGTCCTTTGACAGCTCTTTGGTCTTGGCCATAGTGGAGTTTGGAGTGTGACTGTTTGAGGTTGTGGACAGGTGTCTTTTATATTGATAACGAGTTCAAACAGGTGCCATTAATACAGGTAACGAGTGGAGGACAGAGGAGCCTCTTACAGAAGAAGTTACAGGTCTGTGAGAGCCAGAAATCTTGCTTGTTTGTGGGTGACCAAATACTTATTTTCCACCATAATTTGCAAATAAATTCTTTAAAATCAGACAATGTGATTTTCTGGATTTTTTTTCTCATTTTGTCTCTCATAGTTGAGGTATACCTATGATGAAAATTACAGGCCTCTCTCATCTTTTTAAGTGGGAGAACTTGCACAATTGGTGGCTGACTAAATACTTTTTTGCCCCACTGTATGCATGTTAGTTTCATTAATGATTCAAAGTTTGCCTGTGTAGTGTGTGCTTGAGTGGGCCCCACAGTGGACCTGCACCCCACATTGCATTCACTATTTCCAGGCCCATGACCCCAAATTGGATTATGCAAATTTAACAGCCGCTTTCATTTGGCACTAAACTCCAAGGTTATATTGACATATTTCTTAGTTTTTGAACTGTGCTTATTAAACAATCATTTTTACATTTTAAGTTACAGAGTTAAATTGTCTTTTAATTTTCAGTTCCTTAATGTTTTCCTTTTGCTCTAGTGAAGCAAAAAAGAGGTTATGTCAATGATATATTTTCACTGTGAGATATTTACATACCATTTTCTTAATTTTTTAAATCATGCTTCTTTCTTGTATGTTCTTTCCATATAGTCTTATTTGAAAGTTGAAGTGTTTTATAAAAAGCTACCAAAAATTTTTGAGATGCTCTGTCTTCAATTACTGACTTGGAGATGAGATTTCTGTGGTATTTCTTTTTTCTGGTCAGTCTATTGCTATAGTGTGTCACAAGTTTGAGAGTGGCAGCCATAATATCACTTTTATGTATCTAATTCCAAGCTATTTTTATTTCATATGCAGTATATTGTCCTTTGCATACACACATACAGGAGAATAAATTATATTTATTCATTTTTATAATCCACACTATCAGGGCTACCCATCTTTGTTTAACTTGTATTGCTTCAAGTTTATTTTTGTCTGTCATGAATGCCTGTCTTCTTTTTCCACCAAAGCAACAAAAAAGTCTATTATTTCCTGGCTAACTCTCGCCTTGGTGAGTTGAGACAAACCCAAACTTTGTTCTGGTTGGTTTTTACATGTATCATTTAATACAATAGCTTATTTTCTTTTGGGTGTTCTGGTGGAAGGCTTATACATGGGCAAAGATATAACATGCATTAAGTAAGAAAAAGGAAGATGTCCAGTTCTAACCAAAAACATTCACCTGATATACATGCTTATGTGTGAATATTTGTGGCTGCATTCTGTGTCCACATGTACATACCTCCATAGTGTGTACATTCTATGTTCAGAAGATGCCTTCTGTGTGATTGCTCCAAAAACTGCAGTTATGTTTGTGCAAACAAGCCATATGCCGGTCTTCAAAAACCAAATCACCCTGCTTTTAAAACGAATGCACACTTAGGGACAAACTGGTATGGTTTTCACAATTTTTGTTTTGAAACCATATGTTAATATGTCTAGGCATTTTGTAGGTTGTACAGCAAAGAAAATATTTATTTTCAGCCAGAGCAAATGGAAAAAGAGGAAGCTGCTGTATAATACTCTGTCAGTTTGCTGAATGAAATTAGAATGAAGTAAGATTGTTGTTCCATATCTGCTTTTATTCATTTTGTAGTCATTGTTGGTATCCAATTAGGTGTTGAAATTGTTTTTCTTTTGGATTTCTCTTCTGCTTTTGAACTTGAACCATGCTAGGTTTCAGGTCTTATTTTGCTCCACTGCAAGGTAACAAAATCCGCAGTAAACCTCACTGTAAGAATGCTTAATAGTGCAGCATGCGTGTGCTGTAGTATAAGGCACTGTTCATCTGATGGTAGTGTTTCGGATTACAGGGAATCTGACTGAATGCTGGTTTTCAGTCAGACTTCATCCTTGTATGATTTCTTTAATTACCTTTTCACCAATTAGAAGGAGTTCCCAGCAGTGTCTGTTGTACTTTTTAGTTAAGGAAAAAGTGCTTTTTATCGCCTCAGGTTTCTAATTAATAAACTTAAGATGCAGAACAAAATATACTGTGAACGATCACAAAATCTGTTACAAGTCATTATTGCCAGATATCAGAAAATACCCGTCAAATGAAAACATTCTAGGCAATGGTGGTCATCTGAAGCATTGTGCTTGTGCAAGTTATGAGTTGTGGCACTACTCATGTCTACTCCATGAAAAATCTGTGGGCTCTAATTTGAAATCATTCCCACTATAATACATAGAAGCAAATGCTCAATGATCTAGCCCAGTGTTTCCCAAACTTGGTCCTGGTGAACACCTGTGGCTGCAGGTTTTTGTTCCAACCGGATTTCTAATCAGTGACAACACCTGATAGCACTGATCTCATTTAATTAGCTGGTATTTTTTTTTCTTTTATTCGACATTCAGAAAAGCATAGCAGCATGATTTTTACATTTATAAGACATTTAGAAATATTTCTGCTTTTGCTATAGATTTAAATGCTTAACTCTCTTTTGTTGATTTCATTATACTTTGCCCTTTTTCTGTGCAGTTTTTCCCCCTTTGTTGTATCTTAATAATGACAATTTAAAACAAGCAGATCAGACACGCAGGCAAACAACACTAAATAATCAAAGGCTGCAAGTACTGTAGCAACCGACCCACTAATGAGTAAATAATGGATTAATTAAACAATTAGAAGACCTAGAAAAGTAGAATGAAAATCAAGACGAAAATACTGTTAAAAAGAAAAAAATGCATTATTCCTATATAACTGCTTGGTACATTTTAATTTTTTTTTTTTTTTTTTTTTTAGCAAACTTAATTTTCTAATTTCTATATTGTTCCCAAAACACAGAACTTGGGAAATATCAGTTCACTTAATTAGCCTAGGAGTTCAATTAAAAACAGATGCTGGTTGGAACAAAAGCCTGCAGCCACAGTGGGTCCCCAGGACCGAGTTTGGGAAAAACTGCCTCTCAGTGGCCATCATCCCAAAGTCCACCTTATTTCTGCATTCAGCTCCCATTTGTTTACAGTTTCAAAAGTCATAATTTATATTTTGTTTGCTTAAAATTCAGTCACAGATTACATAAAAAATTAAATTATATTTGACACTTGTAAACTTGAGGCATTGGTGCGTCCAAACAAGTGTATCTGTTCAGTAAGTATAGTCCTCACGAAACAAGACACTAGCAGGTGTCAGGAGTTCTAAAAGTGCTTTCTTCTGTTCTTTTATGAGCTGTTCTTACAGCTGATTGATATTTATATGGCACATTGTCTGTATAACATTCTGCATCTCCTTGGACATAATAAAATCAACAAAGAGATAATGGTCTTGTATTTTTGAACCTATTTGTGTTGTACCTCAGACTAAAGTGAAACAGCCAAAAAAAAAAAGTATGCCCCTCCCCACAGTAATGGGTGCTATGTTTTACCACATACGCACAATAAGCCATCATAATATTAAGTAGGTTAGTTAATTTTTTATTCTACTTGCCAATTAAATAGTTTGAAGCTCTACAAGCATGTAAACATCTTTTGATAACGACACACAGCATATTCAATAAGAACACAAAACACTGCACACACTGTATATAGAAATAAACTTATATAAATGTATGTATAGAGTTTTTATTATTAATTAAAATCCTTAAAGCTATTGATGATAACATAAGTAAATTGTAATCTAGAAATAAGTTGTGCTAAAGCCAGAACCAGCACATTAAGACAAGACTGAATTCTACTGGCTACTGTCCCCTTGATCTGAGCATGCAACAAATACAGTAGCAAGAAAAAGTATGTGAATCTATTGGAATTACGTGATTTTCAGTATTAAATAGCATAAAATATGATATGATCTTTCACTAAGCCATAAGTATAGACAAGGACGATATGCTTAAACTAAGCAATCAAACACTTGTAATCTTTCATGTGTTTATTGAAAACACCCATCAAACATTCACAGTATGCTATGCTGTGGCAGCAAGTAAGTGAACCCTTGGATTTAAATAAGTGGTCGAACTTCCTTTGACAGCAATAGCCTCTCAGAAATGCTTCTGCTAACTGCTGATCACATCATTCAGGAGAAAGTCTGGACCACTGTTCCTTACAGAACGGCTTCAGCTCAGCCATGTTCTTAGGATGTCTGGCGTAAACGGTTCTCTTGAGCTCATTTAACAGCATCTTTATTACGTTAAGGTCTGGGCTCTGACTGGGCCACTCCACATGGCAGACTTTGAATTACTTGGATGTTTAGGGTCATTGTCCTTCTGCATCCCACAACTTCTACTGAACGTCAGCTGGCAGACAAGTCACCTGGACATTATCCTGTAGGATACCACAATAAACCTGTGAATTCCATTTCCCCTTGATGAAGGCAAGTTTTTCAGGTTGCATATTCTTCCCAAGCAGTTTGAACTTAATTTCATCAGTCTGCAAAACATTTTTCCAGTAGCACTGTGGAGTGTTCAGATGATTTTGGGGAATGCTTTGATTTTTTTTTCTTTTGGAGAGCTGTGCCATCCTTCTTGAAGTTCATGCCTGTTCAGTGTTTTATGTATGTTAGACTCAAGAACAGAGATGTTATCATGTTTCAGTGATTCCTTCAGGACTTTATGCTGTTACTCAAGGGTTTTTTTTTTTTTTTTTACCTCACTGAGCATTCTGTGTTGTGCCTTTTGAGTCATCTGGCTAAGCGCCTACTTCTGAATTGTCTCCATTTATACACGATTTCTTTAACTGTGGACTGATGACTCTTTGAAATTACCTTGTAACCCTTTCCTGTTTTATGCAAATCAATTCTTGATGGTAGATCTTCTGAAACCTACTTTTTGTAAGGCATATGTCATATTAGCAAACTCATAATGCTTAGTCATTTTTATAGGTCAGAATAACTCTTAACCACACCTCTGGCCTCATTACATTGTTTAGACTCCAGGTTTGCTAGCTCCTGACTCCAGTTAGCTTTTGTTGAAGTCATCAGCCTAGGGCAGGGGTCGGCAACCCGCGGCTCTGGAGCCGCATGCGGCTCTTCAGCCTCCTTGTAATGGCTCCTTTTGGCCTTGACAAAAAAAAAAAAAAAACATGAAAATGAATAACGGCAATTTCTTAATTTAATTTGTATATAATATATGTAATATATATAATGTTTATTTACTACTACTACTGTTATACACTTTAACATCTAATTTTTATTTTTATTTATAATTTGTCAACTAAAATATGCGTCACATCTACGTCTATAGCCCTCGCCTTTACCTGCAGGTGGCTTCTGGAGTGTGCGACCCCTGCACTAACCATGAATAAATCCCAAAAATGAAAAATCCCAGAAGAGAACAGAGAGTTTAATTCTGCGTGGACAGAAGCATTTGCCTTCACCGCCAACGACGCTGGCTTACCGGTGTGCTTAATATGTGGCGATAAATTATCGAACAACAAAAAATGTAACGTTGAAAGACATTTTCGAAACAAGCACTCAGCATTCACTGAAAAATACCCAAGTGAAGATGAGCGAAAGAGAGCAATTTCGGAACTGCAACGGAAAGCTGAACAGAGCAAACATACTTTCAAAAAGTGTATCACTTCTCCACAATCAACTACAGCTGCTAGTTTTGTGGCAGCTCAAGAGATCGTAAGGAGGGGTAAGCCGTTCACAGACGGAGAATACATGAAAGAATCGTTCATAAAAATATCAGAGCATCTATTCTCTGACTTTAAATGTTTTGGTGTTTGAGCGCATGATGACAGTGTTTGCCAGAGATGTACAGAAAGGTACACTCTCTCACTTCCCCTCCCTGAGAGAGTTCAAAGCAGTGAACATTCACATAAATTGTGATTATTTCCACCGTACAATTATTGCAATGCAAGCTGCATTTAGAGAAAGATTCAGTGAGTTCAGAAAGAAAAAAAACACTCTCTCCTTCCCTGGACATCGACCCATCCCTGCTGAACACATCCGCATTCACAGGAGTAAGTAAGCCCGATCTAGAAATTGAACTGGCCGCATAGCGGATAAAGATTTATGGGTGTCCAAGTTAAAATGCCTGACAGCGGATCTTGAAGAAGTCGCCCGTCAGAAGGCTACTCTCGCTAAAGAGCACAAATGGACTGATATTGAAAACCTCCCCAAACCCGACAAACTTGTTTTCAATACATGGAGTGCCATTCTCGAAACATATATGAACATGAAAAAATATGCATTTGGAGTCCTGTCCATCTTTGGCTCAACATACTTATGTGAGCAAGTTTTCTCAAGAATGAACTTCATAAAGTCCAAATATCTCTCCCACCTCACACATGAGCCTGCAGTCCTGTGTGAAGGTCAAAGTCACATCGTATAGCCCCGACATAGAACAACAACAACAACATTTATTTATATAGCACATTTTCATACAAAAAGTAGCTCAAAGTGCTAGAGATGATCTGCAGCGAACTTCAGAAACAGAAGTCACATTAAACAGGTGAGAACAATAGCATTTAATAGGCTAATATTTAAAAAAAAAAAAAAAAACACACATTTATTTCAGACCCGGAGCTGATGTAGGTTTTTTTGTATGTTCAGGTGCTTCAGTTGATTGCTGGCTGAGAGGGAAACCTGAAGAGGATGAGAGCACACTGAAATGGAATTTTATGTTTACTTTTTTAAAGCTGCTAAGCTACAGCTAAATGTTTTATTTATATTAAAGTGGGCTAGTTTTTATTTTAATTTTATACAGGTAGAGGAAGGACTCAAATAGGCCTGCAGAGTTCAGTTACATTTATTTCAAAGTAGGCCTACACATGCACACTGCACTTCTGTTTGTTGTATTCCGTGGTTGTAACATGTAAAATCTAAAAAAAGATTAAAACTTTTAAAAGTTTATAAGCTGTGTTATGTTTTGCGGCTCCAGACTATTTTTCTTTGGAGGAAGAGGGAGCAAAATGGCTCTTTTCATAGTGAAGGTTGCAGACCCCTGGCCTAGGGGTTCACAGACTTTCCAGCCTACACTGTAAATGTTCGAAGGATGCATTCAATATGTACAAGACAAATACAATTATTATTGTTATTAGTTAATCCAGACTGTGCTTGGTGATTATTGTAACCTATAAGAAGATCAGACCATATTTTAAGACACATTTATATATAAATGCAGTTATTTCTAAATACATTTTCTTGCCACTGTAAACAAAGTTCATATTCCTTAATATCTTGTTTTCAGGCTGGCTTTTTTCTGGTATTGCTTAGTATGTCAGAATGTACATAAGTGGAAATAAGAAAAAACCTCTATTGTGAGAACAAGTTTAATGCTTTCAGGTACGGTACTTTGTAAGAACAGTAACTAACCAAGGTAGACATAAAAGGCATATGAAATGTGTTACCAATCTCTTTTAAATGAGAAAGGGTGAAACTTGCCACAGACTGCTTCTGTTTCTTTTATATTATTTGCTTTGGTGTGTAAGTTTATTGTTGTGTGCCTCTGACCTGTCTTGCTTTACTAACCTGGTTTTATGTTTATATTATGTTGTTTTTTTTTTCTTTTTCTTTTTTGTTTTGTTTCATTATTTTGCAATGTAGGTTTCTCTCAGCTTTGCAGCCCAAGGCGGGCGTTTTCTGAGCAAGGCCCGCTCCGTTTGATCAAGAGTGCCTCTTTCTTTTCAGGTTTGCAATCCAGCTGTGTGACTCTTAGAGTGTTTTTGGTGTGCTGTGCTTGTGTAGTGCCTTGAGAGTCGGCCCTTAGAAAGCTTCTGTTGTAGTGTGTTATATTGCTTCTTTCTTGCTATGTTCTCATATCTGCATCTTTTCTTTTTTCTGCCTTTAAAACACCTAACTGTCTTTTACAGGGTGAAGGTTAACTGTTATTCTTTGGTTTATATTTTTAAAGCAAACATAGAAATGCATGTGGTTGCAAGCATCATTTCTGAGCATCCACTGGCTGCCTCTGTTGCAATATACTCCAAGCCCTGTGGTGAACACTGTAGTCTAATAAAGCACCTGCCTTTAACCTCACTGGAAAGTGTTGTGAATTTTAAGAGTGTTGTTTTGTGATAATGTATAGTGAAGAGTTTTAAAAATTATTTTTATATACCATTGAATATGTCACCAACAAATTAAACACATCAAATAGTTTAGAAATTCAATTAAATTAGAAACATACAATACAACATACATGGCAAGAGCATTAAGTCACGTAGGCAAATAATGCAAAGTGAATCTTGGGACCCATGGACCTGGGAAAGTCAGGCACCCGGTCTTTCCCTTGGTTTTTCAACAACTCATAGGTAAGACTGCTGTGATAATGTGTGCACAGTCTCTGAAGGCTCTTCTCCAGTTTGTTGTTTAGCCATGTCAAATAATTAGGACATGTTAAAAAAAAAAAAAAAAAAAAAAAAAGCTCAAAGCCAGAAGATATACAGTAATACCAAGGTGTATATTACTAGATTTACAAAAATGCAGGCTGCAAGTTTTAATTATGCATCATTCCACCAGCTCTAGCAGCGACTGGCCATTTTAAAAGTAATGGTTCAGTGTTATTTTTAATTCTGCAAACAATGGGCAATCACTCACATTTGCTGGCAGATCATTACAGAGTGTATTAATTACTCAATACACAATAATTAAACAGCGTCATAGCATATTTATATTTAAAGGATACATTTATATAGCCACTGTAAAGTTTCCTTGAAACCAAAAGCTTAACAGTACTTATGTGTATTAATTTTTAAATTTTCAGCTATTTTAAATGGTTAAGCTATTAAGATGGTAAGAATCATTCACAATAGTTTGACTCCACCAAACATACACTTTTAGGAAATTCTGCTGAAATGGTTATTGTAGGATAAAACCCAATTTAACCTAAAGCAATTATACAGAGTTTTAAATCTTCTCTAGCAATTTTATACATTTTTTGGATTAAAGCGACTGGTGGTGGGTGATGTTGTTTCCTTTTTAAATGAACTATTACTTTCACATTTCATTTTAACACTATATTTTAAAAGCTGTAATATGCATTTTTGCAGGTCACAGCAATCCTATGGACATGCCTGGAAGGGGACAGCATGAAGAACGAGAAGGTGGAATAGCTCGATCGGGTAATGGAGCAGTTTGGAGCTGGAATTTAAAAAAAATTTCTTGTAAAACTGAGTTGAGTTAACAGACTGTCTGCAATTTCAAAGTTTTTAGCTGCAATTATCTTGATAATTACATTATAATCAACAGAGCCTTTTTATTTAAATACATGTAATTAACCTTTTGTAGTAGTTTTATCCAAAATAATTTACAATAAATCACCCATGAACCAGTTTTTCACAGTTTGAAAGGTTAGCTTACCTGGCCAGGGCCACAAAGTGGTTGAGCAGTGGCACTTCAGCCTGCAGTGTGGTGATTTGTTAATTTGCACTGACTTAAATGTGCTTTGGAAGGAGTGTTGAGATACTGTATACGCTACTGAAAATGCTTCAGGGGTCAAAAGTGATTGAATGACGTACTTCCCTTGCTCTAGACATGCATGGATTCATGTGGAAGGAACATAATTTGTGAAGGTCATGCTCTATTTGAGTAATTGTGTTTACTCTGTTAGGTCATCAAACTGCACATGTCATAGAATTACCCAAATTGTTTAGTAGGCAAAATAAATTCAGTGGAAATATCTGTGGATAGCTTATGTGGAAAGAGGATGTAAGATATTCTAAGCACTTGTGTCGTGAGTTCTGTTGCACAGCTTACCTTGCGTCGAAGGCATACCAGAGAAGGAAAAGTTGATTGGTATGCTTAAAACTCTTGTCAGGCTTGGAGATGATCTGAGCATGCAAGATGATCTGATGCCAGTTGCAGTGTACATATTAGATTCTGTTGTATGTGAGCAAATATATATAGAAAATGAAATCTGGTAGGCGACATAAAGTTCTTCACATTGATGCAGCACATTGATGTTTGTGCCAGCTACTTAGGAAAACAGCTCTCATTCCATTTAGTACATTGAATGCATGAAGATATTTGTTTTATTTTCTAAAGCTGTCTAAAGGTGGAAGTGGAGAATGACTTTTCCATTTGAAGTCCTAAGTATATTTTTATTCATCTTTTTAGATTAATATTGTTTACCCATTGGCCAGTTATGTGTATAAATGTTACCCATGCATTTAACTTGGCTATGTATCAAGGCAGCAGTGGTTCTCACCCTACCTTTGGCATTCTGTCCTCACTGAAGTGTAGCTGGTCTGTTGAGGAACTTGTTTTCCAATGATTAACTTAATTATATGTGACATTTTTTCAGCCTCTCTCAGTAGTTTGTTGGTTACTCCATTCCACTCTCCTGGCTCATCCCTAACAAGCAGCTGTGCAAGCAGTTACCAGCGGCGTTGGCTCCGTAGTCAGACGACCAGTCTTGAAAATGGTGTTTTTCCAAGATGGTAAGTACATTATTTTCACAAGAGACTTATTTCCTAGGCAAAGTTTTTTTTACCTGAGATTCTTGTTGGTTGTACTTGGAATATATTCTGAGAATCCACTAAAAGTTCCAACCATTTTGTAATTTTGTGTGTGTGTTTTTTAAAAATTTTTTTTTTATACATCATACTGTTTTGTTTGTATTAGTGCTGTCAGATTGTTGGGTTGAATTTCAGTAGTTGAATGCAATTTGAATTTATTAAAAAAAGAAAAGAAAAAGTGAAGGCAAAAACTGGCAAATAAAGCTAGAAGAACACACGTGACACACAGTATTTTTTTTACAAATCTCTTCCAAGACCAGCTTTTGATTTTTTTTAAGTGGTTATGTGGTATTGGCATTAATGAAACAGTCAGTCTTCTGCTTCTTAAAAATGCACCCCTTCAAACACTACCCTACTACGTTCCTTCTGATTTGTAATTATAGGTAAAAGGCGGCATGGGTCCATAATTTTAAAATATCTCTTTTGCACGCTAACATGTTTTCCAGTTTCTGTATTTTTGGACCTATGGCACCTACTTTGTTGCAGTTGTCTGCTAAATATCATTTCAGTGGCAGATGTTGACTCGTGGCCTTTTTTTTTTTTTTTTAAGGACCATGGTAAATGACTAATATACTCATATACACTGCCAGTCCAATGTTTCCCAGAATCATTGTTGCAGATGACACTGGCATTTGGTGTGTATTTAATGAAGGAGCCAACTGACGACCTGTATGGCGTTTGTTTCTCACACTACAGAATCTGATGTCCTTATCCTCTTATCCAGTTGTGCATCTGGGTCTTCTTCTGTCCTGGTCAGATCCAGTTTGCCCTTTTCTCCAAAGACAGTATCAGACACCTTTGCATGAAATCTCCAGTTACTTGGCAATCTGTCACACAGAATAAACTTCATTGTGAAAAATAAACAAAACAAAAAAAAAACAATAGACTGATATGTGTCTTGAGAAAGTTGTTTCATTTTGCCAATTTGTGAACCAGAACTGAACTTTAAGAATGCCAGAACCTTGCAACCCAAGTGAACAGAATGCCAGGTTTCAGCGGTGCTAATCAAACTAGAAAGGTTTCTCTAATAACAAAAAATTACTAATTAAGTAAGAAGCCATTAGGACACTGAGGGAATGGCTGCTAAAAATGGGGCCTTGCAGTCATATGTGAATAATTTAAAAATCTGTCATTTCAAGCAGTAGTAGCCATTAGCAACACTAGGAATGTCTTGGCTTTGTTTTAAATCAATATAATGATACATTGGTAATCAAAGAATCAGTTTATCTGTAAAACATGACCATGTTTTGACTGATAGTGTATGTCTAGTTTGACTTTTATGATTTTAATGGCTTACAATTGTAGTTTTTAAGGCACATTTCAGCATCAGCAGTGCTCATCTTAGCTACCACAGCCAATGCTCATTTTCAAACTATTTTTGCTGTAGGTTTCTGTGTTAAAGGAGCATTTACTACTGTTTACCATGTAATTACCTGCTGGGGTGGCACATTTTGCATTCATCAACGATTTTTGTCACCTCTGTTAGATCTATGCAACAGAAGAAAAGTATAAAGCACATTTAAAAGTTCAAATTAGTTTATAACCACACATTATTCCTTGACTGTCTGCATCTACTTGTGGCATTGAAGTGACATAATGCACTTCAAAGTATTAAGTCAGGTTTCACTCTCTGTATCAACTGATCAGTGACTACATTGTTTTTCTAACTGTTAACTCTCATCTACCCATAAAAATTAACTTTAGCCTAATTTGCTGTACTTATAATACAATGCATTGTGGGCAGTTGGAGTCACTCTCGAGCTACTCGTAAACCTGAAATTTTGCTATGAAGACTAAAGAAATACAAAGAAGGTATGTTTATAATAAAAACACACAAGGCAGAGATAAACATAAAGAGTGACACAGAGTACAAAATAAAGGAAAACAGATAAATTGCTGCCACCTCAGATTTATCTAAACAGGATTTTCCCCCCGCTATTGTTTAACACTAGAATTACCAGAGTCTACGAATAAACTCGTAGATCCGGCCCACCTTAAAACCGTTCGCACCTCTCTTTTGTCTTCTAAATGTGCTGATTAAGACGAGCAGCAAAAAGCCGGCTATTCCATCCCCCACCATCGCAAAATGTTCACTAAGTTTTCCCAGCTCATGCCTTGTTTGATTATCTAGGAGTGACTGATTTGGACTTCAGGCTTCATAAATTATATAGTTTATGCCTACATTTTGTCATTTACTACTAGAATATGAAAAATGTTTGTTTTAAAAATGTGTTTACACAGATTACTGTAGAAACGGAACACACATGAAATGTGTGTGTTCCAAATAACGATCTATTAGTTCCACTCTAAAACTCCACTTCACTCCCAGATAATCCATCAAGGCATGAGCTGGGAGAGGTTTGTGCACGTTCTAAGTCGGTGGGGGGATGGAATAGTTGGCTGTTTGCAGCTTGTCTTTATCTGCACATTTAGAAGACAAAAGACGATGGAGGAGAGGTGCGAACGGATTTAAGAAGCGATTTAAGGTGGGACGGATCTACGAGTTTTTTTTGTAGGCTCTGGTAATTCTAGTGTTAATTTATCGTGGTGGCCCACTGTGGCATGCAATGCTGGTCCCTACCTAGAATCCATTTACAGCATTTAATGTATACTGAATAATTACACTATACTAGATAATGAGTAGATGCTCACTAATCTTTGATATTTAGTACATTAAGTTCTTTTATTTGTGAAACATGTAAAGACTGACAATGCTTCATTTTATGTACAGTAAAAGTCAGACTGACAGATGTATTATATATTCTGGCCTCATGCAGCATAGAGAGGCATAGCTGGAAGCAAAATAAAATGAATTAATGACTGCATTTAATGTGTTTAAGCCATCATGAGTGGCTTTGCTTGTTTTTTGTTATGTGCATTACTTGTAGGCAGTGTGAAATTTGCCTGTCTCCTCTCTTACTTATGTGTGCCTGTGAAATTCACCATTGTGGAGGGGTACATTTTGAAGTGGCAACTTGGCAGGTCTGTTTTATTAAAATGAGCATACTAATAGTATCACTGCTAGTTAAATATCTTATAATATCTTATGTAACAATCTGAATAATTACTGTACATTTGAATATATGTAAACCTAAACTTATTTTTAAAATAAACTTTCCAATCTGAGTTAGTAGCTAATTTGTCAGCCCTATTACATGTAAATATTTACAATATATATTAAAGTACAGTATTAAAGTAAAATTATATTTTTAAAGGTGAAGATGACTGCATGCTTAAGTTACAGCACAGGTGTATACAAATGTTATTACAATTGTGACAAAGTCACACTCCCTTGGTATGTGGTGTGAGAAATCCTTATTGGCTGAAAGAATATACCAAAGTGTACTATCACACATGAAAGTTACTCTGAAGAGTTAAGTGCAAGAAAAAAATGAGCTTCAAATGCCCTACAGTATTACAGACAGTATGATGGTGCAATAGTAGTGTTTCTGCTGCTCAATAAGGAAACTAGGGTTCACTTCTCCAGGTAGTATGGTTTCATCCCACAGTCCAAAGACATGCAGGTTAAGTGATTGGGCTTTGTGAAACTGACGTGTGTGTTTGCGTGTGTGTACACATGTACGTACTCATGTGTTGTTATAATGGATTGGCACTTTGTCTGGGTGTTGTCCTGCCTTGCACCTCATGACTGCTGGTACTCAGCTGTAAATTAAACAGTTCCTTGATATTTTTCTATAAATGATTTACATTAGAAGGTTAAAGCAATTCTGAGTAATGATCAAATATCGAAATTTGGTACTGTAATGAAGTAAATCTCAAGTCAGGTGTTTGTTATCATGCAGGCAGAAGGTCAAATTATGAACAAAAGCTGTCACAACTCACCAGTTATTTACTAGTACCCCCCCTCCCCTTTTAACTTACCAAGGCAGGGACACATACAGTGGTGTGAAAAACTATTTGCCCCCTTCCTGATTTCTTATTCTTTTGCATGTTTGTCACACAAAATGTTTCTGATCATCAAACACATTTAACCATTAGTCAAATATAACACAAGTAAACACAAAATGCAGTTTTTAAATGATGGTTTTTATTATTTAGGGAGAAAAAAAATCCAAACCTACATGGCCCTGTGTGAAAAAGTAATTGCCCCCTTGTTAAAAAATAACCTAACTGTGGTGTATCACACCTGAGTTCAATTTCCGTAGCCACCCCCAGGCCTGATTACTGCCACACCTGTTTCAATCAAGAAATCACTTAAATAGGAGCTGCCTGACACAGAGAAGTAGACCAAAAGCACCTCAAAAGCTAGACATCATGCCAAGATCCAAAGAAATTCAGGAACAAATGAGAACAGAAGTAATTGAGATCTATCAGTCTGGTAAAGGTTATAAAGCCATTTCTAAAGCTTTGGGACTCCAGCGAACCACAGTGAGAGCCATTATCCACAAATGGCAAAAACATGGAACAGTGGTGAACCTTCCCAGGAGTGGCCGGCTGACCAAAATTACCCCAAGAGTGCAGAGACGACTCATCCGAGAGGTCACAAAAGACCCCTGGACAACGTCTAAAGAACTGCAGGCCTCACTTGCCTCAATTAAGGTCAGTGTTCACGACTCCACCATAAGAAAGAGACTGGGCAAAAACGGCCTGCATGGCAGATTTCCAAGACGCAAACCACTGTTAAGCAAAAAGAACATTAGGGCTCGTCTCAATTTTGCTAAGAAACATCTCAATGATTGCCAAGACTTTTGGGAAAATACCTTGTGGACTGATGAGACAAAAGTTGAACTTTTTTTGGAAGGCAAATGTCCCGTTACATCTGGCATAAAAGGAACACAGCATTTCAGAAAAAGAACATCATGCCAACAGTAAAATATGGTGGTGGTAGTGTGATGGTCTGGGGTTGTTTTGCTGCTTCAGGACCTGGAAGGCTTGCTGTGATAGATGGAACCATGAATTCTACTGTCTACCAAAAAATCCTGACGGAGAATGTCCGGCCATCTGTTCGTCAACTCAAGCTGAAGCGATCTTGGGTGCTGCAACAGGACAATGACCCAAAACACACCAGCAAATCCACCTCTGAATGGCTGAAGAAAAACAAAATGAAGACTTTGGAGTGGCCTAGTCAAAGTCCTGACCTGAATCCAATTGAGATGCCATGGCATGACCTTAAAAAGGCGGTTCATGCTAGAAAACCCTCAAATAAAGCTGAATTACAACAATTTTGCAAAGATGAGTGGGCCAAAATTCCTCCAGAGCGCTGTAAAAGACTCATTGCAAGTTATCACAAACGCTTGATTGCAGTTATTGCTGCTAAGGGTGGCCCAACCAGTTATTAGGTTCAGGGGGCAATTACTTTTTCACACAGGGCCATGTAGGTTTGGATTTTTTTTTCTCCCTAAATAATAAAAACCACCATTTACAAACTGCATTTTGTGTTTACTTGTGTTATATTTGACTAATGGTTAAATGTGTTTGATGATCAGAAACATTTTGTGTGACAAACATGCAAAAGAATAAGAAATCAGGAAGGGGGCAAATAGTTTTTCACACCACTGTATAAACTAATTAGCAATCTCAGAAAAGTTGCCTGCTGTGAGTATTTCACTGTATTCAGTCTGTTCAAGAATTCATATTTTCCCATAGTGCTTGTCATTGAACAGCAAATAAACAAACTAAGAAAAGTATGTGACTGTGCTAATAATTATGTTATACTTAGCCATTGTCTTTGTAAGCCTGATAGAATAATCTTTAAACTCAGCCCATTGTGATATACAGTATGTCTTTATTGGTCTGCTTTTAGTTTACAATGTTGGGTACTTCAATTGCCATGTTTTAGTTGTACATTGGAAGTTCTTCTTCATATTAGAGAGATTGCAATTTTTCCCAGCATAAACTATAGAAAAGTACAAAGAAAAACAATACAAACATACAACTGTATGTAAAAGTAGAGAATATATGAGTGGTATTCAGTTAAAATGCAGTGGTGTGAAAAACTATTTGCCCCCTTCCTGATTTCTTATTCTTTTGCATGTTTGTCACACAAAATGTTTCTGATCATCAAACACATTTAACCATTAGTCAAATATAACACAAGTAAACACAAAATGCAGTTTGTAAATGGTGTTTTTTATTATTTAGGGAGAAAAAAAAATCCAAACCTACATGGCCCTGTGTGAAAAAGTAATTGCCCCCTGAACCTAATAACTGGTTGGGCCACCCTTAGCAGCACTAACTGCAATCAAGCGTTTGCGATAACTTGCAATGAGTCTTTTACAGCGCTCTGGAGGAATTTTGGCCCACTCATCTTTGCAAAATTGTTGTAATTCAGCTTTATTTGAGGGTTTTCTAGCATGAACCGCCTTTTTAAGGTCATGCCATAGCATCTCAGTTGGATTCAGGTCAGGACTTTGACTAGGCCACTCCAAAGTCTTCATTTTGTTTTTCTTCAGCCATTCAGAGGTGGATTTGCTGGTGTGTTTTGGGTCATTGTCCTGTTGCAGCACCCAAGATCGCTTCAGCTTGAGTTGACGAACAGATGGCCGGACATTCTTCTTCAGGATTTTTTGGTAGACAGTAGAATTCATGGTTCCATCTATCACAGCAAGCCTTCCAGGTCCTGAAGCAGCAAAACAACCCCAGACCATCACACTACCACCACCATATTTTACTGTTGGTATGATGTTCTTTTTCTGAAATGCTGTGTTCCTTTTACGCCAGATGTAACGGGACATTTGCCTTCCAAAAAGTTCAACTTTTGACTCATCAGTCCACAAGGTATTTTCCCAAAAGTCTTGGCAATCATTGAGATGTTTCTTAGCAAAATTGAGACGAGCCCTAATGTTCTTTTTGCTTAACAGTGGTTTGCGTCTTGGAAATCTGCCATGCAGGCCGTTTTTGCCCAGTCTCTTTCTTATGGTGGAGTCGTGAACACTGACCTTAATTGAGGCAAGTGAGGCCTGCAGTTCTTTAGACGTTGTCCTGGGGTCTTTTGTGACCTCTCGGATGAGTCGTCTCTGTGCTCTTGGGGTAATTTTGGTCGGCCGGCCACTCCTGGGAAGGTTCACCACTGTTCCATGTTTTTGCCATTTGTGGATAATGGCTGTCACTGTGGTTCGCTGGAGTCCCAAAGCTTTAGAAATGGCTTTATAACCTTTACCAGACTGATAGATCTCAATTACTTCTGTTCTCATTTGTTCCTGAATTTCTTTGGATCTTACATGATGTCTAGCTTTTGAGGTGCTTTTGGTCTACTTCTTTGTGTCAGGCAGCTGCTATTTAAGTGATTTCTTGATTGAAACAGGTGTGGCAGTAATCAGGCCTGGGGGTGGCTACGGAAATTGAACTCAGGTGTGATACACCACAGTTAGGTTATTTTTTAACAAGGGGGCAATTACTTTTTCACACAGGGCCATGTAGGTTTGGATTTTTTTTCTCCCTAAATAATAAAAACCATCATTTAAAAACTGCATTTTGTGTTTACTTGTGTTATATTTGACTAATGGTTAAATGTGTTTGATGATCAGAAACATTTTGTGTGACAAACATGCAAAAGAATAAGAAATCAGGAAGGGGGCAAATAGTTTTTCACACCACTGTAGTTTACAGCCCAGGTATTAATTGACAGATATAAATATATATATATATATATATATATATATATATATATATATATATTTAAATTGTTATATTTTAGGCCATGTATAAAATAAATGCATTTTCCTTTCCATTTGAATTTACTTGCATTTACAGTATGTGATTATCAGTTTAACAGTCCTAACACTTATGACTATTGGGTATTCAAGTGTTGTAATATTTTTAATGTTTTATGGCTGATTATACTTATTTTACAAAGTTTATGGTAGATAAACCCGTCAGTAAATAAACAGTTGGAAAATGTACTTCACAGTTCTGTAGAAGAAAGTTTTAACATGTCGGATGAGAGTAGCGGCGCCAGTCTTGGAGTGATGAGAAAAAAGAAGATTGCCATTGGCGTCATATTTCTTCTGTCGCAGGATGAGGAGGAGAAATTTCATGAATTCTTCTTCTCCCACTTCCCTCTGTTTGAAAGCCACATGAACAAACTTAAAAGTGCAATTGAACAGGTAGTTATCATTTTTATTATAGTATTCTGCTTCCTTACTAAAGTTTTGAATTTGCTTAAATGCAGTTTTTAAAGATAACCTTGTAACTGGGCCATCATTTTACATCTTGTCTGTGTATCTCTGTCTCCTTTGCAGTAAGATACAGAGAGATAATGACAGGATTACTTTCACTTTGTCAGAAGGTATTATGGTAGTTTGCTTTGTTTCATTACAGACTCAAGTTTGATTTCAGACTTTTGGTAGTTTTTATAATGTGTGTAATTGCATATTCAGATTTCCTCTCATTTATTTTTATTGGGCTCATTGTAGACACTCATGTGAGTGATTCTGTTTGTGTCTACTTTGGGGATTAAGCTCCATGGCCTGGGTGAGATTGTTCCTTATTTCTTTGTACTTTAAGATTATACTTACTCCCTTCTACCCCAATTTTCTTTGAAGCTGAATGGATTTTCTTGGTGGACCCTGTAAAAAATTGATTTGGTTAGTTCAGATGATTGACAAAAGTCTTGTTTTTCTACATGTTTGTATGACATATCAGTTTGCTTTTTTCTTGAATATTTGTATTTTTCTGAAGCCTGTAGTACTGCTTTCTATATACCTGTCTACTCCCTACTAGATCTGGGCTCAACTTTACATTGTTGCTAACATGAAGGTCAATAGATGGATGTCTACAGTACATAGAGTTTCATTTTCTTTCTTATAGAAAAATGTGTTTTCCAAAATAATTAGTTAATTACTACAAGTAATTCTGATTTTCTTTTAACTGGTGTATCAAAGTCAAGTCAGCCAATGTTCTACATTCAGTGCTTTTTTTTTCATTTAATCAGAGTTATCATAGCATGAACTGTTTTTGAAAATGCTTTAACAAAAAATGGTGAGTTGGTGCGAGTTCTTTACAATTTCTCAATGCTTACATGTCTATATAGTATGTTTTTCACCCAAAAGCATCACCTTGCTGTTGTGAAGTATAATGAGCAACTGGGCCTTAACTTGGTATAGTTCGTCAGTTTCAGCAAGTTTCATCCCTAAATCTTTTTCATTACAGTTCATTTTTCATCTCCAATTGGGACGTTATTTACTTTGCAAGCATCTCATTGTTAAACTTGATATCTGGGTCAGTGATGGCTTCATTTAGCATTATTTTAATGAGGCAGTTAGGACCCAGCTCAAATATATATTGAATAGAGATAAAAGAGTAGTTGAGAACCCAAGACAAAAAAACTACTCTTGATTAAAAATGAAACAACACTCTACTGTCAAGGAACAAGAAGTGACAAAGTTTTGATTTAAATATAATACCCTGTATTGAATAAGCATCAAGTCAGAGTACCATGTGTTTTATAGCTGAGCATGGCAAAATGCTACCAACGAGAAGGACCATGTTCAGCAGATCAGTTGGTCTGTTATGTGATGCCTAGTTTAGTAATTGGGTTGTAAAGCCCACTACTTCCCTGCCTTCTACCTGCTTTCATTCTGATTAACACTTAACATTGTTAGAGAGCAGCAACTCACACCACATTTTGGAGTTGTGTAGCCTTCTTATTGGTTCTGGTTTCTTTACATCCCTTATGCCTTTCTTTTATGTACAGCATTAGATACTGTATGACCTGGCCTAAAGAATTGCTAGGCGGCCAGGTTTCTGCTGCATTCAGCAGGACCACAGTATTTCCTTTACGAGTCTCTCAATGACTTGGCAGCTCATGAATATTTATGACGCAGTGAATTTCTCTCCAGGCTGGTCATTTCGTACAGTTAGAGGGCTTAATGCCCCTGGAAGACCATTTTAAGCCACATTGGCTCATGATAGGATCTCCTTTTGTCATTGCAGGTTTATATTAGAAAAAACTAGCACAGAAAATAGCTTTTGTGTTGTTATTTTTTTGTGTGTATGTGTTTTTTTTCTCCTTTGTTGTAATCTTTCTGCCCTGGGTCATAATTTTTTTTTCTTTTCTAGAAGAATTTCGTGAAACTATTAAAAGCGATAAAACCTTGGACACCTTGTGTAACCATTCATGTGGACTGGCATCATTATTGTGAAGAAATACTACATTTCACAAGTCCTTGCACAAAGTTATTATAACTTAAAAGGCAATTTAAATATATCATACAGGTTATGTGTATGTGTTTACATTATGTACCTGTTTCAGTGGTTAAACGTTTTGCCTTACACATCCAAAAACTTGATTTCTAACCCACACATTGTTGGTGTGAAGTTTGCACATTCTCTCTGCACCTACCTGCATTTTCATTGAGCTCTGCAGTTTACTTCCACGTCTGAAATTGTACCACTATCTATGAATGGGATTGTGTGTGTAAGGGGGCCCAATTAAGAGGTTAATTTGTGCATCATGCCCTGTGCTGTGGGATAGGATTTGGCTCCAGGGGTTCCCCTAATAAACAGATTTGAGTGATTAATTCTTGCATCAGAGGGCATTCTTGTGGCCTCTTTTTATTCCTATTCCAGGTGAGATATAGATACAAGTAATAATGTGTTTTTATAAAAATAATGTCTAAGATAGATATATACAGTCTGAGAAATATCCTGTGTTAATTTTGGGTGGGGAGCTGACCAGTTGGAGGAACAGTGAAATCAATGAAGTATAGAATAAATTAGATATCGAGAATATTATCAGTAATAAAAAGAATGTTACTGTAAATAGTCAAATCACATTATCCATGAATATACAGTCTTCAAAACAAAAAAATCACACTAGCAACACATAGAAATGCCTCTCTTCATGACACATGCGCATTTAGATGGTGTCTGTCAAGGACCACTGTAGCTCTGCTCCGACTGTTTTCCCTCTGTAAGCCAACTCCCTTTAAAGTGCATCTCGATCTCACATATACCCCTGTGCACTCCTGCTGACTGTTGGGAATTGAAGTCCTCTCTCTATTACTGCCACAGGTTCATCCTGATAACTGACTTGTTTATTTAACAATATACAGCAAGCCTAATGTGACTGATGATTTCAGTTACCCATTTTACAGGTCAAGGCCCCAAAACTGATATAAACTGGGAACAAGACACCACAGGCTTAAAATTGTTCCCAAAATGAGCACTATTGGTATAATGGCATTGGCAGTCACCATTGAACTCTTCATCATCGGATGATGTCTCTGTGTGGGGTTCTAATTTGTTTGTTTCTTAAGAAAATGCTTCCCTCACTATTTTGAACCCTCTTATTTAGAAGGATGTGCTCTCCTTTCTTGCTAGTGGACTGCTGCTACTCAGACATTTAGTCTTGCCCAGCGTGATGCCCGTTCCTCATCTTATCATGTCCTGCCTGTGAAGCATATATACTGTAGATAGCTGGCCTCCAGTCCTGCCTGTAAAGAGTTTTCTGCACTCTGCTGCAATATTTTCTTGCAAACTCTGTTATGGGCACCGAGTACTTTATAGCATTGTGACATATTTTAAATGTTTTTTCAAACTTCCTGGCAATTTTGACTTTCAGGGGATTCCCAAATATTTTTCACCACACCCATAAGATGGAGTAGCAAATCAATTGCCCACCTCTCGTGCACTACAAAGTAATCCCTTACTCTTGAATTGGCACCTCCAGGTGAATGCTTGGCTTAGCTCTTTTTTCAACTTAACTCAATTTGTCTTTTTTCATAAGGCATCTCTTACCCCTGGAGTTACTTTTAACCAGTCTTCAGAATCACATTTTCAGGGGCAGTCCTTCCCTGGATATCCTTGCATCCCTCACCACTAACTAGCCTTTGTAGGACTTTTCAGGCAATTTCTTATCTTCTTGACATACAATAAACGGACAACATAGCCAAACTCTTCTTAGTTGGGGGGCTGACTTAGTAGTTCTGCCAGTAGAGACAAACCAAAGCATTTTTTCCATTCTCAGCTAAGGAGGAAAACAAGTATAAAATTTAAGTGTGCTTAATTCCATTGATAAAAACGCTTCAAGAGTACATTTGCCCAAGGCAGGAGCCAAAATTCAGAATAAGCTCCATTCAGAAATTTGTCATGAATTTTTAAGTTTAAGTAGGAATATAAGCCATACAACTGTACATGTGTGTATTTTGCAGTAAGTTGCCCTTGTATAAGGTCATGACAATGATAATAGTAACAATTATAGAGCCTGAAGTCATTTTTAAGACTTGAAATTTTCTCTGCATAGACAGTTGCTTAGAGCTTGTGTAATATGGATACAGTTTCACTTTAGTTTATGTCTTCTTTCAGAATAGGTTAGGGCATGCACTTAAATACTGATGCTGTTACATAAGTGGTAAGAAAAAAGAGGTGTAGTCTTCACATTTACGTATTGACATGGCACAGATTGACAGCACTCTCTTAATTTAGAATACTTAACAAACTAAGTCAGGACAGACATGCATAACAGTTCCTTATTGGGCAAAGGTTCTAATTGATTCCTCCCTGGAGTTCCTCTGGATACTAAGGCAGCAGGATTTGTGACAGATTATTTAGAGAGGATTATTAATGAATTGCCAGCAGTGGCCTCTATAGTAAAGATGTCATTCTGAAATGGCCTCATATATACAGTAAAAAAGCCTATGTGTTCCATGATTTTATTTTGTTTTTAGCTTTGTCATAGATACTGGATTGTGTTTTAAAGAGTGTTTTAAAGGAAAGAAGCAAGTTAAGATAGTAGAAAAATTATATAGTGTGGTAGCTCACATTGTATTATTTACAACTTCTTACTCATTTATAAGAGATCAGGTTTGGTTAAAGCACTAAGAAGTAGTAATTGAAAACCTTTGTGAAAATCTGTTTAGCTCTTGGCATGTGATGGACTTGGCACCCTTCCAGGGCTAATTCCTGTCTTGTGCCCATTGTTCTCAGGATAGGCATCATCCTTTGCCACTCTCAGTTAGATTAAGATGGTTTGGGAATGTGATGTTAATAGTTGACACTGATGGTGATGCCAAGCCCTTATAATAAAGCATTTGATCCAAGCTGACTTTCTTCCAAGTATTTGTGTGCTTCAAGAATATGCAGTCAGGTCCATAAGTATTTGGACAGTGACACAATTTTCATAATTTTGGCTCTCTACGTCACCACAGTGGATTTGAAATGAAGAAATAATTACACGATTGAAGTGTAGGCTTTCAGTATTAATTCAAAGGGTGTAACAGAAATATAGTATGAATCATTTAGGAATGACAGCCATTTTGATACAATAGAATAGAATGGTCATATTCAGTGCTTGGTTGAAAATCCTTTGCAGTCAATGATTTCTTGAAGTCTGGAACCCATGGCCTTCTCCAAGTGCTGAGTTTCCATCCTAGTGATGCTTTGCCAGGACTTTACTGCAGCTGTCTTCAGTTGCTGTTTGTACGTTGGACTTTCTGCCTTCAGTTTTGTCTTCACCAAGTGAAATGGGAGTCCAGTTGGGTTGAGGTCAGTTGATTGACTTGGCCTTTGAAGAATATTCCACAACTTTTTGTTTAAAAGCACTTGGCTTGCTTTCGCAGTATGTTGTGGCTCATTGTCCATTTGAACTGTGAAACATTGTCCTATCAGTTTTGCACCATTTGGCTGAAACTGAGCAGATAATATATCCCTGTACACTTCAGAAATCATCTCACAGCTTTTGTCAGCAGTCACCTCATCAATAAACACCATTCACTCACTTCCATTGGCAGTCACCCATGCCATAATAGTGCTTCCACCCTGCTTCACAGATGATATGGTATGTTACAGATCATGAGCTGTCATTCCATTCTCCATACTTTTCTCTGTCCATCATTCTGGTACATATTGATCTTAATCTTGTTCAAAGAAAACTTCCAAAACTGGATTGTTTTTTTAAAAATATTTTCTGGCAAAGTTTAATCTGTCTTTACCATGCTTGAGGATTACCAATGGTTTACACCCTGTGGTAAACCATCTGTATTTAGTTTTGTGAAGTATTCTGTCCATTGTAGACTTTTTGGCAAATGTCGTGAATTAGTTTTTCTTCACCAAGGAAAGAATTCTGCAATCATCTAACACAGTTGTCTTCCATGGTTGTCCAGGCATTCTGGTGTTACTGAACTCACCAGTGGATTCCTTTGGTGTTGCTGAGATCACTTTTCATTCCTTTGCTTTAACCTCCTTAATGTTACATTTTTTTTCTCAAAAAAATAGTCACTTTTGGATTCCCAGAATCACATTCAGCTTTACTGACCATTTCAATTTCACTGTATGAAGACAGATTCACTTCATCATCACTGCTGATGAGAGGCGTTTCTTATAAGACGACATTATGAGGCTAGGAGAAATCGCATCTACACCGTTGCCCGTGTAACGCTCAGGCCTGACACTTACACAAGACATGCCTATTCCATTACCCGAGTAACGCTCGGCACTAACACTGTTGCCACTTTTACAGCCTGAGTAAACCTCGGGTCTTGCACGAGATGCATGTATACTGTTGACCGAGTGACACTTGGGACTAACACTTTTAGCACTGTTTTTATAGCCCAAATGATGCTCGGGTCTAATGTAAAGAAGATTAAGAATGTACCAGATGGTTTATTTGACCACCCCTGGTGCTTCTGCTGTCTCTTGGATGGGTTTGTTTTGTTTTCTCTGCCTTAAAATGGCCTGTTTTTACTTGCATGGACAGCCCTTAGAACTTCATGTTGGGTGTTCACTGTGACAGCTTCCAATTGCAAATTCCACACTTGGAATCAACTCCAGACCTTTTACCTGCTTAATAATTAATTAAATAATGAGGGACCTGCTCACACAAGGCTATGGAACAGCTCGTCAGCCAATTGTCCAAATTCTTTTGAGCCCCTGCTAATAGGGAAGGGGGGCCATGCATAAAAATGGCTGTCATTCCAAAATGGCTCATACGATATTTCTGTTAAACCCCTTGAATTAATGCTGAAAGCCTACACTTCCACACTTTGCTGTGTAGAGCCAAAATTATGAATATTGTGTAATTGTACAAATACTAATGGACCTACCTGTATACACTCCCAGCCCTTTACTACACATTTGTAATAAAATGAAAAACAACCACAAAAATTTCATAAGTGTTTAAGGTTCATGTATGCTTTACTGTACTCATGTTATGGGCCAATGTAACAAGTCATCAGAAGTAAAGAAAAAAAATGACATGCCTTTGCTATGAAAACACACATACATATATACTGTATATATATATATATATATATATATATTTTTTTTTTTACTATTTTTAAATCATATTTACATATAGAACTTAAATAACAGTACATGATTTATACTCCAAAGAAATTCAAAAAAAGATTTTTAATCATCTAAATATGGATACAGTGGAACCTCGGTTCACGACCATAATTCGTTCCAAACCTCTGGTCGTAAACCGATTTGGTCGTGAACCGAAGCAATTTCCCCCATAGCATTGTATGTAAATACAATTAATCCGTTCCAGACCATACGAACTGTATGTAAATATATTTTTTTAAAGATTTTTAAGCACAAATATAGTTAATTACACCATAGAATGCATAGTGTAATAGTAAACTAATGTAAAAACATTGAATAACACTGACACAAACACCCAGGCTCCCTGCTCAGCTGCACCCGCAGGCTCGCTCGCTCACTTGCTGTCAGCTGCACATGCTCTCTCTTGCTCTCATCGGCATGTGAGCTCTCTCTCTCTCTCTCTCTCTCTCTCTCTCTCTCTCTCTCTCTCTCTAACATTGTAGCAGTTCGCACTATAGCCTGATCGCTGCATAAACACTTTTTTTTAATGAGTTTTAAGCACAGGGGGATAAAAAAGGAACATTTGAACAAATCCAAACTTTATTTAAAAACAAATCACAAGCAACCAAGAAAGTAACATTGCAGCAGTTCGCACTATAGCCTTGCAACCCGATTGCTGTAAAAACTTTTTTTAACGAGTTTTAAGCACAGGGGAAAAAAAGGAACATTTGAAAAATCGGTAATTTAATATGCACGCTGTTCTTTAACTGCCTTCCTACCTTAATGCATCCAGCTCTCTGTCTCGCGCTGCCTGTGTGTCTGCGTCTCTCTCGTGCTGCCTCTGTGTGTGTGTGTGTGTGTGTCGCGCTCTCTCTCTCTTTCTTGCTCGCTCGCTGCACAGGAAATGCACAGGGAGAGACTGAACATGTACAAACCGAAAGGGAAAGTGGCTTGTTCGTATACCGAGTGTCTGGTCATGAACTGTGACAAAAGTTTGGCGAACTTTTTGGTCGTAAACCGAGTTGTACGTGTACCGAGACGTTCGTGAGCCTGTAAACTCATTTTTCTCTTAAAACATTTAGAGCACATCACTGTAAAATGTACGACTCTGCTAGCTTTGAAGCACCAGTGAGGAACTAAACACGATAATCCTCACCTAACCGATTATGATGCAATCTTGTTGTCTTGTAATACACTTTGGTAGAAGTAGTCGTCAGCCTTGATTTTTCATCTGATAGTCAGATTAGTGAACTTCAACCCCTTTTATTTCCACATAACTGCAAACCTGTTTTATCTATTTTAGCATAGCAGAATCTCAGGTTTTATTGAGATACCTGTTTCATTTGTGGATTTAGCTATAAAAAGTGCAACTGGTTAGGGACATTCTAACCTAACTACAAATCATCTCTTTCTGTTTTAAACTCAATTAGTTTCGTATGGTTTTTCAGTAATAAAATTTACAAAAAATAATTATTCTTCTGATCCTGCAATTGCTTTGTACCTGTTACTGGTGTAATCTAAGGTAGAAAGTGTTACTTGAACTTTATGCAAATATCTGACATCACTGATAAAGTATAGTAGATCTGCAAGGTTGCCAAAAGAAAGAGACAGCCTTTTCATGACTTCTTTGCTAAAAATTTGTCACATTATGTTATTCTTAACTTGTAGGCTATGAAAGCAAGCCGCCGATCTACAGATGCCAGCCAGAGAGCGCTTGCTTACAACAGGATTGTAGAAGCCCTAAGTGAATTTAGGTGAGTTTTTTGTTGTTAAATGTCTACTGTCAGATTATTTTGTTGTGCACTTTTCTAAAAAATCTTTTTTAAAAAGTTTTTAAAAATGTTTTTTTCAAGGCTGTGGAAAGCACACCATACACATTAAATAAAATCACTGGCACTAGCACATTCTTGAAGTCCTCTCTATATAATGCTTAAGGGTAATGTTTAGTAGTATAATGTTTCTACCTTTCTGCGTTCTCAAAAAGGTAACACCAGATCACTCAGCCAGTTACAGAATATAACAAGTACAAAGTGTACTTAAGATGAAGGTTAGTAGTCAATAAGTAAGTAAGTTAAACTAGCAAGCACTTGGACACTCACAAAATGACAGCCTTATCCTGACCACTAGAAAGGCATAGAGGCATACACCTTTCTCATTTTCGTAGTTTTCTCCATATACAGCTTAGTTGACTTGCACTAAACTGGAGTCATAATCAGAAATATTAAATGGTCATGAGATGATAACTCCTGGTGTGTACGCCAAGACCAAATAAAACAGCACTCTGTAGGTGAACTGCAGAGAGGATTAGCCTGCAAACCACACTGTGGGTGCATCCAACATTTTCATAATAAATGTGTATATGGTGGCATGGGCAGATGTGTGTGAATAAATATTGACATATTTAATGAGTCTCCTGTAAGAAGTTATATCTGGTAATTTCATGTGTAAGTTTTTTTTTTTTTTAAGTCTTGCTTCTACGAATTTCATTTAGACTATTCAACTCACAGTGTTAGTTCATGCCTTGCAAACAGTGATGTTAGGGTAGGTGGCAGCAT
Source organism: Erpetoichthys calabaricus (assembly GCF_900747795.2). Lineage (NCBI taxonomy): Eukaryota > Metazoa > Chordata > Cladistia > Polypteriformes > Polypteridae > Erpetoichthys > Erpetoichthys calabaricus. The sequence goes on from NC_041404.2 coordinate 23,696,326, forward strand.
CTCTCTGTGATACTGAATAGAAGAGAGTCTTCTAGGGAATGAAATGGCCAAATTATCCCAGTCCCAAAAAGCATGTTAAGTTAATTGATGATTACAAATTAGCCTGGTGTGTGTGTGTGTGTCTTGTAATGGCCTTCATAGTTGTTTTTCGCATTGCATCCAGCTCTGTCAGGTACTGCCTCATTGTGACCCTAAACTAGGCATGCGGGACAAAAAAATTAATGGAATTATGGAGTTTTTGTTAAGATGATTGTTAGATCTCTTGTATTCTTAATGAAAGAATGTTAAAGAAAGTTCAAATTTACTTCTATACTGTAGATTTAACATTTGATTTTTAATATTTGCAGAACTTATTCACTATTTTATCAGTGTTATTTAAATTGAAATATTTAGCCCATTCAGAAAAACAGGGTAAGTATCTGCTGTTGTACTTGGTCAGGATTATTTTTGTAGCTCTTTGCTACTGCCAGCATTCTGAGATTGCTTTTTTGAAGGCTGTGATAATGTATGGTGAAGGGTTAACCATAGGCCCATGGTTGTGTTTCTGCTTTGCTTGTCACATGGTTTTTAGTGAAGGGTTCCCTTTGCTGTAGTCATATGCTGTCTGGCGAGCTGCCAGGGGAACCTGATCAGTCTCAGAGGAAATACTATCAGTCCCAAACAGTGCCAGGGCTACCAGAATAGTAAATAATCTGTCAGTGCCACCAGGTGGTATCCATTTCCATGAGACAAACAAATAGCTTTGATATCTCACCTTCAGAGTTAAATATAAATGCTTTTCTGTACTTATCATTAATACCACGAGGTCATCATGGTTAGTTTAAAAAAAAAAAAAAAAAAAAAAGCCTGTATATTTTCTGGACTAAAGTTGTTGGTGCGGATTGTCTGGATATTGTTCATGTGATGTTTGCTACTGTGGTTTTTTTTTATTGATGGTACAAAATACTTTGTATAATGTGCTTTTTTATTTCACTGTGTTGAGAACAGTAATGCTTTTCAAATACTTTTTGCCAAAATATTTTATAGCAAAGTTTATATTCCATTATGTACTGATTTTTTTTTTAATTAATATTCCATGATTTAATTTATTCAACTATTATTATGTATTTACAATTTTCTAATTGACATGTCTGAGGGCCATTGGCAATTACAATCTGACATCTAGCTTTTAGTGGGTTGTAATGACAAAAAGTTTGAGTTGAATGGACATTGAATTCAACTTACTGTAGTGATCCGTTCACTGAAAATAGCCAAAGTGGTGTGAGGCCTCCAAAATGTTCAGGCAAGCAGGGTGGAATCTTCACCTGTCTTCCAGAGCGGTGCACACAAAGGTAGCCTGAGATCCACAAAGACTTGCTGGCTTTGTCGTACAACAGAACCAAAATGTGCTTCTAAATCAATCTTCAAAAATATATTCTTTAATGTTCCACTATATCAAAAATACCCAACTAGTGTAATATGAAAGAATAGACTCCAACAAATCAAAAAGAGTTGGGGAATTGCCCCGTATAGTGTCCAATGGACTTGATGAAAAATAATTGAGAAATGGATCAAAAAAACAAAGCATTTGGGAAAATACAGCACTGAAATGGAGATACTTATACAAATTATGGCAGGAAATGACGTCAAAACTGTAGGACGGAAATGACATCATCATGGAGGAGCCAAAAGTGATGTCACCATGGAGGAGCAGAAAATGACGTCATCATGGAGGGACTGGAAAAGTGACGTCATCGCAATGAGTTGGGAAGTGGTGTCATCACAATGAGCCGGAAGTGATGTCATCAGTGTGGAGCTGGAAGTGACATCATCTATTGGAGTTGGAAGCGGTAATGATATAGGACGGCAATCTTCAGAACCCAGGGGCGGCACGGTGGCACAGTGGGTAGCGCTGCTGCCTCGCAGTTGGGAGACCTGGGGACCTGGGTTCACTTCCCGGGTCCTCCCTGCATGGAGTTTGCATGTTCTCCCCGTGTCTGCGTGGGTTTCCTCCGGGCGCTCCGGTTTCCTCCCACGGTCCAAAGACGTGCAGGTTAGGTGGATTGGCGATTCTAAATTGGCCCTAGTGTGTGCTTGGTTTGTGGGTGTGTTTCTATGTGTGTGTCCTGCGGTGGGTTGGCACCCTGCCCGGGATTGGTTCCTGCCTTGTGCCCTGTGTTGGCTGGGATTGGCTCCAGCAGACCCCCGTGACCCTGTGTTCGGATTCAGCGGGTTGGAAAATGGATGGATGGATGGATCTTCAGAACCCAGTAATGGTGGAGGTAAGTAAATGTGATCGTTATTTCTATTCTTTGGATCTGGTGAAAGAGAGAGAGAGGCATTAGTACCTAAAATTGACCCTTAGCACTCGTGTGTGACATGACCCCATTCCCTCAGCCCCGACCCATTGGGTTGGGCGATCTGAACCGTGAGGTTGTAGATACGGGAGTGGGCATTGGCCTGTAGAGAACCTCTGCGATAAATGACTTGCAATCTATAAGGTTGAAGGTCTACAAACCACCTAGTGACATGAGAATTAGATTCTTGATGCAGGGTCATCCACTGTAAGGCAGCATGATCAAGGTAAATTCTCGTCCCAAAAGGTAGTACCTCAATTGAGTCACAGCCCATTTAATCGCCAAGGCTTCACGTTCCACCGTTGCATACCTGGTCTCTCGATCTAGCAGTTTCCAGCTCAGATATATAACAGGGTGTTCAGCACCATCGATGCATTAGCTCAACATGGCTTCAAATCCTGTGTCGGATTCATCAGTCTGGAGGATAAAAGGAAAGATTAGGAGTTTTGAATATAGGTGCTGACGTCAGGGCCATCTTTAAGTCACAAAATGCAGTTTCAGTTTTGTCATCCCAAACCCTTTTCAGGGGTGCTCTTTTCTTTGTCAGATCAGTTAAGGGCAAAGCTATTTCTGAAAATCGATGTACAAATCGGCAGTAGTAGCTTGCTAAACCCAGAAAAGCTTGTACTTGCCTCTTAGTCATCGGACGGGGCCAATTGAGAATGGCTTCAACTTTGGAACATTGTGGTTTTACTGTTCCTCCGCCCACCAGATAGCCCAAATATTTAGCCTCTTTTAACCCAAAAAAGCATTTTTTTGGATTAATTCAAAGTCCAGCTTGTGAAGTGTTGAGAGAACAGTTTTAACCTGCAGTATATGATCCTCCCAGGTGTCGGAATAGATGACAATGTCGTCCAAATAAGCAGCACTATAGGCATTGTGGGGCCTTAACAGTGTATCTACCAGACATTGGAAGGTCGCCGGTGCCCCGTGCAAGCCGAATGGAAGGACCACATACTACCAGTGACCACTAGGAGTACTAGACGTGGTTTTCTCATTGGCAAAGGCCGTTAAGGGAATTTGTCAGTACTCCTTAGTTATGTCAATAGTAGTTAGATATTGAACATTACCTAGTCTTTTGAGGAGATCATCTACTCGAGACATCGGATAAGCATCAAATTTGGAGACCTGATTGAGACAGCGGAAGTCATTACAGAACCTCCACGTCCCATCTGGTTTTGGAACCAGGACGATGGGGCTGGACCAGGGACAGTGGCTTCAATCACACCCAGTTCCAACATACATCTGATTTCCATCTCCACTTCCGTTTCTTTGCCTCAGGGAGCTGATATGGGCATTCTCTGATGATTACTCCCAGGCCAGTAATGTTGTTGTGTTCAATCAGGGCAGTATGACCGGATTGCAGGCTTACTACTTCTGGTGTTGACAGGATGGCAGTTTCCAGCTCCTGTCTTTGTTTCCAGGTCAAATCAGGTTGGAAATTAAGGTTATGTTAGATGAAAAAGGGAGCAGGGCTGTCTGGAGAAAAGATCGAGTTCCCTGTCCTTCCACGGTTTTAGTAGATTTACATGATAAACACACTCACTTGGTCGGCGACTTGGTTGTTTCTCCAAATAATCAATGAGTCCTTTTCGTTCCTTAATTTCGTAAGGGCCTTGCCAATGCACCAATAATTTGGAATGTGAAGTAGGTATGAGTACCATAACACAATCTCCCGGGAGAAACTGGCGGAGGGTGGTGTTTCTATTATAATATCGCACCTGGGCTGCATGAGCTTTTTCCAGATGATCTTTTAACACTGGCTGAATTTTTGCCAATCTATCACGTAACTGAGTGATATATTCCAAAATATTAGAGGAGGGAAGGACCTCTTCTTCCTAGCTTTCTTTTAGCATATCCAATAGACCTCGGGGATGTTGTCTGTATAATATTATTAAGGGAGAAAACCCTGTAGAGGTCTGTGGTACTTCCCGATAGGCAATAACATGAGGGGAAGTAACTGATCCCAGTTTCTTCCATCCTCACTAACTACCTTGCATAACATCTGTTTAAGTGTTTGATTGAATTGTTCTACCAACCTGTCTGTTTGAGGGTGATGGGCAGATGTGTTTAGATGTTTAATTTGCAGTAACTTGGCTACCTCCCTGAACATCTCCGAAGTGAAGGGAGTCCCTTGGTCTGTTAACACCTCTTTGGGGATCCCGACATGCGCAGATATCCCTACAAGTTCCTGTGCGATAATTATGGAAGTAGCCGAGCGCAAAGGAACAACCTCTGGAAATCGAGTGGCATAGTCTCCTATGACCAATATACAGTGCATCCGGAAAGTATTCACAGCGCATCACTTTTTCCACATTTTGTTATGTTACAGCCTTATTCCAAAATGGATTAAAATCATTTTTTTCCTTAGAATTCTACATACAACACCCCATAATGACAATGTGAAAAAAGTTAACTTGAGGTTTTTGCAAATTTATTAAAAATTTAAAAACTGAGAAATCACATGTACATAAGTATTCACAGCCTTTGCTCAATACTTTGTCGATGCACTGTTGGCAGCAATTACAGCCTCAAGTCTTTTTGAATATGATGCCACAAGCTTGGCACACCTATCCTTGGCCAGTTTTGCCCATTCCTCTTTGCAGCACCTCTCAAGCTCCATCAGGTTGGAATGGAAGCGTTGTTGCACAGCCATTTTAAGATCTCTCCAGAGATGTTCAATTGGATTCAAGTCTGGGCTCTGGCTGGGCCACTCAAGGACATTCACAGAGTTGTCCTGAAGCCACTCCTTTGATATCTTGGCTGTGTGCTTAGGGTCGTTGTCCTGCTGAAAGATGCACCATCACCCTAGTCTGAGGTCAAGAGCACTCTGGAGCAGGTTTTCATCCAGAATATGTCTGTACATTGCTGCAGTCATCTTTCCCTTTATCCTGACTAGTCTCCCAGTCCCTGCCACTGAAAAACATCCCCACAGCATCATGCTGCCACCACCATGCTTCACTGTAGGGATGGTATTGGCCTGGTGATGAGCGGTGCCTGGTTTCCTCCAAACGTGATGCCTGGCATTCACACCAAACAGTTCAATCTTTGACTCATCAGACCAGAGAATTTTCTTTCTCATGGTCTGAGAGTCCTTCAGGTGCCTTTTGGCAATCTGCCATGTGCCTTTTACTAAGGAGTGGCTTCCGTCTGGCCACTCTACCATACAGGCCTGATTGGTGGATTGCTGCAGAGATGGTTGTCCTTCTGGAAAGTTCTCCTCTCTCCACAGAGGACCTCTGGAGCTCTGACAGAGTGACCATTGGGTTCTTGGTCACCTCCCTGACTAAGGCCCTTCTCCTCTGATTGCTCAGTTTAGATGGCCGGCCAGCTCTAGGAAGAGTCCTGGTGGTTTCGAACTTCTTCCACTTGCGGATGATGGAGGCCACTGTGCTCATTGGGACCTTCAAAGCAGCAGAAATTTTTCTGTAACCTTCCCCAGATTTGTGCCTCGAGACACAAGTGGTGTACAGACAATTCCTTTGACTTCATGCTTGGTTTGTGCTCTGACATGAACTGTCAACTGTGGGACCATATATAGATAGGTGTGTGCCTTTCCAAATCATGTCCAATCAACTGAATTTACCACAGGTGGACTCCAATTAAGCTGCAGAAACATCTCAAGGATGATCAGGGGAAACATGATGCACCTGAGCTCAATTTTGAGCTTCATGGCAAAGGCTGTGAATACTTACGTACATGTGCTGTCTCAATTTTTTTATTTTTAATAAATTTGCAAAAATCTCAAGTAAACTTTTTTCATGTTGTCATTATGGGGTGTTGTGTGTAGAATTCTGAGGAAAAAATTAATTTAATACATTTTGGAATAAGGCTGTAATTAGGGTTCTGACGGACCTACAAGGTCATTGCCGACCTGTTCAAAGGGAATATCAATCAGGGGTAAAGGAATAAGAGGAGTGTTGTCCTTCCTGGGAATCTAACGAAGCTGGCATTCTGGGCATGAAGCACAGAATCATCTGACCTCCTCATTTATCCCAGGCCAATAGAATCAAAACTTAATTCTTTCTTATGTTTTTTCGGTTCTCAAATGGGCACCTAGGAGATGGGCATGAGCTAGTTTGCATACTTGCCTCCGATAAGTACACGGAACTAACAGCAGTGATCTCGCCTCCCCCTCATGTTCTGCCACCTGATACAAGAGATTGTTTTCAACGACAAATTAGGGCATTCGTGGTGTAGGACCGTGGGACACCGGTCCATTAACTGAAACTACTGCATTTCTAGCAAATTTCAAGTGTTAATTCTTGAATAGGATCCCTTCCAACCTCAATGGGCGGAGCTTCAGACTCGGCTTCTCAGTTGTTGGGGTGACTTCCAGATTGCCTGAGGGACCTTCTGCTCCATCACACTGAGTTGATGCATGGGTCCTAGTGGCTGTCATACATGGTGTGGAGGCAGCAGGATTAGCACTATCCCCATCCATTAACAAGCCTATCTTTTTTACAAAGCGTAGTAATGGTAATACCGGTTTTATTATCAGACCAGTCACGTTTTGGTCTGTTACTGGGTAGGGTGGATCGGGCAAAACTGCTACTACGAAGTTCTTCATAGAATTACCAACAGAAATAATACATGAGGCGGATTTATAATAGTGAATTTTGCCATGTATGCATCTGAGACTGATCTTAGTATTAAGCCATTGTCGCAGTAAAACATAACGGCGAGCAACAACAGAAATGTTACTCCCCAAGTCAATCATAGCCATCACCTTATAGCCATTTATTATCACTACTCCTGTATAAGGAAGAGACAAAGGGTTTATCAAAGCACAGTACCTCTCTCCCTTGCGGTGTGAACAATGCATCGGCTCACCTGTAGTGGGGCATGTGGGGAAGATATGGCCAACCCCCCCACACTTGAAACAGCGGGGAAGGCTGAACTGTGAGTTGTTGGGTGGGCTCAGAGACAGCGACACGAACCTATCTGGGTTGATGAGAAGACCATTCTGACCTGTCTGATTTACAGACTGCACAGTGACGTTTTATCATTTGATTAAGGCATCCATGGTGGTATACACTTACTTGCGGACCTGCTGGGCGAAATAGTCAGGGAGGGCATTGACAAAGGTCTCACATGCAAACTGTTCAACAACTTGCTGGGCTTTGTTAATATCTGGCCTTAGCCAGCGCCCTATTTTGCCCCATACCTCGAAGGCTTAGGTTCGAATCGTCCTTTTGGGTTTGAACTTCCAATCCCTTGCCAGCTGTGTCACTGAAACGCCGTAGCGTTTGTACACCTCCATCTTCAGGATATCATAATCGGTGGCCTGCTCATCGGTGGTCAGATCATAGTAGGCCCTCCGCGCTTCCCCTTTCAGATAAGGTGCCAGAATGTAAGCCCATTCTGAACTCAGCCAGATGTTGCATTTTGCAATATGCTCAAAAATAAGAAAGTACGATTCTGCATCATCTCCGTTAGTCAACTGAAGGGGAACAGACCAAGCAGTCTCTGTCCTTACTGCTGCCGCAGCCCGAGCTTCCGATTCTGTCAACTGGGTCCTCGTCTCTCCTAGCTGGATCTGGACTGTTTGGAGCTCGGTTATTATGGTGGCCAAAACGGTACTCGGGTCCTGTTCTTCTGACATATCGAACAGTTAAAAATATCCTGCCCAATATGCCAATGTAATACGAAAGAATAGACTCCAGCAAATCTAAAAGAGTTGGGGAATTACCCTGTATAATGTTCAGTGGACTTGATGAAAAATAATTGAGAAATGGATCAAGAAGCCAAAACATTTGACAAAATACAGCATTGAAGTGGAGATATTTATACAAAATGGCGACTGGATGTGATATGGTAGGAAATGACGTCAAAATTGTGGGACGGAAGTTATGTCATCATGACAGAACTGGAAGTGATGTCATCGCAATGAGACGGAAAGTGGCGTCATCAGTGTGGGACCGGAAGTAACAACATCTATTGGAGTCAGCAGCGGAAATGATGTAGGACGACGATCTTGAGAACCCGGAAATGGTGGCGGTAAGTAAATGGGATTGTTATTTCTCTTCTTTGGGTCTGGTGGAAGAGAGAGAGAGGTGTTAGTACCTAAAATCAACCCTTCATATCGCGATAGATCACTCACCTTAGGGCTTGCTGACTGCCTTCTAAGCGCACGTGTGCGACACTAGAAAAAGGGATGGCTGCAAACTCTTTGCTAGGAGACAAACATGGTTGAAATAGTCTCTCTATACTGTACATGCAAGTAAAAGAATAATTTTAAAAAATACTCTGCAACAAAACAACTCAAAAAGCAGAAAGGCACAAAATCAATTACCAAAAAAAAAACAATCCAGTAACAAACAGTCTAAAACACAATCTGAATGGAGTGGTCAAAAATCTAGTAAATCAGTAATAACAATAAGCAAAACACAAGAGAACTTGCCAACACCAAGTGCATACAATGTACTACATTTACCTGCCTGTCTACTCAGCATGTATAGGGCAAGGGGCATTACCTAGAGAGAGTTGGACATATGGTCTTGCCTCTTGGCGAACCACCCACAAATTACAAGGAACTTGCTAGAACAGATGGTCATACTCGGAAGCTAAAAAAAATATATATACAAATAATAAACTAAACTATATTAACTTAAATGATAAAGAATTATAAATGAATGAAAAAGACATAAAAATGAATTTAACTCTTTGAGGGCTGAATATTTTTTGCAGGTAACTCACTTTTCTGAAGAGCACACAAAGCAAAGGTTTCATATGTTGCTGTGGCTGCTGTCGGTGCCTGTTCAGGGACTCTGGTGGCTGTGTAGGGGGGCCGCTCGATGGCCGGTAGGAATGCGTGGCGGGCTGGCTGCCTGACAGTCTTCGTACGGCAGTGTGACACAGTCTGGTTTGTACTTCCTGTCATCGTAAGTGGCGGTCCTCCCAGGCGAACGTTGCCGTAGGCGCATCAGCTACACAAGCGTGTGTTCAGCACCGCGATCAGCTGGGGGCCGACCGACCGATCAGCCGCAGCCGGTTCCTCACTTTCGTCTTCAGGTCACTTGCATCAAAATCAGAGTTCGACAAGTCAGAGTCCGAGTCGGCAATATTACGCAAAACGTCATGCACCGAATATTTTGCTTTGTACTTTTGCTTTGATGCCATTTTAGAGGTTGTTTGCTCTTTGCTACTTATGCATGCACAGATAATCAAGGTCAAATCAACGAAGCTGACTTTCCTTCTAGCAAAGAGAACCAAACTAAAACAAAGCAGCTAGTTTTAAGGGCTGATTGCCGTCCGCTACTCCTGAATTTCGACAAAAGTTGACATCCGCCCTGAAAGAGTTAAACATAAGCCAGGGTTGGCGTGGGAATCCTGACATAAACACAACATTTATTATTTACAGAAGATTACAGGATTTTCTGTGAACCACTAAGGGATTAGTTGATCTTACCCAATGATCTGACTATTTTCAGATACTGTAAGCAACAAATGTATACATGATAAGTACCATTTTGGAGAATCATAGTGGGCAGCTATTAAAGATCCTTTAAGTTGCCTGTAACATGACTTTTAACACTCAACAATGTGTTAAACTATATGTATTGGTTATTCTCATTGTACACTATAATCTGCCTAGTTATCTATTTCACAGAATTAACAGTGGCAGCGGTTTGTTCTTTTTATATATTCTTAAAAAATGAACCGTGTAATTTTTGCAGCACCAATGCCTCAGTTCTGCCTGAGTCTCTGTTGTGCTTTCTCATCTTATACCCATTTTTCTCTCACATCTGAAATTCATGTGTGTTAATTCGCAACTCTAAATTGGTCACCTGTGAGTGTGAATATTGGTGTGTGTGTGTGTGTGTGTGTGTGTGTGTGTAAATAGGACTGGCCACAGTCTGGCACCTCAGCCAGGGCTTGCCCCGTTGTTGCAGGATGGGCTTTCTAGCATGACCTGAATTGGATTAAGCAAGTATCTGTAGCTTACCTAAGGCCAGGCTTAGTAAAAGTTAAAAGGCATTAGTAAAAAGTAAAAGCTATAAATGTTATTACAAAAAAAAATAACATAGCACAAGTAGGGGGGAAAATGGATTATAATTTTAGCCGAGTTTGTCAGCCTTTCTGTGCTATTATTCTTCCATCTCTTTATAGGAAATCATCCCACAAAAAATAACTTGGTTCCTGTAGAGAGGTTCAAATATAGACAAACCTGGTTATATGAGGTCATGATTTTTAACTTGGATCACAGAAATAAAAGTTTTATTTTGCTTTTCAAAATTGTAGGCCAGCAGAAAATCTGCCTCAAGATTGTAAACTGCTTGTCCTTTTGCAGTTCACGCATATCATTCCCAGACTAATTAAATGCCCCTTTTATACTTCGACTTTTATACTTTTGATACCACAACAGCGCAGAGCTCTTACAACTCCCATGCTATTCCTACCCATACCTGTTGTGAATCTGTGTGATGTCTTGCGTTCACATGAGTCCAAAGCATTTTGTGGGTGTAGTTACACTCCTACCTGGTGTTCGGCATTCTAACTTGTGAACAGACTGTTATAGCACTGCATTACAATGCAATTTTTAGAGTAATTAAAAAAAAAAAACAAAAAACCTTGAATAAATAGTACAAATAGAAAGTGAAAATATTCCAAGCAGCACATCAGCTGAGCTATATATGCATGACACTAGTTGAAGTGGTGTAATTGTTCATTTTTAATTAACTACTGCAAATCCAGTCAGTTTTAAAACACCTACTCTATAAAACTTAGAAACATTTACTTGGCAGTCATTTTGACAGTGCATAAAGCAATGCTGATTAAGCAGGGTGCAGAATATGAATGGAATCAGACAATCCATTTGGGACAGCCATAGAGACAGAAGACATTAAAAAGAATTAGAAGCAGTGAGCCATAATAAGTCAAAGGCAGGATCAGGAACAGTTAAAAGATCAACGTCACTGGAATGTAAAACGATCCAAAAGGTGCATCTCAAAAAATTAGAATGTCGTAAAAAAGTTTGTTTTTGTAATTTATTTCAAAAAGGTAAACCTTCATATACTATATTCATTACACGTAAAGTGAAATATTTCCGGCCTTTCTTGTTTTAACGTTAATGATTATGGTAGATAGCTCATGAAAATCAGAAGAAATCCAGTATCTCAAATTATTATAATATTACTTGCAATCAATCAAAAAGGATTCACAATACAGAAATGTTCAACTTCTGAAAAGTATGCTAATTTACACAGTCAGTACTTTGTTGGGGCTCCTTTACCATGAATTACTGCATCAGAACAGTGAGATATGGAGGCGATCAGCTTGTGGCACTGATTACTTTGATAATGGTCTTCAGCTTGTCTTTATTTTTGGGTTGGTTGTGTCCCATCTTCCTCTTGACAATACCCCATAGATTCTCTATGGGGTTCAGGTCAGGTGAGTTGGTTGGCAAATCAAGCACAGTAATACCATGGTTTGCAAACCATTTGGTAGTAGTTTTAGCATGTGGTAAGACATGCTGGAAAAGGAAATCGGCATCTCCATACAGCTTGACAGCAGACGGAGGTATGAAGTGCTCTAAAATCAGGTAGATGGCTGCATTGACTTTGCACTTGATAAAACACAGTGGACCAACACCAGCAGATGACATGGCACCCCAAATTATCTGTGGAAACATCATACTGGACTTCAAACACTTTGGATTCTGTGTCTCTCCACTCTACCTCCAGACTCTAGGACCTTGATTTCCAAATGAAATGTAGAATTTACTTTCATTTGAAAAGAGGAATGTGGACCGCTGAGCAATAGTCCAGTTCTTTTTTTCCTTAGCCCAGGTAGGATGCTTCTGATTTGGTCTCTGGTTCAGTAGTGGCTTGATATTAGGAATGCGAAAGTTGTAGTCTGTGCGTGGTGACTCTTGATGTATTGACACCAGCTTGTCCAGAGTTGGTTGCTGCCTTGTGCCCAGTACTAATACTTAGGACCTCAGAAAGTCAAACATTTATAGATGTGAAGCATCCTGCTTTTGCCACTCCTGCCTTCTAGCAAACAGTACAGGACCATCGGCACTCACAGCAGTAGATTTAGGGACCATCATTTTCCACAGATCACAAGGTTACTGAACAGCCAGTCATTTCAGTGATGATTGTAACATAAAAAGTGGATTGTATGTGTGTACTATATATAGTAAACAAGTGTTTGTCTGAAATCTTTGCTCTTTTTTATCATGTTTTTCTCATACATCCTAGTTAAACTAAATGAACCAGTAAATAAATAGAATTTGCTGCCTCCTCATAGCTGACATAAATAATGGAACCAGTTATCAGCAAAGTTTTTGCCTCACATCACATGCTTAACCTATACTAATCTACCACTTAGACGACCAGTCTGCAGTAAATTAATTACAAAACAATGCAACATGTCAGGCAGCACTTAAAGCATACTTTCATACTGAGTTTGCACTTAAGGAGGCTTACTTTCCATGGCCCACTTCTTTTGTACATTTCAATAGATCAGAAGGCAATCATGCATTTTCAGCTTCCTGCAAACTTACATTTTTGTGTTAAAAATGAAATCTTTTATATTTTGATTGGTTTTTTGTATTGTGTTGATTGTTAGACATGTTTTGCTCCTTACTGTTGCCTCAGTAAACCAAAAGATTCATGCTTTTTTATTGTACAATGCCTAAAGATAATCCTAATATAAACTGCCTCAGTAGTCACCAATTATACCCTAGGAGGAATCTGATAAAGTCATTCTGTTCTGCAGTACAACAAAAAGGGAGCTTTCCCCTTCCCTGCTCTGACTCACACATTCAATTGATGAATAATTCCATTACAGATCACTCTCTTCACTTAAGTCAAGACAGCTGTCCATTTGTTTAACTTACAATTGCACTGTTGTTTTCCTGCAGGACGACCATCAGTAACCTTTATACCATGCCTCGGATTTTGGAACCCGTGTGGCTCACAATGATGTCAGGAACTCCAGAGAAAAACCAGCTATGCCAACAATTCATGAGAGAATTTGCCTTCCTGATGGAGCAAACGGCAAAGAACCAGTTGAGTTGTTCTTTTGTTACTTTTTATCCTTGAACCTCAGAAAAGCTGAGGTTACTTATGCTTTGTGGCAACTTAAGGACAAAAACCCAACAGAACTTTACAGTACACCATGAAGTATATGCCCTCTTGAAAGTCTATGTGGAGTAAAGAAAATTTCAGCCTACATTAAAGTAAATAATGTTTTTAGGAGGACACAGCAGGAACTGTGGAATTGTCTAAGAAGATTGTTGCCAATAATGTTTATGAAAGACAATGGCTTACTCACCCATCAGTAGTTTCTACAGTTACACAATAGATGTTCTTTTTCAATGCATAATTTAACATTTAGGCATCTACCCTGCAATGGTAAGGGTAGAAAATAAAAAAAAAAAATTGGGGGCAAAATGAGTCTGAATCTTTGTTTTTGTGTTTAGCCTATCACTATCACTTTCTTTTAGCAGATGAAAATAAACATTTGTACAAAAGAAAAGTAATCTTGCTTTTTGTTTTTATTCAGTTTTGTAGTAGAATGTCATTGTATACATTCTGTACTATTATTAATACATATTCTTCATTTGAATATTCTTAATATCCCTCTGATTCATATACACTCTTATTCATATACACAATCTACAGTAATCAAAGTGCATTTGCGCGATTTTCCTTTTTACACCTATTCAAGCTTAAAACCCAAAATGATAAAAATAACAACATTGCTGTAACTGTAAAATGCTAACAAACTAAGAATGTACACGGCAGCCCTGAAACTGTTAAATAGCATCAACATTCTGAAGCTATCAACTTAAATATCTTCTCATTAGCTTTAGTAAACATTCATTTTTAAAGGGCCTCACAAGTGTGCTTGAAATAATTGTGTATTTTTCGTTCTGTGACTGCTGATGGGTGAAAAAGTGAGTAATCCAGAAATAATTTCATGACGATCATCTCCTCTTTTTAGGTTCCTGCCAGCCTTGATAACAGCTGTTCTCACTAATCACCTGGCCTGGGTCCCTACTGTCATGCCTAATGGACAGCCACCTATTAAAATTTTTTTGGAAAAACATTCCTCTAAGAGTGTTGACATGCTGGCCAAGACACATCCATATAATCCTCTGTGGGCACAGCTAGGTAAGAGAAAGCCTGGTGTCCTGCTGAGTCAGTCATCGCTCAGCCAACATGTTGTACCTTCTTAACGTGTTTTGCAAGCAGTTTGGTTTGAGCGTGTTTTTTAATCTTTTTTTTAAGAATTTTTCTGAATTGAAAAGCAAAATTAATATTAGTACTGACATGCAATGTATCCTTTGGGTGTGAATTATATAAGTATATAGAGGTGGCGGGTAACACAGTTTAAGATTTTTCCCCCAATTGTGATTCCAAGCATATGTGAAATTTTCACCATTGGATTTCTAAAACCAACCACATTAGATAAAGCCTTGTTTCACAGAAGTAGAAACAGTCTATAGTATAGTTGTTTTTCTATTACAAAATACTCACATATCTTTGCCAGAGGTGTTGGAGGTAGTTGAACTTTGATATACAAGCCCGGAAGCTTAGGCCCCCATCTTACCAGTAGAGTAACACGAAACTGCAATAACAACATTTTCCACATTACTTTTAAAAGCACATGACTGCTTTCAATTGTGTCTTTCCCCAAATTAGGTCAACCAGAAACACTTGATGATGATCAGAATAGGAAAACTTAAGTGAATAGTTAGGTTAGCAGTTAATAGATGATAGAAAAATGATTTGAGGAAAGAAGAAAAACGACACCAAAAACAATCACAGTGCAGGGTGAAGGGGTCACGGTAAACTGTTGACAGTCAGTTTTAACAGTATAATATAATGGCAAAAGTGCCCATTGGTACCAAAAACAGATGAGACAGATTAGAATTTGATAAATGACTTTTGTAACAAACGTACACCTCCCCAAAAAAGACAACAGTTTGAAAGTAAGAAAGAAAGAATGCATTTTAGATGATTGCAGGTATTCCACCATATTTGTGAAACATGGTGTAGACAGTATCTACTGTCATGGCTGAGACCCACAGTGCTGTACCTGAAATAAGCTTGCTTGTCTCAAAGCTTTGCAGTAGGGCAGTGAAGTTGAAATGGTATAGACTTATGTTTCCTAGTTCTATATTAGAAAGTGTCTTCAGAATTGTCAAATGCTTCATCAGGTGCAGGAAGCCAATGACATGCTGCCAGTGTAAGCAATGTATACCTACAGAAAGTAGCTTTTGGCAAAGCATGTTAGAAGGACAACCCTCCTGCTCTCAGAGCCCAGAATATGGTGATTTCAGTAACGCTTGTATTAGTTATTATGTGTAAAGGATTTGCAGCCAAACTTTAATTTACCTTAGTATTATTTGTAATTGAACAGACTGAAACAAAGTTTAGTACTGTGAAATTTTAAATAAGAAACAACAAGAACTGTGTGATATTTCCCTTGTATCATCATTTCACTTCATTGCTCGAGTATACTACAAACTATCACGTTTGGCTTCATTGTCCCAGTACACCATATGAATGTTGCATGCAGCTCTGCAGTTTTCAGAACATTTTTAAAAGGAACATTGAGGACATAATTATCTGTAGTTTAGAGGCATAGCAAGTCATACTCAGGTAATTGACTATTGCCACCTAGTGGCCACCTAGTAAAGTACAGCTAAAGAGGAATTAAAAAACAATGAACTGGCTAAACAGGTCAAAGAAGTATCTTTTATCCTTTTGAAAAAGTTATTTTGTTCACTAATAAAAATTAAAAACACCTAAATTTTATACACAGAAATTGTATAGGATAAACGTTCATTGTAATTTTTGTATTGTGACATTTCATAGTTTTTATTCTGTGATATGAAACATATATAAAGGACAAGCGAATAGAAGTCTAGTGAGCTTTTTCTATAAGGCTGATGAAGACTGTTTATTCATTTAGAAATAGCTGATGATAGACATTCTTTATATGTTACATTTTTTCTTGAGAAACATTATATCTTTTGTAATTAATGTTATGACAGAGTCAATTTTGAAAGACTGGCATACTATGTAATTATGGTACATTTTTCTTAGAGTATAGTATAAGTTGTCTGGAGCTAAAAAGGGTCTATTTATTCTTACTATGTAAAGGAGATGCTTTTTACTTACAAGAAGAAAGCTTGAGGTATACAGTGCATCCGGAAAGTATTGATAGCACATCACTTTTTCCACATTTTGTTATGTTACAGCCTTATTCCAAAATGGATTAAATTCATTTTTTTCCTCAGAATTCTACACACAACACCCCATAATGACAACGTGAAAAAAGTTTACTTGAGGTTTTTGCAAATTTATTAAAAATAAAAAAACTGAGAAATCCCATGTACATAAGTATTCACAGCCTTTGCTCAATACTTTGTCGATGCACCTTTGGCAGCAATTACAGCCTCAAGTCTTTTTGAATATGATGCCACAAGCTTGGCACACCTATCCTTGGCCAGTTTCGCCCATTCCTCTTTGCAGCACCTCTCAAGCTCCATCAGGTTGGATGGGAAGCGTCGGTGCACAGCCATTTTAAGATTTCTCCAGAGATGTTCAATCGGATTCAAGTCTGGGCTCTGGCTGGGCCACTCAAGGACATTCACAGAGTTGTCCTGAAGCCACTCCTTTCATATCTTGGCTGTGTGCTTAGGGTCGTTGTCCTGCTGAAAGATGAACCATCGCCCCAGTCTGAGGTCAAGACCGCTCTGGAGCAGGTTTTCATCCAGGATGTCTCTGTACATTGCTGCAGTCATCTTTCCCTTTATCCTGACTAGTCTCCCAGTCCCTGCCGCTGAAAAACATCCCCATAGTATGATGCTGCCACCACCATACTTCACTGTAGGGATGGTATTGGCCTGGTGATGAGCGGTGCCTGGTTTCCTCCAAACGTGATGCCTGGCATTCACACCAAAGAGTTCAATCTTTGTCTCATCAGACCAGAGAATTTTCTTTCTCATGGTCTGAGAGTTCTTCATTTGCCTTTTGGCAAACTCCAGGCAGGTTGCCATGTGCCTTTTACTAAGGAGTGGCTTCCGTCTGGCCACTCTACCATACGGGCCTGATTGGTGGATTGCTGCAGAGATGGTTGTCCTTCTGGAAGGTTCTCCTCTCTCCACAGAGGACCTCTGGTGCTCTGACAGAGTGACCATCGGGTTCTTGGTCACCTCCCTGCCTAAGGCCCTTCTCCCCCAAATGCTCAGTTTAGATGGCGGGCCAGCTCTAGGAAGAGTCCTGGTGGTTTTGAACTTCTTCCACTTACGGATGATGGAGGCCACTGTGCTCATTGGGACCTTCAAAGCAGCAGAAATTTTTCTGTAACCTTCCCCAGATTTGTGCCTTGAGACAATCCTGTCTCTGAGGTCTACAGACAATTCCTTTGACTTCATGCTTGGTTTGTGCTCTGACATGAACTGTCAACTTTGGGACCTTATATTTGTCCTCACAGGTGGCGCAGTGGTAGCGCTGCTGCTTTGCAGTAAGGAGTCTGTGGAAGATTGTGGGTTCGCTTCCCGGTTCCTCCCTGTGTGGATAGCGCTTTGAGTACTGAGAAAAGCGCTATATAAATGTAATGAATTATTATTATTATAATTATAGACAGGTGTGTGCCTTTCCAAATCATGTCCAGTCAACTGAATTTACCACAGGTGGACTCCAATTAAGCTGCAGAAACATCTCAAGGATGATCAGGGGAAACAGGATGCACCTGAGCTCAATTTTGAGCTTCACGGCAAAGGCTGTGAATACTTATGTACATGTGCTTTCTCAATTTTTTTATTTTTAATAAATTTGCAAAAACCTCAAGTAAACTTTTTTCACGTTGTCATTATGTGGTGTTGTGTGTAGAATTCTGAGGAAAAAAATGAATTTCATCCATTTTGGAATAAGGCTGTAACATAACAAAATGTGGAAAAAGTGATGCGCTGTGAATACTTTCCAGATGCACTGTATCTTAATTCAGATCACACTTGTGAGGGCCAGAACTCGTTCCTGTGAGCATTCCTGGACGGGACAGCGATTCGTCACATGGAACACTCATACATTTGCCTACAATCACAGTTAAATTTGGGATATGAATGCAAAACCAGAGCCACCAGAGGGAAACAAAAGCAGACACGGCGGGGACATGTGTACTCCACCATAAAATATAAAACCAAGATACAAACCCAAGACTCAGGCTATAAGGCAGCAGGTCAAACGACTTTGTCATAGTGCTGCCCTCTTTGAATTATGTTGCTGCAAAATAGTGTATGTTTGTTATTTGCAATTTAGTTAGTTAGATAGATTGTAAGCATTATGCTGTACAGTTCTGTGTTATACCACTGTGCCAGCATGCCACTTTTTCTTATATTTAAGAAAAAAAAAAACATATATCCTTAAAATATGTTGGTACAATAGCCTTTGCACCAGCAAATAAATAAATTTTTCCTAGCAACATTAGCACTGATGTCCTACCTAGTATTGGTATATTAACCCCCAGACTGATGCAGTTTCTTTAGTAGATCACACAGACAACTTTATTATCCAGTGCCT
Source organism: Erpetoichthys calabaricus (assembly GCF_900747795.2). Taxonomy (NCBI): domain Eukaryota; kingdom Metazoa; phylum Chordata; class Cladistia; order Polypteriformes; family Polypteridae; genus Erpetoichthys; species Erpetoichthys calabaricus. The sequence goes on from NC_041404.2 coordinate 23,715,206, forward strand.
CATTCACTGGCTTTACATTTGTCACCTTTTAAAGCTTCTTCTGCCCTGTGATTCTTCTTGAGTTGCTATCTGCATATTGTGTTCATTTGGATATTCTCTCCATCTTCTTTCTTAAATTCACAGTGAGATCATTAAAATGGAAACAAGACCAAACAGTGTAAACAACATTACAGCAGAAAGTTTTGTCTGATATTTAGCTGAAAATCACATTTAGTGAAATGTCCCTAGACAGGTTCTTAAGTCACTACTAAAATACAGTGAACTTCATTTTGCAATTTTGCAGTGTACCTGGAATGTATATGTTCAGTACATCAAAAGGTTCTAATGTAAATGCACATGAATAATTATAATGTACAGTACATTTGTAGGGCAGTGTTATTTTTTGCGTGTTTCAGGCTTTCTGCATTAGTGTATTGAAGATGTAAATATAGCACCTTGTAGCACGTCCAGTATGGCCACATTTATCCTGCAGAATTAGCTGTTTCTTCCATTCTGCTCCACAAGGCATAGCAGTAAGTAGACTTGCATTTGGAAGCCATGGTATGTGAAAATACTACCAGGTATTACTGTCCATAATAAACAAATATCACAATTATCCAAGTGTGATCTACACGGGAGAAGATACCATGTGGTGCATGTGACAGAGCAAGAGTATTGGAGCAGCATCCCTAATTTCTTCTTGTGTCATAGAAGAGCATGCTGCCATGTCCTGCAGTGATTTTAATTTCTATATTCTTTTCCTTTTTTATGTTCTGCTGCAGGTCTACATAAAGTTGAATTTACCAGAGCTTAACTTGTGTAACACATGGTTTAGTTGTATTTTAGCCTCACTGAACGTATTTCAAGGTTTAATGCAGTATTTTTTGTAGCTCCTCTTTCACTTATTATTCCTGGGAAAAGCAGTTTAAAATGTGTAAAGTCTACCAATAAATTATAAATATTTATTGTGTGTATAGTAAAAAATGGATATGTTCTGTGTTCCTTTGATACCTGCATGGGCATCAAGTAATTTGCACCTCGTCCTGTTACAGATTAAACTTTATAGCATAAAACACGCAATTGAATTACAAATTGTAAACATAGTGTTTGGTATTAGTTGTGTATAACTGTGCATAAACAAAAAAATACTGAGCTAGTAGATAATGGTGATTAATTAGATTATAAATAAGTACCATTGTAGCTTAAATGTACTCGCTGTTTTAATTCTGGTTTCTCATTGCAGGTGACATGTATGGTGCTATCGGCTCACCTGTAAGATTATCAAAAACTGTGGTTATTGGCAAGAGGCAAGATCTTGTTCAGCGACTACTCCACTTGCTCACATATTTTATAAGGTGCTCTGAACTTCAAGAAACATGCCTGGTTGAAAATGGGGATGATGAAGCCATAGTTATGCCTGGTACACTCATCACAATATCGCTTGAGAAGGGGGAGGTGGAGGAATCCGAATATGTGCTTGTTACAATGCATAAACACAAAAGTGGCCTTCTCTCCCAGGACTCTGAAGGTGAGGAAAATTACACCAATTCTAGCTGCCAGGGATTTACATGCCCAGTACAGTCTATGACATCCAGTGAACAGCACGAAGAAAACAACCGAAATGATATTCGGGAGATACAGTGCAATAATGATAGGCCTCCTGATATTCAAACAGAACATGACAGTGACATGAAACCATACAAAGAGATAACAAGTTGTTGCCTACAAACAAAGATGGAGACAGTTGTATGTGTGGGATCATCATCCAGGGACCAAGGTCTTTTGCTTGAAGCCAGACTTGAGCCAGATGCCCAAGGTAACAGATGTGATGGTTCACAGGATACTGGAGGCATGCCCATCAAACTTTTCAGGTCATTGGAAATACCAGTAGAAAAGAAGCCTCCAGATAAGCACTCGTCTCCCTCACATATACCTGATGGCAATCAACCGTCTACGAAAGTGACTTTCTTGATTGGAGATTCAATGTCACCTGACTCTGACACAGAAATCAGACGTCAAAAAGTAGAGGAACAAATAAAAAGACACAAAAAGCAAATGCAAGAAAAGCTCAACAGTAGTGACCTGTTTGATGAATATTTCACAGATGAAAATCCAGTAGAAACTAGGACTATTGATGATGTACTAAGTTCAGGAGGACTGAGTCACGCTAACCTCTTCAGGCACTTACAAGATGGTTTTAACACAAACCAAGAACTTAGCTCCAGTCAATGCAGCTGCAGTACCATTGACGTCATCAATGATAACTTGTGTAGACTTTGTTCCGCTGAGCAGAACAAAAGAGTTAGCACTTCTACTATTGTCCCCCGAGGGGACAAAACTGAATTAAAAAAAAAAGTGACTACACTTTCAGACTGGGACATCCCAAGAAATGAGAGCTCGGACAGTGCGCTAGGGGACAGTGAGAGTGAAGACACGGGCCACGACCTTCAAAGGCATTATGGCAGTTGTCCGGGTGAAGAACAAGATGATTGGCTAGAAGAAGTGGAGATACCTTTTCCAGGGTATGATATTTGTTGGGGGATTTGTACTGCGTTTAAAAGTATATGATTATTTTCATATGGTTATATTAAGTGTGGAGGTGGTGCTTTAGTATATGAAAAGTATGTTTGAAGTGGCTTATGTGGCACTTGTCATAACACTGATACATCATGAAACTTCTCTCCATGCTTTAATTATTAAAGCAAACTCTTGACATTATTAGTAAAAATTGAAAATATATAAATGAGCCATGTATTCTTATCTTGTCTCATTTTCTGAAACTACTTTTCCTGGTGAGGGTCATGGTGGCAGTAGGCCAAGGAGGTCTTCCCAGACTTCCCTGCTCCCAATTACAGATTACAGTTCTTCCTAGAGAATTCCCAGGCATTGTTAAGCCAGCTGAGACATATAACCCTTCTGGCATGTCCTGTGTCTGCTGCAGGGTATCCGCCCAATGCAACATGCTCTGACCAGCTCACGATATGCCCAAAAAACCTCAGCTGGCCCCTTTTAATCTCGCAACTCTACTCTGAGGCTTTACCAAATTGCAGAGCTTATCCTGTTGTGGGGTGTCAGCTCAGCCACGCTGCAAGGAAAACTTATCTCAGCCACTTGTACTCGCAGTCTAATTCCTTCTGTCGTTATACACAGCTCTTGACAGTGGTGTAGATCAACCGGTAAACTGATGGGTACAATGTCCACAGAATAGCCGCCGCCGCTCCAATGCACTTGTCAAGCTTACATTTCCTTTTTTCATTACTCATGAGAAAGATCTCAAGATATTAGAACTCATTCATTAAGGGCAGTTGTGCCCTTCCTCACCTGGAAAAATCAATGCACTCCATAACTTCAGACATAGAGGTGCTGATCCGTATCCCAGCCACCTCATACTCAGCAGTAAATTGCTGGAGTGCATGCTAAAGGTCAGTTAGGTGTGGCAATTAATGATAACATAATATTGTGCTGATCAAAATGTTAATGCTGTGGATAAAAGGCAAATGAATGACTGCTTTTTGGGTCCTTCTTACAGGTGGCTTGCCAATTTTGTGCAACTGGGAGGAGACCCAGGGCATGCACAGGGCATGCTGGAGAGATTATGTCTCTCATTTGGTCTCAGAGTGTCTCAGTGTTTCCCAGGGGAGGTTTAAGACAGAGTTTTTTGTAAGGGCCAGCTCAGCGTGCTGCCACATTTGGGCAAGTGAATAGTAAAGCGTTGTTAAGTAGACATTTAGGAAGCAATTTAATTATATTTTAAAACAAGCTGACAGTTAAGAGAGGTCTTATTCTGTGAAGAGCACACTTCTGCTGCAGCTATGTCCACTCATCAAATAATGAAGCCATAATTAAGAATAGAGCGGTCATTTGGGTCAGTGCTCTGCTGATAGGGATATGCCAGTCTCGGGACTGACCCACTCTTCCTTTTAAACAGGGAGACTACCCTGCATTGAAGCAGCTAGCAAAGTCAGGATTCATTATTTGTGACCTCATTAAACAAACAGTTGACCGCATATCAGGCAAAAATCACTTAGGAGCTGGAAAAAAAGCTACAAAATGATGTGTGTCATGTTAGCAGATTTCTGCAGGTTACTGAATATAATGTGATTGCTTAGTTTAAAAATCTATAATTTTCTAGTAAATACATGTTAAGAAATGATTGTGCTAAAACAAAATGTTATAAAAGGTAAACGGTAAATATATGGTAATGGTACAGGGTTTAGATAAAATATTGCCATTGTGTTGGTGATATGGACACAGATGATTTCATGGTTTCTGTCTCTCATTAGAGTCTAGCTATGTTTGTGTCGCAGTGGCTTCTTTGGGAGTCTAACTGGTGAGCTGAGCATTTTGAAAATAAACAATGCTCTTGCTCATTTTCTTACTGTTTCGATTTGTTTTCCTTAACTGGTGCATTGGTCTCATTATCTGAGCGTTGGTTTCTAAGATGATGGGTCAGTACAGTGGAACCTCGGTTTGCGAGCATAATTCGTTCCAGAAATGTGCTCGCAGTCCAAAGCACTCGTATATCAAAGTGAATTTCCCCATAAGAAATAATGGAAACTCAGATGATTCGTTCCACAACCAAAAAATATTCATATAAAAATTATTAATACAAAATATAAAGTAAAAATACATAAAACAAATTAACCTGCACTTTACCTTTGAAAAGAATCATGGCTGGTGTGAGTGAGTTTCTAAACTCTTGTGGGATTCCACCCAACGGGAAGACATGTGGAAGAGCGTCCCAAAGCAATCACAGTCTCCCAGCGCTGTAGCAGTTCGCCGTAAAAGCGAATCTGAAAAGATCGCGGACATGCTATAAGCGCCTGCCGTCGATGGGTGATACAAGGAACATTATAAATGCGCAGGGCACAGTACTACTTGGCCACGACCCTGCCTGACTGCTGTGACTGTGTATAGGAGAGGGGCAGATCCCGCTACAATAAATAACCGCGCTGTTGCTGTTTCAAGCTGAATAAAGCTGGTGGTGCAAGACGGGGACTCGCATGTCACAGCACACATGCGCACGCGCGCGCACACACACAGTGTCACAATGCTGTAGTAAACAGTATATGCTCGTACGGATGTTGACTATATGAGTGAGTGACGCCGACTCAGACAGAAAATAGGAGACGATTGCCCACAATCCCGCAGAGAGAGAGAGAGAAGAACCATCAGCTCAGTTGTGATCACATGACGCTCAGCAGACAAAGCGTATACATACTACTTGTATTGCAAGACGTTTCTTGTTTATCAAGTCAAAATTTATTAAAAATTTTAGATCGTCTTGCAAAACACTCATAAACCAAGTTACTCGCAAACCAAGGTTCCACTGTACCTCTGTCTGTCCTTCATTTTATTGACTCAATTCCCGTGTGTGGTACAGTAAGGTATTCCGTTGTTGTCAGTATTACTGCATTGTTTCATTTGTTGGTCTTTATTAAAATCCATTTATTTTTCCCTTTAGTATCATCTTCCATCTGAAATACAGTGATCCACAGACATAAGTCAAATATATATGTTGATAATAGAGTTAATGGTGGTGTCAGTGCAGAACAATCACAGTGTCAAAAGTAAACATTAATTGTATATGAAGAAGCTGCACTGAAAGGGATTATTATGCACAGTAATAACGCTAATATGCATTGAATTAAAGTGTAATTCTAAATTAAAATAATGAGTTTATCACATTTTCAATTATTTTTTTGAAAGTGCTTAAAATTAAAAACAGAAGTAGTCCATAATTACATAAAGCATCTGTCCTTCAGTTTTTCATTTTTGATTATCAGTAATGATTAGTGGATTTCAAAGCATTTGTTTCACCTTCAAGTTTGGATAAATCACAGAAATGTTCGTGAATATTGACGAACTCTGTGAAATGCATTGAAGTCAATAGGGACAGACCAACTCGACAAGATTTGACTAGATTTTAATGGTGCAGTCGTCTTTAACACTAGAATCCCTGAAGTGTACAAAAAAACTCCTAATCCCGGCCCAAATTAAATTCCTTCACGCCTTTCAATCATCTTGCCTGTACTCTGTGTTATGGTACATGGTACTGAAAATGCAGACAGACAGCTCACTACTCAAAACATGGAGCGCCAGGACTCAAACCTACAACCTTTTGGTTACAAGGCAGCAGCTCATACCACTGCACCATCCAGGAATACATATTAGCTTTCTGTCGATTGACATTTGAGCTTGAGTTTGTAACTCATTGACAGCAACATGTAAACTGAATGTTTTTTTTTTTTTTACTTTGGTTATATTCTTGAATAAAAGCATATGTGTTTATTTGATATTTGGACTAAAGTCTTCACACATTATACCCTTATACATGTCATTATTAGTATAACATGGAAAAAGTTTCTGCTTTAGGTATGTGTTCAGCATTTTTTGCCTCACATTTCCTTTCATCCTACACTTACCCAGATCTTTGTAGACACGGAACACAAATGAAATTCATGTGTTCCAAATAATGATGTACTGTATTATTTACCCTATACAACTCCAGGCACCTCACATGCACATAAGAAGCCTTGTCTTGAGCTGGGAGTACTTTTTGCCCGAGTTGAGCTCCGTCAGTACAGCAGGCTGCTTGCTGCTTGTGCCTATTGACACATTTACAAAACAAAAGACGCTGATGGAGAGGTGCGAAGGGATTTAAGGTGGGCCAGGATTGCGAGTTTTCTCGTAACCTTCAGGGATTTTAATGTTAAACTGTCCCTGAGAGCTAGGGAAACAACTCCCAACTATACTAGACCAATTATTGTGGCCAAAAAGATTAAACTGAGCAGTGCGCAAGCAGTGCCAACCACTGCACCACCGTGCCTCCGTGAGATCAAAGAAGAAAAAACATAGTCAGAGACGCGCAATCATATATTTCACCAAGACAAAACGGAAATGAAAAAATCGTAGTCAACAGTCTAAAAAAATATGTAGTTTGTTGATATATGTGAGAAACTATTGCTTTGCATGCTTTTCAGAAAACTTGAGTTTGTTGGGAAAAATATTCAGACCTTGGAGAAAAGGAAAAAAAATCGTTCCTAAAAGAGTTAAAGGCAGAAAATTCAGAGTGGTGTGTCAGGATTGAAGCCATTGGCTCGTTCTGTTTTTTGACATTACGCTAAAGGCTCTACAAACTGTCTGTGCTGATGTTTTGCATGTTTTCTTCTATCAAAAAGATAAAAATGCCTTTTAAATAGTAATAAATCTTTCAATATTATTTCATAGAGTCTCCTGTGTTTCTATGGCATCAGACTCTTTCAAGGTTTGTTTTCATCCTCCACGTGGCTAATTACGCATTTATAGGGCACGCGCCTCCTCCTGTTAACTTGACGTGGAACCTGAAGATCGACCTGCACATTTGCCGACAAGCAGCGATAACTCCTTATTTATGCTGAATGTGTTTCATAAAAACAGAATTTGAGAACCTGCATCATTCACTTATCTGTTAAGCTCCTTGAATGGAGTTCACCTACTATACACAGTATTAATGAGCCTGTATGGCTTTACATTTTATAGCATTTATTTTTATGGAAAATGTAAAAAACTGGTATGAATCCTGATGCTATAGTAGTTCACCAGCTGCCTTAGCCTTTTTGGTTTCCATGAAGTTTGCATGTTCTGTTTAAATCTGCATGAATTTTCTCTGGTATTCCCGAATTTCTCCCAGTGTTCAAATCTGCAGTGTGTCAGCCAGTAGACTAGCGATACTGTAAGTGCGATCGTGTGCCCTTCATAATGCCAGCCACTGTGTGACCATGCCCCTGTGAGATCAAAGAAGAAAGAATGTAGCGAGAGATGTGGAAGCTTCGTAACCAGTCTGGAATGCAAATGATCAGCATTATATACCCAGGGGACGGTCCCATCCAATGTTGGGTGTTATAGCTCCGGGGGATGTCATGCTGGCCTTACAAAGCATAATGGGATACTGAAAAATAAAAGTTCTCCTATACTGGACAAATTATCACTCAATAATTCGATGAACAAGGGTGGATGCAGCAAATTTGCTTTGGCGAAATTCGCTGATCAACACTAATTATCAGTCCGTATTTCGGCAGCAGTGACAGACAGACAGGACAGTCAGTGATGTAGCTTATTGTACCAATTCCGGACACAGAATCAGACTATACACTTAAATTCAGTGCTACAGATGGTGTTAATGGATAGCACAGTGGCAGCATTTAGGTGAGACTGCTGACTTGAAACTGGACTGTGTGAGAATGTCCTACAACTTTCTGGTGTCATATTCATGGCTGATTCCCTCTCTGTGATCACTGCTGCCATGATTGGCTTTGATATTGGAAGACTGCATGGGTGTAGTCTGCTAATTATGAATGCAGATATCAAATTGATATTGACTTCTAAAAGAGTAATCTGATGTCTAGACCAGATTAATGGAACATTGATGTTAAGCTACAGAAGTCTACTTACTAAACAATTAGTGTTTTCTTGGGTATAATGTCAGCTGTGTGGTCATTTTTTACCTTGCATGCCAGCAAGAACAAACTAGCAGTATTAAATGATTTTTGGCAGGATTAACATAAAAAAAATAGTTAATCTAAAAGTGCATCATCTGCCGAATTGATAGTTAAAGGGGAAAAGCCAATGTGGTGTACATTGAAATTTGCTGCCCCCCTGCTAACTGACCTGTTGATGAAAGGCAAGACTTTGGTGAATGCTACACAGTTTGGTGCCACATCTCATGATGGAAATTTGGAATTATGTTTGCATTTCTTTGGAATTGTTTTATAAAATGTACGTGGCTCCTTTATTGAGCAGTGGTTGCAGCCTGTCAGTAAGTTTTGATGCAGTCATAGAAGATGACTACTTTATTAGATAGTAAGAACTTTACCAATATTGACGAGAATGCAATTATTTTTTGTTTAATAGCCCTTTATTTCATTTCTTTTTTTCCCCTTATGTTACAGGTCTAAATTAGTTGAAGCAAATATTTGTAAACCTAGCATTGCAAATTTTGGAAGATCCCTGTTTGGGGGCTACTGTTCCACATATGTGCCAGATTTTGTTCTACATGGAATTCCAAATGAAGAGAAATTGAAACTGAGTTTAATGGCCGACTTATCTCATGCTGTACAGGTAATCTGCTCTCCCGTCTTTTTTCATGTTTTTAAAACCCTTAGATTCCTAATTGTTAGAAATACATTCAGTAGCAGAGAGCATTACTGAAAGAATTGTAAACCATTGATGTTGATGTGAATACATTACATTCACTTGACAACTGAGCGTATTGTGCTGTGTTCAGGTATTATTTGTACACAATGGGTAAAGGGACACCATCTCCTCTGCAGCAGCTAAGGGCTTAAAAGTGAGCAAGTCGCTTTTATTTTCACGCTGTATTCACAAAAAATAACAGCGTGCCTGCTTGCCTGTCTTCTTTATTTGGACTCTTTTATCTTCTTATCTAAACAATAATGTTTGAAGTACTGTAACAGTACTGTCTAGGCACTCATTCACTCATATTCTACTTTCTAGTTTTAGACACATTTATAGAAAATATGATTGACTCCAGTTTCTTTAAAATATTTATTGTTAAAGTAATATGAATATTAAAGATTAGAAGACAAAGTTCATTCCACTGCAGAAAGTAGGTGTAACACATGAAGGTTAGTGGCTCGGGTGAGTTCACAATATTTATGAGAATCTGTTTTTTTTTTTGTGCTTTCTAAAATAAACAGAAAGTTACAAACAGCTTTGAACATAGGCAATAAAGCTTGGGATAACTTAATTTATTTTTCTTAAATGCAGTACAGTTCAAAAGACTGCAAGGTGCAATTCTTTATTTATTATTTTTGAAGAATGTAAATGACTGCTATACAGTAATCCCTCCTCCATCGCGGGGGTTGCGTTCCAGAGCCACCCGCGAAATAAGAAAATCCGCGAAGTACAAACCATATGTTTATATGGTTATTTTTATATTGTCATGCTTTGCGCAGAAACACAGGAGGTTGTAGAGAGACAGGAACGTTATTCAAACACTGCAAACAAACATTTGTCTCTTTTTCAAAAGTTTAAACTCTGCTCCATGACAAGACAGAGATGACAGTTCTGTCTCACAATTAAAAGAATGCAAACATATCTTCCTCTTCAAAGGAGTGCGCGTCAGGAGCAGAGACTGTCAGAGAGATAGAGAAAAGCAAACAAATCAATAGGGCTGTTTGGCTTTTAAGTATGCGAAGCACCGCGGCACAAAGCTGTTGAAGGCGGCAGCTCACACCCCCTCCGTCAGGAGCAGAGAAAGAGAGAGAGAGACAGAGAAAAACAATCAATCAAAAATCAATACGTGCCCTTCGTGCTTTTAAGTATGCGAAGCACCGTGCAGCATGTCGCTTCACGAAGCAGCTGCACAGAAGGTAGCAACGTGAAGATAATCTTTCAGCATTTTTAGACTAGCGTCCGTATCGTCTAGGTGTGTGAACAGCCCCCCTGCTCAATCCCCCTACGTCAGGATAAGAGAAAGTCAGTGCAAGAGAGAGAGAGAGAAAAGTAAGTTGGGTAGCTTCTCAGCCATCTGCCAATAGCGTCCCTTGTATGAAATCAACTGGGCAAACCAAGTGAGGAAGCATGTACCAGAAATGAAAAGACCCATTGTCCGCAGAAATCCGCGAACCAGCAAAAAATCCGCGATATATATTTAAATATGCTTACATATAAAATCCGCGATAGAGTGAAGCCGCGAAAGGCGAAGCGCGATACAGCGAGGGATTACTGTATTAATAAGCTGTGTTACAGTTTCCTAAAAGAATGGGCCTTGGTTAGTGGCGTCAGTGAAGCAGAAATCCTGGGTAGCTAAACTAACTGAGTACTTTCCTGTATGGAGACTTTGTTATTTTTGTTTTATACTGGGGCTATAGTAGGAATGATGGGAATTTTGGGTATAACACCCTGTAGCACATCCTGTATCAGTTTTGAATGTAACAGTTTGAACTGTAATCTTTTACTGTTACAAAGTTTTGGAGGGTTTAGAAACACAGTATACACTGATTCATTCATGGTTTACTTTCACTTATTATTACATACAGCATTGACGTTTACAGGCGGCACATTTATGTGGCCCATGGAAAAAATGGGTGAAAAGAAACAATATCTTGGCCATGTACAATGTCCACTTCCTCAGTGTTCTATCCATTGCTGTCCAAGCATTAAAACTGACCAAGGCATGCTGTCGCTCCAGGCTTGTGTCGTACACGGGGCTTGAAGTGGGCTGATGTGCTGTACTGGCACTTCACTGGTTTTGCTTTACAAACCACAGCACAGTGGCACAATACAGTCTGACCTCCAAGTAGACACCCTTATTCTCCACAGTATTGCATGTACTTCACTACCAAGGGCCCTGTCATCCCCATCTTCATTGTTTGAAGTACACGTATATAAGATTCGGCTTGAATTTGTATGTGCTTTATACCTCATCATAAGGATTAAAAAGAATTTGACAGAATAAGGGGCACTGCTTGTTCCCAATGATGTAATTTGCTAAGCACATCTTCTAAGAGCTTTTCTGAACATTCGACTTCGCTTCTGGTTGCCACATTCATTTGCCTAACTCGGCGGCCCCATTTCTCAACGTGCTGTTGTGCTGGCGGCTGAACTGCAAGCCTCATTTCTCTGCGATGAGACGAAAAAAAAAATGCTACATCATTATTACCAACAGATATTGACAAACAAAAAAAAGTCGACCAATTTTCTTTTTTCTATGATGTCAAAACGTTTCAGTCAAAGTGTTTTTGACATTAAGCCGTATTTAACTTTTATATTGTGGGGCGGTGTACAACTAAAAATTGATCTATTGAAATGTCCTTTTCTTAGCCGATACCAAAAGGCCTAGATGTACCATCCTTCCACATTTCAGCTTTTTAACTAAATGGGAAGTAGTAGTCTTTTTGCTGATAAGAGGGTGAGTGTGTCAGTTAATCTGCCAACTTGACACATCTTTCTCTCTCTCTATATATATAATGCAATGACTGTGAGCCTGTAAATGGAAAGAGTGTTATAAAAAATACAAAGGTTCAAATTCAAGTTTGATTTTTTTCCCCATTTTAAACTTGAAATACATCAATGTTTTCTGCAATATACGTTAGTGCGCTATCTCTTTTAATCTTGGAAGGGTTAAAAAGTTATGGATAAGGAGAGCCCAGTTAAAAACAGAATCCCATTATGGTACATTTCAGTTTTGGCTGGGTGCAGGAATGACAGGTCATGGAAAGAATGAAAAGCTGGGAACTCAAACGGGTCTCCCCATTTAGTTGAATGCAACTCAACAAAAGCACACCTCTTGACGTCTGTACAGTCAGCCCTTTGGGCAAATAACAACAAACGTATTCAGCTCTTCATTGCAGAACTGAGGGTCATTGACTGGAGCTCCATTTGGTGAGTTACTCCGATTGCAAAAGACGCCTCCTTCTGGGCAGCGGGGCTTCTTGTATCACAAAGACCGGGAGGGGCAGGGCTAAGTGCCCGCACTGGGTAGATTCTCAGTGCCGCGGGTAGAGAATGAGAAGAGAATGTTGGCGACAGCGCCCCCTCTTGCCCCGGTGGGTTAGTACATACCTCAATCAAGCCCGTGAGGAGATCTTCCAGCATGCATGGGTGACACAGTTTTATAATAGAAGTCGTTTAGTAAATGAGTGACAAACAAAGGTATCCTGCCCTAACTTTAATCATTAGTCTTGCAAACACGAACCTCAGCTTTCTGTATTTACTCTACAGCCTTGCATTCTGTTTGACAGCTATAGTCTAGTAAACCTCTCTGAATGCAGTTCCCCTTTATGTCCATTAAGTTGTCTTAAAGTACCTAGCTAGGTGTACACCAGACATTAGCAAAGCGTTGTTGCTGAATTCCTTACAAAATGCACATTTTCGTTTCACAGTCCACAAAAAGATACAAGTTGAAACAGCGTTGCTCAAGTCCTTATCATGTGGCGTGGCTCATTCACTTGTCCACTGCCAAACAGCACACAGGTAACACTCCCAGTGTCCTCCCTTGTCTTTCTCAAAATCTCTGTCGACAGTACGTGATCAGTCAGTGAGTCTTCCACAAGTCGCTTTCTAACCACTTGGAACTGACAGGGAGACACCAGGTAAACGCAGGCTTGGAGAAACGTTCAGGCCAAATCCCGGATCAATTCTGGAGACAGGCATTGTCTTGTAGGTCACAGTGGTCTCTTGAGATATTTGAGCACTGTCTTTTATTAGAGTGGTGCCTGTCCTTTAGCCTTTTGTGGCTCTCTGCCCTGTATGGACAGGATTAATGTTTCTGCCCCTGTTGTGGCATCACAGCCAAGGTTCAAAGTCTTATTTTATGCCCCTTTCTGTTCTTTGTTGTGACGTTTATTTATGTTAAGGTTTCTTTTGTTAATTTTCTTTCATGTATTATGTTCAGTGTGTTTTGTGGGAGGTCCCCAAGAGGCGGAGCCATCTGCCAATCACCACCAGGAACTGCCCTGCAGCCTATAAATGCTGAGGGTCTCCCACAGTGCCTGGCGGTTCATTTTGAATGCGTTTAGGAATAGAGAGTTGTTATGCTTTTTGTAAAATAAGTGTGCTTTGTAATTTCTGGATTCGACCCTCTGTGTTTCCAGCTTGCGGGGGCTTCATGGTTATTGGAGAACATTATTTGTGAAAAATAAATGTTTTATTTTATAAAGATTCCATTTTGTGTCTAGTCTTGGTTTTTGATGGGATTTCCCCCTCTAGTGGACATTTCTGGAAGTGCTTTTGGGACTTGCGTACTTTGGAACTCGTAGTTCATGACACATTGACCTTACTTTTCTCCTATAGTTCTTTGCTCGATGACTTCCTTCCTTTACCTCTGTTCTTTTATTAGAACATTAGCACAACTGTGACAAGAAGAGGCCATTGAGCCCAATAAACACTTCCATCCTATTTACTCAGATTTTTCAAAGTAACGTTACGTCAAGATTTGAAGGTCCTTAACGTCCTACCGACAAACACCCTACTTGGTCATTTTTTTTCTATGAGTCTGTGATTCCTTACATGAAAAAACTTTCTAACATTTGTTCAAAACCTGCCCTTATCAAGTTTTCAACCATTTTCAACGTCGTCTTGTTGTTTATGGAGTGGTTCTCTTTTCCTCGTTTTGGTTTCCTCTAACAAAAGATCTTGCCGCTCATTTTACCCCTCATTAACCAACTACTCAACCCATCACCATGCATGTAAACATCCTCTTTAAGTGGGTTCAGCCTTTCATTGCTTATGTAGCAAAAACAAAGAGAGAGCAGCAGCCCTGCTTTTACCAAAACCATCTTGAGAAAAGTCAAGCAAAATGACACCTTTTATTGGCTAACTAAAAAGATTACAATATGCAAGCTTTCGAGGCAACTCAGGCCCCTTCTTCTTCTTCTTCTTCTTGCCTGGCTAACACGATACAACACCCTAGTACTACCAAACCCATCTTGAAAGTTAATCCTGCACTCGGAGTTCAGGGCTTTTCATTCCGTCTGGCGCTGCTTTAACCACAATGACAGTTACTTTTGAAATGCAGGTGTCTTTCGCTCTGTGCCCATTTTGATTGCAAACAGTTTGAGGGCACAATGGTGCAGGCTACACCCCCCGTTTCCTTCCTTGAACTCTCTGTGGAGGGCTATTGTTTACATCTGCAACATTTTTCATGATGTAGCTTTGAGGATGGATAGATAACATTGTTTCATTTTGTGAGCCAAGTGCCGACTTTAACACTGGTATTGTTTTGAATGTTTTGTTTTCAGCATCCAGTTTTGGATGAGCCCATCGCAGAGGCCGTTTGCGTTATTGCAGACATTGATAAATGGACTGTGCAGGTGGCCAGCAGTCAGCGGAGGGCCACAGACAACAAGCTGGGGAAGGAGGTTCTGGTTTCCAGCCTGGTGTCGAACATCCTGCAGTCAACTCTTCAACTCTACAAGCTCAATGTCTCCTCAAACTTTGTATGTTGTGTGGTTTAAATTTAATTTTCATTTTAGTGTTATTTAACAGACACATGTGAACCATGATTGCGTTAAAAGCTTTTCCGTTTTGTTGGAAGGCACAGTTGGTTTCATCTCTTGAAGTACAGAAAGTGTATTAGGACCCAAAAATGCAGTCATTCATGGCACAGAGATTAGAAAGATAACCCTGCTGTGCTTTGTCCCGTGTTACATTCTCTGACATTCATTGCATTGCCTAATGTGAGATGCATATTTTTTGTATCTATTTAATTTCAGGCCAGTTATGGTTTGTCCTCAAAACACGTGATTGAGATTGCGTTTTTATTGTGAGCACACTTCCTTTCATTTTAGCACTTCCTAAGAGAATATAGCAGCAGGAAGGGCCATGAAAAGAAACACATTGCAGATGGAGTGATTAGATAGCAAGCCCTTTGCTTTGGTTCTGTGTGTATGGTGGGACACTTCCTCCACATGTGTCACATTAAGTCTTCCCATGAGGCAGTATGAATCTTTATTTGTTTTCATCAGTACTAAATAAGAGCGCAGACCTTGGCTTGGCAGCATCCTCTCAGGTCAGCCCCAGCATGCCGTTCGGGGTTGTGTGTTCCCGTTACTGCTGTCTCTGTCCCCATGTGTGACTGTGCAGTGACGTGACATGCTAAATTCAGATCCCAGAACTCTTGTGGCTGAAGGCTGTTACTGTATCAGTTTCTTAATCAGCAGCCAGTTCCTGCATTTAGTACTGTTACTTTAGATAACAGTATGAAGGACTTAAAAACTGAGTTTTTAATTTGATTAAAAAGAAAAAAAAAAGATTAAGTAGGCATTTATGTTATTTTATTCACTACTAATGCCCGTAGTTTTAGTTCATGTTTACTTGCAAATGCTCAGCTGCATTAACAAGGTTAGAGGTGGATAGGTAGAATTATTTAAAAATGCAAACTTTATTTTCAGTGGTGCCCTCCGTAATGTTTGGGACAAAGACCCATTTTTTTTTCTTGATTGACTCATCTTCTCCACAGTTTAAAATAGCAAATCAAACATTTCAAACGTGAAGTGCATATTGCAGACTTTCATCTAAGGGTATTTTCATACCTTTCAGTCACACCATGTAGAAATGGCAACACTTTTTCTTCATGGTGCCCCTATTTCAGGGGGAATCAAGGAAAAAAAGGTGTCTTTGTCCCAGACATTCTGGAGGGCACTGAAACCCTGCAACTAGGAGAACACAAAGAACGCAGTGTCAAAGATTACGCTGTGAATGGGTCACGGGGGTCTGCTGGAGCCAATCCCAGCCAACACAGGGCACAAGGCAGGAAACAATCCTGGGCAGGGTGCCAACCCACCGCAGTGCGAATGAAATATTGCACTTTTATCATCTGTACCAGTGCTCACTTTAAAGTAATAGCTGTAAAAAATGTTTGGAAGGAATTCCAATAGGAAACACATTGAGGAGTAGTAATTAACTAATATGATGTGAAGACTTTGCAGACTTTATTTTTTAAAAACTGAGAGTACAAATAATAAGACTGAACCTCTTTAATAAAGTAGGAATTAAAACCTACAGTCAGACCCTAGTTTGAAGCTCCTTGGTTGTATGCAGCAGACCCCCGTGACCCTGTGTTTGGATTCAGCGGGTTGGAAAATGGATGGATGGCTGGTTGTATGCATTTTTGCCATTGGATGAGTGTCATCTTTGGTGTGTGTTTTCATCCCAGTAGACTGCAATCCAATGCAAACACCTTTTGCTTCTTTCCCAGTGTATCATGCATCTTGAAGATCGCCTGCAGGAACTGTATTTCAAGAGTAAAATGTTGTCCGAGTATTTAAAGGGCCAGACCAGAGTTCATGTCAAAGAGTTGGGCATGGTCCTAGGGTAAGTACTTTATTATGTTTATAAATAACCGCAGTAGTTCTCAAAGTGTGGTCCATTGGTTGACATCGTTACCTTTCTTAGATGAACACTAAAATAACCACCAAGGACACTCCAGCTGTCCTTATTACAGACAGTGACATCTTTTAGGTCTGCTCTGCTCTTGATTCCTGGCAGTGGTTACTCCCTCTCCTTTGACACGTTTTTCTACTTGCTGTCTCTCTTCCATCCATCCAAATGCCATCACTACATAGGACTTTTTTTTAATCCACCTGGACATGTTGTGAAGCTGTGGACCCGCAGCTAAGGTCACAGTCCTTCATCTGGTGACATCAATAGTCCTGGCCAAGGACAGCCAGACCCAGGCAAGTGAGGATGATGAATCAAACTTTATAGTTCGAATACAGGCAGAGTTTATAATAGGGAGAAACAGAGAATCAAAAGTGGGAAAATTGTGCAAAAACAGTGCATTTCCAAAATAAATAGTTCAAAAAATAATTGAATCTATAAAATGTGTGCCATTAAACCAGTCTTTTGGGTGCAAATAAATAGTCTAATATATTGAAACCCAAATACTGGAGAGGTACAAGTTTTTGTAGTCCTTGGATGTTCTCTCACTCGGTCCTTGTCAGGACCACTAGAGACCTCAGGATTGCACCCCGTCGCATCTGTGATCCTAAAGCAAATTGGAATCATCACTGTGTGCAACTCCCAGGGTGCCTTTCCCAACTCCGAAAACTGCTCCTCTTGAGCCCCCCCCGTAACATGTTCTGATGCCCCACAGCTCAGAGGACGAGAACACTGCCACAGTACAGAACTGTCACACAGCTCTCGGTCCTGCTAGTCAACATGGCCGCTGCTGCCAAACTCCTCTTCCTTTTAAATACGCCTCCCTCTAGAGATCATTCACTCTCCCAAATTCCAAAACAAAAAAAAGATACAAATACAGCCCCTCTAGCGGTACCCCATTCCACTTTGTGGCACAAGCATTCGTGTACATGCTGCACGCTGGCACATGGTATAAATGACAATTCCTTAACTCCATGTGGCCGCTGACACACGCCACTTCTGCTGTATTAACTCCTGGTCTGCGCCACATTCAACGATGGCCGTTTTATTATGGGTCACAGACATTCTGGACATGGAAATGAAAATCCAGCAACATTAGGTTTCAGTAAGAGTATTGTAACATCCCAGAGACTTGGAACTGTTGGCAATGGGAATGGTGTACACCACCTGGACCTGTGAGAAGACTGTAGGCAAGAGGTGGAAACCTAAAGGTTAAAGCAAATCAAATCAGAGTTTTATTTACCAACTTGGAGTAGGATGAGTAAAAGTGGGCATCACAGAAAGTAACTGAGGAGCAGTGCAGTATTTTCGCCTATTACGTGTATAATAATAATCATTACACACAATTTATGCTAATAAATAATAATAATAAATAATAATTTATGTTAATAAATAATTGGCTGCTGGCTCAGAGTGGTCCACGTTAAGTTTGGCTTTAGAATAACACCACGGTCGTGTAGTATCTTGAGTGGACTCTGAGAGGTAGTCATAGCGCGTCTGTTTGCAGTCTGCTGTAGACCCCTGCCCCTTTGAGACAGGTGATGCCAACTAATGATGTGCCTGGGCCACATTTGTTAATACTGCTCATTCTGTAATATGAGGACATCCCACCAGTTGTGCCACCTGCTTTCCCTGCCAAAAGCAAACTGAGCTCTGTGGTTGCTTAGTGCAGTCCTTTAGGAGTGTAATTTTAAATGAAAAAATAAACAACACTCCTCCACCTGTCATTATACTGTTAATGACTCTTATACTACACTGTTACTTACTTAAAATGTTTAACCATCATTTGCCCATCAATCATAAACATGAAACTGAGCACAAACAAGACTGTACACAAATGTATTACTGATTTTTAAAATGGTGATACCTCACAGTACCATACGTAACTGTGTCTTGGTTGTAGGATTACAAATCTCACTTGGATCTGTGAAACTCAGAAGTGTCTTTTATACAGCTGTAGTCTACCATTCTCTTAATGTTAGCTTGATGTAAAAGCAAAGGGGATACTCCTTTAGAAGGCACTGAAGATTTGAGCAGGATTCAGTGGCAGGCGGGTGTTCTCTGATTTTCATTTTCATTGCCATGAAGTTGCTGACAGTCCGTGCGGAGTATTAGCATGATCTGAAAATCCACACTGTTTGTCAGTAAACCAGCAAACTGAGAAATCATCTGTAGCTGGGTGTTTTTGGGACTTTCTCTGATTTTTAGGAAGTGAGCATTCGAGGGTAATAATAATGCTCTCAACCTGTTCTGACATTAGTCTTGGTACAATTACATTGCTTTCCTGACTTGTAAGGTGGCCACCTTTTTCAAGTGATATCAGTAGTGGCTGTCTTCATGAAGGGTGGCACTGACTCTCCTTCATCTTTACCACAGCAGACTGGACCCCTGCTTTTTTGCACACCTATTTGCTGGTGTGTAGCAGGCCTACTTTTTTTTTTTTTGAGCTATTGTGCTCTTTTCCACTTTAAGCCCCCTCACGTAATCATTATGAAGCTTTGAAGTGCACCGTATCAGAAATGATTTACCAATCGGCAGTGTTACTGTCTGTTAGCATAACCCTATTGCTGTCTTCTCTTTTTGATGGAAACTCCTTGCAAGTCTTCTACACAAGTGTACAGTATAAAGTACATCTCCTAAATATGTCAGCAACTTTCTTTCAGTTTAATAAGGCTGAGCAGTGCTAAAAAGAATGTGACAAGGGATGCAGATCAATTTGTTTTGTCCTTATATTGATTTATGCAAATAAAATAGAACACTTACTTTAACAAAGTTTTTTTGGTCATTTTTGGCTGTGTAATGTGAACTGATTACAAAAGTAACACCAAATAATTAAAAGAGCAATAGAACAAAAGAGGACACACTTTATCTGAATGGTTATCTATTTTTAAATTCATTTGCAAAGCCGAAGATTGTGGCGTTATAACATTAAATCTCTGATTCGGACAATGTCATACGAAAGGGATTGCACAATCCCAATTGAAAAGCCCCAAAAGTGGGCAGTACAATGGCTTGTCTGGTACAGAGAGCAGTGTCCTTCAATAAATAAGCAGAATGTTCACTGACACAATGACAGTTTTTGACATTTCTGAACTTGCAAAAAAATGTCTAGCCAAAGATTACAATCCTGCTGAATTTGCAAAGAAGCCAAAACAGAATGAAGGTGATAACAGCTAAAACTACCAAAAACAAGTCCTAGAACTGTTATCCACTTTCTGCACTGGAAGCCAAAAGCATAGCTGGAAAAGGAAACCTTCAATATACATTTAAAGTTTCTTTGTATCACATTGCATCTTGGATGATAAATATAATGTCAGTCTGAGCCAATGAGTGCTGGTGTGTTCAGACACTTTGTAAAGCTGATATTCCAGGTTCACTGCACATATCTACACAGCTGGTATATACAGTACAGTATGAACCGTCTATCGTAGTGTAGACTGGCAGCCTGCTAAGGCTCCATGAAACAGAAATTGCTATATGAAGTTCTTCACTGCATAAATTCCAATATTTGAAATGAATTAATACTGGATTGTCAAATCTCAGAGTGACATTTCATAAACCTACGTTTAAAGTGGCCTGTGAATCTGTTCCTGTAAGTAATGCATTATTTTATGAATTGGGGCATGCCATGTAAACTTGCAGGCTAGAAAAAAGCCATTGGCACAGTGAAATATGTGATCATCTTAGCTTGAGGCAGACACTAGGCTGACATTGTAGACATGTATAGTGTCTGAGAGTTATTGTGAGGAAACAAAAAGACCCGGGGGTGATGTACATGGGCAATAGGAGTGGTAAGGGGAAGCCAGAAGTCGTAACCAGCCAGATTAGAAATAACTAGATAAACAGAAACCAAAGGGCAAGATGTTAATCATAAGTAGAAGTCAAAGTGAAAATCAAAAGAACCAGAAACCCCCTAGCACTGGGGCCTACTTGGAAAATAAGCTAACTATGCTAATACTAAAGAGACGCAGGTTGATTCACAAAGGAATAGCAAATGTTTACATCGTTTGCATATTTAGAGCACCACATCAGAAACACGACAGGCGCAGTCATGTGACGCTCTTAAAAAAAAAGAAAGAAATAAGACAATAATAATATACTTTACAAAAATAAGTCAAAATGAAGCAAAAAAAACAAAATGCTTGTGTTTAAAAAAAAAAACTATAGCATACACAAAAATTCATGAATTAATAAATAAGACCAGAATAAGGGTTACATAAGGTGTCCAAAATAGTCCCACAATTAAATAGAGCAGCATTCATTTTAAACCACGACTTAACCAGTTATGGTACAGCATAATGATTGCCTTTGAGAAGCGTATCTCAAAAGGCCTAGGAGTACATGTAAGGTGAAAAATGAAATTTCTGGATGTAACTAAAACCAGTACAGTACTAAACTAATAACACCATAGTTGTTCTAAGACAAAGTATTTAAATATCCTTCTCTTTATTTTTGTATGAATGTTATTTTTGGCATGACAATTCTAGTGGGGCCCTGCCAGATTGTTTTGTATGTGCAGACTTATACAAGATGTGCAAGTTCACACTCTGTTGACATTAAAAATAATCAGACAATGGGATACTGGTGGCTGGATTGTCAAAGTTGACATCAGATTATTGCGATACCCTGTGTCATCTTCATCATCTGTCAAAAGAGGCTAATTAACATTTGAATGTTAAGTAAACTGATAGCCCACTTAACCACACACTGCCCAGGAAAATCAATTGGCTATGAATTGCTTAAAGTGAAACCGCAACATCTCGATTTTAGAATCAAAGTGCTTTGAAATGAAAAAGGACAAGCTACAATAATACAGAAGGAACATGCAGACTACACCCACTGCACAAGCGCTGACCACCATGTGCTCAGTTATAACCAACTTTTTTCTACGTACTACATACATGTTCTTTCCACACCAGGCCTCCCCATTGTATTGAACCACTGGTATCCTTAAGTGAGACGAGCAGACGTAAGGATTCATTACTGGCTTTTTCAAATTTAATGCCATCAGGTAGTTCTTTCAGTGGTGGGTGAAGATAAAGGTGCCTCTCAGCCCCGTTGTGATCAGCATTGTTAGGATTTTTGGGCAACATGTTTCGACACGGACAATAGTGCCTTCCTGCTTTTTTGAGTTTTTCCTGTTATCTTGACTAATATTCATTTTCACAAGTGTGAATTCTCACTGGGTGGCACGGTGGCGCAGTGGGTAGCGCTGCTGCCTCGCAGTTGGGAGACCTGGGGACCCGGGTTCGCTTCCCGGGCCCTCCCTGCGTGGAGTTTGCATGTTCTCCCCGTGTCTGCGTGGGTTTCCTCCCACAGTCCAAAGACATGCAGGTTAGGTGGATTGGTGATTCTAAATTGGCCCTAGTGTGTGCTTGGTGTGTTTGTGTGTGTCCTGCGGTGGGTTGGCACCCTGCCCGGGATTGGTTCCTGCCTTGTGCCCTGTGTTGGCTGGGATTGGCTCCAGCAGACCCCTGTGACCCTGTGTTCGGATTCAGCGGGTTGGAAAATGGATGGATGGATGAATTCTCACTTTCTCATTCTTTGCAAATGTAATGTCTTACACTTGATACATTCCAGATATAGTGATCTGCTTCCTTTTTTTAATTACTGTGGCTTCCTTTAAGGGAGCAAATAAGTACCCGACATTTCTTAACCTCCTTGTTGGCTTATGCTGCACTGCCTTGATGGGGAAAAGCTCAAACTGGAAGTAAAATGTGTGATTAAAAAAAACAAATCTTAATTTAAATGTTAAGAATGAGGGGCTCCAACCTTCAAGTCCCATTGCTAAACTCACAAGTTCAGGTCGTACATGTGCGCAAACAGTAAACCAAGAACAATGCAGGCCAGTAGAGCAAGCTGTCTCAGCTGGAAACAGGCTTGTGGCACCCCAAACAAGGCCATGTTTTTATAGATATGAATTACACTGAGCATATGATGGAAAATTGGAAAACAAATTACTTAAAGGGACAAAGTTGAGTGTTGGTCTAATCATTTCATTAGTATGGCAATGCAGGAAGCTCATCACTAGTTCTGCACAACACTTGGTGGGCCTGAGCCCACTGGACCTGAATACAAAAACACTGCTGAAGGCAAATTGTCCTCTGCTGGTAATGTTCATTTGTTCCTGTTGGTTCTGCACAAAACTTTATTGTATAGCAACTTTCACCAGTAATGTTTACTACCTCCCCTGTAGTTTGGCAACTTTTATTGAATATTTAAATGGTGGTTACAAGGTTATTAAAATATGCACCTTGTTTCCATTGTTCTTCTGTACACAACTTTGAGTACAAGATGAACATCAATCAACAGGATGTTGTGTTCTCTAAACTGCACAGGTATTAAAACAAATATGTTTATTTTCTACTTTATTGGGATTTCTTTTTCGTGACCATTAACTGCTGGTGATTACTGAGATTTTGTTTTGTTGTTTTTTGTTCTGTCTGAGTCTTCCACACTGAATTTCTTTCACTTGCACTTCCATACACTAAAGGGAACTGGACCACGAAGATTTCATTGCTTCATTAGCTTCTCACCATACAAGGAGTATGGAAAAGTTCAGGAGACTTTCTGATTGATTACACCTTTTGTAAAAAAATCTTTTAACTAGGAATTAAAAGTGATGAATAGCTAGGACTTGTTATTCTGTATGTTTGTAATGGTCCAGCAATCACCAGACGGAGGTTTTCATTGGCAGTCTCTCCACACTTTAATGTGAGTGCGCATCAGAAAGGTTTTAACAATTTCCACATTTTATAATGTGGATATTGTTAATTGTTGGGTAACACTGCACAATAATGAACAAATCGTTCTTTAAGAAATTAGAGACTTGATCATAACATCATTCATCTGGAATTTGAAATGGCAACACTACAAAAAGGCATCTCTTGGAATGGCGCTGCCAAACTTTCAGTTTTACTACTGGGCAGCAAGTATACACACATTAAAGTCCTGGAAACTGGCAGAAATGCATTCATTTACACTAGCATGGCTTGCAATGAAAAACAAATCTTGTTCCAAACCTTTGTATGCCCTCCTCAGTGCTCAAATCAATACTATTGTGAATTTGCCAGTAATCCACCAGACACCATCCATTCATCCATTATCCAACCCGCTGTATCCTAACTACAGGGTCGCGGGGGTCTGCTGGAGCCAACGCAGGGCGCAAGACAGAAAACAAACCCTGGGCAGGGTGCCAGCCCACCGCAGGGCGCGCGCACACACACACACACACGAGGACAATTTAGGATTGCCAATGCACCTAACCTGCATGTCTTTGTGCTGTGGGAGGAAAGTGGAGCACCTGGAGGAATAGACACAGGGAGAACATGCAAACTCCACGCAGGGAGGACCTGGGAAGCAAACCCGGGTCTCCTAACTGCGAGGCAGCAGCACCACCCACTGCGCCACCATGCCACCCCCACCAGACACCAATTACTTAAAATATAGAACCAATGTAACACACATTTCAAGGGAAAACACCTTATCTGTTTGTCCTGTACACAATAATCATCTTTTTCAACCTTCTCAAGCCTGTTCAGCATTTAACCTGTGGAAACCATCGGAATTAAGACACTCGGAGATCAATGTACAGTATTTGCATCTTATAAACAGTTATACTCAATATTTAATCTTCAGGTTATACACGTTTTCCCTGATGCACAAATAAGAAATGTTGTTATAAGAAAGCTATCCATATTTCCACACCTCACATCCACATCATTCTCTTCACTCAAGTCAGCTTTTTAACAATATGTACAATTATTTCAAAGAATCAACTTTTCATCGATTCCTGGGAATGATGGGAAACGGACCTTTCAGAAATGGCATGAAACTTGGCCATGCATAGAATACACTCATGAGTTCTGTATATGTCAAGCATTCCATAATTCAACCAAAAGTGGCACACGTAACTGTATATCTCATTTAAAATTGTCTAACATGTACCCGAGGTGATATCTAACCTGTGAGTGTTGCTCCAGCATTACTAGGCCATATGTTTAGGGAACGCACTAAATTAACATCATTTTGAACGAAAATCTTTCTATACTTGTCAGACAGTCTTGGTTGCACAATCACTGCTGATCTATTAATTTGCGGTCTTTGGATGCCTGGCATTAAAGTTAGTCATGTCTAATCTGCTTAGTCCTAAACAGGGTTGCCGGTGGTGCTGGAGCCCATCCCAGCTAGCATAGCGCGAAAAGCAGGAGCAAACCCTGGACGGGGCTTCTGTCCATAACAGAGTGAACAAACATCCCATGCACACACTAGTCCACCTAACCGTCATGTCTTTGGACTGCAGGAGGAAACCCACACAGAAATGGGGAGAACATACAAACTTCATGCAGGGAAGAGCCAGGACGCACTCGCTGGCCTCCTTACTGCAAGGCAGCAGTTCTACCACTGGGCCTCCATGCCACCTGGCATTAAAGTGCATAGTAATTATTCAATTGCAATAGCCGACACCACGCTACTAGAACGTGGGCTTTCTGTAATTTGATTCACTGGAAGAATCCCAACCCACCTCTAATAATTCAGTGGGTAAGAGACATTCTGTATTATCTCAAATTAAACAAAAATCTAATTCTCTATAACAGGATACGTCCAAAACTTTTTTTAAAACAAAGCAAGGATTCGTTAATACAATTTTAGAATAAGCATGCCAGGCCTGTGATTGACTCTTTTAAGCTATTAACTGTTTTATTACATTTAAAATGTTAGGTGGAGTTTTTCTGCTCGTGTCTTTCTTCTTTTTCTCTTTCTTTTGGGTGGGAGTTAAATCTCGCTGTGTCTTTTTTTTTTGTATCTCTGTACTCCTTTTGTTTTATTTGGATTGATTTTGAAGTTAATTGTTGCATCTGTTATTTATTTCATTGAGCAGTATACCATTGGAATATTCTAATAAAAAACAAAACACTGCACTGTAATGTGCTTAAAGGTTTGCATTTCTAACATGTCTTTCATGGAGCAATCAAGCTGGTAATAAACAACCGAATAAAATGAAGACTTTGTTGAAACACTTGGCATAACGCAGCACAATAGAATCGAATGAGTTAAATGCTTTATTAAATGTCGCGGATTATTAGTCAGCCTACTTCAGCAGTGCCTGGAGGCTAACATGGCATCCTTTGATATTTTTCAGGATCGAGTCCAGTGATCTCCCTCTGCTAGCAGCGATTGCCAGTACTCACTCTCCGTATGTGGCACAGATCCTGTTGTAGAAGACAAAACACTGACATGGAGGAGCTTCAGCTAAATAGCAGAACTGCACCGAGGTGGAAGCACTGTTACTATCTGGAGACAGATAATTACACATCGTGTCGCAGTGGGAGAGATCTCTCGAAGACGAGACCAGAACTGTTTATACACAGCGAGAAAAGGAGAAGGAGCAGAGAAGAAGAAGAAAAAGAATATTCCTGTTTAAAACGAATACAAAGCTAAACAAATGATTGTCGTCTACCAAAAACGAAGAAACTACACCTGTTGAAATGATTTTATTTTTTTATTATGACTACAGATATATTTACAATTTTTTAAATTCTTTTAACAGCAACATAAAGTCTGTTTGACCTAGAAGCACGGTGACCTAAGAATGAAGATTTCAGACAGCCGCTTTTTGTTTTGTTTTTTAACATACTCTGGAAGGTGTGCCATCAGCCTCGTGATGATTTCCACTTTGCTTTTAAGGCACCTTAAGGGCTCCCAGGGTGTCCGCTAGTGTTGTGCACATTGGGAGGGATGTGAGAAATGAAATATTACTCTGAAGTTTTACATTTACATATGGAGCAGCCCTACCTTGGGCCAGCTAATTTACTATACATATCAGAGAATTCTAACATAAATGAGGTTCTGGTTAGAAACAATGTGACTCTTAACAGCTTATTTCAGTTGAGATCTCTTCTTGCAGGTTATGCGTTTGTATTTATGTTACATTTCTAGCCGGGCAATTGAGCTGCAGCAGAGGTTCAGAGGTCACACCAGCAGGAGAAGAGCATGGAAGCACTGAATTGGAATGAATGAATGAAGGTTGCGTGTATTTCAGTTGTTCGTTTTCCATGCTGTACTTTGAAAGGTTGTCTTGATTCGACAGGAATATCACTGAAGACAACAGCAGAGTTTGATTCAAGTCCTTTAAGTGAGTGAACGAAAACCACTCTGCTCTGTCTAGACGGCAGCTCCTTCACTGTAGGGGCAAGCTGCATACATATTGTACACTGTGTTTGTCAGAGCTGCTAAGTCTTCCATGTATAATTTAAATTGTATTTCTGTTAGTTTGTCTTTTGGTATGTTTATTTGGAAGTATTTATTGTTGTCTTCCAGTTTCTTTTGTACGGGATGGTTTAGTGGCATAGTGATGGGGACCTTGAGAACTTTATTTGTTCAGCTGATCAAAGATGATTCAGGTGAAGTAGCCGAGTGACGATTGGGAATGGAAAGCTGAAGGCGCTGTGGTCCTTAATCTAAACAAACTGCATGCACATCAAAGCCCCTCTGACCCAGAGTGCCACCCTGCAGTTACGCATCATGTGAAATTGACCTCATCACAGTCTTCTTCCCAAGAGCATCATTTGGACTTTAGTCCAACACTTTCAACCAGAACAAAGGTAGGATCTGCTCTGTCTAAAATGTACCTTTTTGGTAAAATCTCTGACCTTTTAGAGCGTTGTCTAGAAGCTAATCTTGGCCTTTTAAAATTTCGGACACAAATCTTACACACATTTAGCGCGGTTTCATGTGTAAAGAAAAAAAAGTCAAAAGTGTTTGTTTTAGGAGCATCTTCAAGGATTGTGGGAGTCACACGTTTAGTGTTTCAGTAATCTTCATTTAAGAAATTGAGGCCATCAGAATACAAAAATCACATTTTTTAGGCTGAAAAAAAAAAGCATCGTTTTTAAAAAGGGAAATTTTATTCCTACTCTTTTATACTACACTTGCTGCAAAATTACGTGGTTTGTACTTAATTATTAAATCTTTCTAAGATGTACATTTTGTTCTCATTTGGGCTATGTTGTCTACTAAAGTCTTAATGGAAGCGTGGCATGCTGAATACAAACTGTGTTCTCCAAATATTTGCGCTTTTGGTTTCTGTAAAAGTAGTTGTGTTTTTTTTTTTTTTATTTCATTTTGTAAAGACACACCTGGCACAGTATTTTTTTAAATGATAAATTATTTAGAATATATGGTGTGCACATTGCTTGTGTAAGTTGTATATAACTACATTACCACAATTTTTTGTACATAATATCTTTACATATGCACTGTATTACTAATTTATCTCCCAATTCTATGGGAATGTTGTGCAATAAAGATGCCATGTTACCTTTAAAGCTCGATGTGTTGTTGATGAGGATGACATAATTCCGTGAGCCCGTATTTCACAAAGTCGAGTGACTGTTCTGCTAAGCAGCAGGACAAGCAGAAGATCGTGGAAGGTCTGGAAAGTGAATACAAGCAGTCATCCAGGCTAGGGGCGAAACTGAACAAAATAAACAGGGGAGAGAGAGGCAGGTGTGTAGTCAGTCGCAAAGCAAAGAAACTGACGACATTAACCGATTCGGACAAGACAACATTTGCTGTTCACCATTTTGGACATTCATTGTGCCAATGATGCAATTTGGTGCAACTTTCAGAGATGCGCCACTAGCAACTGAACAAGAAAACGGCGGCTTCCAAAACAAAATGACGTCATGGTAAAAATAAAAATGAAGGCAATAAAAAATGCTATCTCAGTAAAAATATGATTACCTAGAGATTCCCTGGCATAATAAAAATGAAATAGAAATATTTATTATGTTCAGGAACAATTCTTAAAAGTACTCTAATCGTGACAAGAAGTTATTGTGAGGCTCCTAGACCCAAAGAATATCCTCTGTCTTCCACCCGATCGATGGATCCTTATTATGGACAAAATTTCGGGGCCCTTTATGAAAATGTATCTAGCCATGTCTCAGAATTTGAACTCGGGGAGAGCGGTCAGGATGTGGGGCCTATCTGAAAGGTCACTTTTTTGGGCAATATTGTCATTCCAGGGGTCTTTCAGGGCCCTTTGTGAACTCTGAGCACCCTGCCCCATATAGGGTGTACCCCTTCTGGCACTGGCCTCCTGGTTTTCTCCTCTTCCTTTGCATCCTCACCTACTAATTGTCTGACATTTGCACTTCCTGGTCATGGCATGTAAAGGAAAACTGCAGAATTACAGGACTTCAGAATGCATTGTAAAATGTTGTAAAAACTGATTATGTAACAATGCCACATGTTATTTAAAGGATGACAGGCTTTTATGCATAATAGATTGTTAAACATCCACTAAGTGCACATGTGTGAAGGAACTCCAAGGAAAATGATTTGTGATTTCCATAAACATCCTGGTGCACCCCAAGTGCTCAGCAAAAAAAAAGGAAAACAAAGGAGCAAAGGTGGCACGCATTTCTACGGCTCTACTCCATCTGGGGAAATACGAGTTCCTTCCACTGGCTAGGACAGGAGGGCACACGGGAGAAAAAAAGAGTTCAACTGTCCAGTCAGTGTCCATTTTGTAAACAGAAGAGCATTTCAAATGACAAAGCCTCAGCTGTGGAATTCCAGTGGATGGGATGGAGAGGCACAATAATATGAAAACAACATACATACATACCCAATTGAGCATGCATTTCACTTGTTGAAGACTAAACTTCAGACAGAAAGGCCCACAAACAAACAGCAACTTAAAGCCGCTGCAGTAAAGGCCTGGCAGAGCATTAAAAAGGAGGAAACCCAGCATCTGGTGATGTCCATGAGTTCAAAACTTCAGGCTGTCATTGCCAGCAAAGGGTTTTCAACCAAGTATTAGAAATGAACATTTTATTTCCAGTTATTTAATTTGTCCAATTACTTTTGAGCCCCTGAAATGAAGGGATTGTGTTAAAAAAATGCTTTAGTTGCCTCCCATTTTTATGCAATCGTTTTGTTCACCCCACTGAATTAAAGCTGAAAGTCTGCACTTCAACTACATCTGAGTTGTTTCATTTAAAATTCATTGTGGTAATGTACAGAACCAAAATTAGAAAAAAGGTGTCTCTGTCCAAATATTTATGGACCTAACTGAATATTTAATATTTTAAAATGCACATATTTTAAAATACATTTTGAACAATTTTAACTATACTATGTTAAGCAGCTTTACAGGGGCACGCATTTCTACAGCAAAGGCTCAGCTCTGGTTGAAGGGATGGAGGGGCTCAGCAGATATGAACATGCCTGACAGGCATATTAAAGACACTGTGCGCCATTTAAATTTTGCAGGGGGGCACAGCAGATACAGATTACCATTTAATGCTTTTTACAAGTTTTTAAAAAAAACATTTCATCAGTTTTAATCTGCCATGATCAACTGTGCATGTAATATACAGGAAAACGAGTTTTATAGGGTAACTAGCTGTGCCCTATGGGTCCGCCTGCGTAGTAGTGAAACAGGATAAACTTTAAAGATCAATAAAACATTTTTAAAAAATGTAATAATTTGTATTGAGAAGAATTTATGTTGTATCCAAGAACCTCTTTATATACAATATTTTTGGTTTTGCTAGCTAGATCACCTAGCTGTGATCTCTTTGCAAAATATGTAAAACGTTGTCAAGATATCTCTGGCCAAGCGGAAAGTAGGTACGCTCCAACATCAGACGTTGCCACTGTATCTGTTACCATGTTCAGCTCTGACACGAGTGCGTCCCCTGCGTGGGGAGAACAGCACGTGGCCGTGATATTCCTGCCAATGAGCAGGTATCCTCTAAAACACACGTAGCTGTGATCTCTCTCTCTCAAAAGAGTCAAATGTTGCTCTTTAAATCTCTAGATGATAATGTCTGCTGAACAAACAGGTATCACTAGCTAAGCGGAGGCAAAGTACGCTTCAGCGGAGGGTGCCATGTGAGTGAGGAGGGCCCTGCCTGGCTCCCTGCTCCTGAGGTTCTGCCTCCCCATCCCCTCGGCCCACAGCCTGTGTCTCGGATTTGTGCGAATAAATCAGTGCTGCAACCGAACTATGATACTTAGTGCGAGGAGAGAAATCACAAAATCAACCAGAATGTTCAAGCAAATTATAGAAAAAAAAAAAAACCAATTTAAACCCATTAAGTAGTTCTCTCATGAAAAGCAGACAAATAAACATACAGACGTTAGATTATATATATATATATATATATATATATATATATATATATATATATATACAGTAATCCCTCCTCCATCGCGGGGGTTGCGTTCCAGAGCCACCCGCGAAATAAGAAAACCTGCGAAGTAGAAACCATATGTTTATATGGTTATTTTTATATTGTCATTTTTGGGTCACAGATTTGCGCAGAAGCACAGGAGGTTGTAGAGAGACAGGAACGTTATTCAAACACTGCAAACAAACATTTGTCTCTTTTTCAAAAGTTTAAGCTGTGCTCCATGACAAGACAGAGATGACAGTTCAGTCTCACAATTAAAAGAATGCAAACATATCTTCCTTTTCAAAGGAGTGCGTGTCAGGAGCACAGAATGTCACATAGATAGAGAAAACAATCTCTGGCAAACAAATCAATAGGGCTGTTTGGCTTTTAAGTATGCGAAGCACCGCGGCACAAAGCTGTTGAAGGCGGCAGCTCACACCCCCTCCGTCAGGAGCAGACAGAGAGATAGAGAGAGAGAGACAGAGTTTGTTTTTCAGTCAAAAATCAATACGTGCCCTTCGAGCTTTTAAGTATGCGAAGCACATGCAGCATGTCGTTTCAGGAAGCAGCTGCACAAAAGATAGCAACGTGAAGATAATCTTTCAGCATTTTTAGACGAGCGTCCGTATCGTCTAGGTGTGTGAACAGCCCCCCTGCTCAATCCCCATACGTCAGGATCACAGATAGTCAGCGCAAGAGAGAGAGAAAAGTGAGCAATCTAGCTTCTCAGCCATCTGCCAATAGCGTCCCTTGTATGAAATCAACTGGGCAAACCAACTGAGGAAGCATGTAGCAGAAATTAAAAGACCCATTGTCCGCAGAAACCCGCGAACCAGCAAAAAATCCGCGATATATATTTAAATATGCTTACATATAAAATCCGCGATGGAGTGAAGCCGCGAAAGGCAAAGCGCGATATAGCGAGGGATCACTGTATATATAGAAAGAGAGAGAGGAGATACGTTCTATTAAAATGTGATCCTCCACCAATTTAAAGGGGTAGTCATGACAGGCAAGGCATTTTTTTTGATCGAACGATTTCATTCACATGGTTTTCATCACTCGTATGACAGGTGAAATTGGAGTTCCACATCAAAGCCCTTCCCATGGAATATTTTTTTGTCTTTCTCTTTCTTTTCCCCACAGAAACAAACTACCTGAGTAAAGGTTTAAGAGCAAGGGACCACTTACGGTGTGAAAGTGGATTAGTACATTTATTTTAATAACTTGTATTTAAAATGTATTTGTACAGTGTTCTTGGGTATGAACTAATGAATTGTTAATTATAATTACAGTGGAACCTCGGGTCACGAACGTCTCGGACCACGTACAAATCGGGTTACAACCAAAAAGTTAGCCAAACTTTTGCATCTGTTCACGACCACACATTCGGGTGACGAACAAGCCAGTTTCCCTTCTGGTTCATATGCGCCGGTGATTTCTGCACATGTTCAGTCTCTCCCTGTGCATTCGCTGTGGACTCTTTGTGCTCTTTTTCATTTCCCTTCTGGGTTGAACGCGCCGGTGATTTCCGCACGTGTTCAGTCTCTCCCTGTACATTACATTGTTCTCAGTCAGACGTGCATCGTGCAGAGGAACTTTACCTCAAAACTGTAATCTCCTCTCCACCCAGTTCCTCCTCACTTCCTTCATGCCAGAACTCGACTCGTGCAAGGTTACTTTTCTTGGTTGTTTATGGTTAGTTTTTGTATAAATTACGGATTTTTCAAATGTTCATTTTTTTCCCTGTGCTTAAAACTTATTAAAAAAAAGTGTTTACAGCGAGCAGTTCGTAAGGCTGTAGCGTGAACTCCTGCAATGTTAGTTTTCTCTGTTCAAGGTTTTCTCAGTGTTATTCAATGTTTTTACATTTAGTTTACTATTACGCTGTGCATTCTATGGTATTAACTATTTTTGTGCTTAAAAATCTTTTAAAATATATTTACATACAGTTCGTACGGTCTGGAATGGATTAATTGTATTTACATACCATCCTATGGGGGAAATTACTTAGTGTCACGACCAAATCGGGTTACGACCAGAGTTTTGGAACGAATTACAGTCGTGACCCGAGGTTCCACTGTATTACTATTTTACTAAATCCGTTTTTTCCATGTTTCCTTGTTGGGAAGCTCCCGTTGAAGAATGTACTGGTAACAGAATGTATAATGTGAATGCCAAAACAACTGAAGAAGCAGCTATGTGGCTTTTTTATACCATTTTAACAAAGTTCACTGCCCATTGTCAATCACAGAGCACCCCAGTAAAATGACAATAACATGTAATACACCTGCCAACTTAAAAAGCAGACTTCATGACCACGGGCAGGCGGCTGCATGTTCATGTTTAGCAATGGACAGAATGGCATGTTGCCTGGTGCATGCATTAAATCAAAAGAAATGGCGCACAAAGATGCATGAACACGAGCGACAAGAGTCCGGAGTCTATTGATACGAGGAGATCCGTGATATTCACACCTTAGTACGTGTGTACCAAGTCAGAAGGAACAACTGAATTCCACAGGGCACAGATATGAATTCATGACAGAAGAAATATGTGATGGGCATATGAATTCCAAATGTTTTGTGTGCCTCCCTTGCGTTTTTATGACCCGTTGCGTCACATTCAGCCCTTTGTTCACACTTTGTCTGGCATAAGCATAACCAGCCTCTTATTTAAATTTACCATTTGGAACCAAGAGAAAGATGTGGAATGCAGCTCGAGGGTCTCCAAGGAGGAAGCCACCCCTCCTGACGTAGGGGGATTGAGCAGGGGGGCTGTTCGCACACCTAGACGATACGGATGCTCATCTAAAAATGCTGAAAGATTATCTTCACGTTGCTACCTTCTGTGCAGCTGCTTCGTGAAGCGACATGCTGCACGGTGCTTCGCATACTTAAAAGCTTGAAGGGCACGTATTGATTTTTGATTGATTGTTTTTCTCTCTCTCTCTCTCTCTGCTCCTGACGGAGGCCTTCATTGTAACAGCTTTGTGCCGCGGTGCTTCGCATACTTAAAAGCCAAACAGCCCTATTGATTTGTTTGCTTTCCTCTCTCTTTCTGACAGTCTCTGCTCCTGACGCGCACTCCTTTGAAGAGGAAGATATGTTTGCATTCTTTTAATTGTGAGACTGAACTGTCATCTCTGTCTTGTCATGGAGCACAGTTTAAACTTTTGAAAAAGAGACAAATGTTTGTTTGCAGTGTTTGAAAAACGTTTCTGTCTCTCTACAACCTCCTGTGTTTCTGCGCAAATCTGTGACCCAAGCATGACAATATAAAAATAACCATATAAATATATGGTTTCTACTTCGCGGATTTTCACCTTTCGCGGGGGGGTCTGGAACGCAACCCCCGCGATGCAGGAGGGATTACTGTATGCACAGAAAATGTAAAGCCGAAACTACAGAAAAGATTTCATACCCAAGGATCAAAATGATGAGCAAAAATAACACTACAGACTTTTTTAGGTTGAATCCAAACAAACCTGGACAAACCAGGAAGTGTGCGATGCTGACATTTATACCAGCCCGATAATAATGTCACGCATTGCACAGTCTCTGCTGTCTTGCCTAACACGCAAGCAACATGCGAAACAACGGATTCACAATGACACTGTGGAAAGACAGGGTCTAAATACAGCCACTCCTCACCCAATGACCTACCTGTTTAACAACTGCGCAAACTTAAGCCCAGCTGTCTGACCAGTCGGTATTTTATGCTGTATGAGAACATTGATTGTGGAAATGGCAGTACGGCGTCTCAGCAGCAAGCATCTCTTCTTGCATCACCCTTTCTCAGTCTCAGTCTCGTTCCCACAATCAGAGTATCAATGGTGAGGCAGCAAGCACAGATGGAAAAGCAACGAAAAAATGTGTTGACCAACTTGATGAAATCATCGAGAAAGGCGGCTACCATTCAGAACATCTTCAATGTGGACAAAACTGTACTTTTTTGGAAGAAAATCCCCGAAAGGTCCTACATACACAAAGAGGATAAAACAATGGCCAGTTTCTAGGCTTTTAAGGACAGAGTCACATTGTTGGGAGGAAATGTCGCCGAGTTCAAGTTAAACCCTTTCCTCGACTATCACTCTGAGAAACCCAAGTTTATTGAATTAGGTTAGTAAGCACACGCTGACCATTTACTATTGTGCAAATAATAAGGCAAGCTGTATTTGAGGGTTGGTTCATCACCTGCTTCATACTCTCTGCGACGTATTATTGTCTGGAAATGGGCGTACCAGTGCAGTATGCTTGAAATATCAGTAAGAGGTGGCTCCTCGATTATCGACCAATTCGCTTAACGACTTAGTCGTAGGAACAGGACTCGGTCATTACGTGAGGAGTGTCTGTATAGCAGTGTTAAAAAGACATTTAAATGGAAAATCTCAATGACATAGTTTGATCACTTGAGGTCATGGAAAATGTATAAAAAAAATAAAGAATGAAAAGTCCAATTGTAACACTTGACCATCTCTCGTGCATTTACACACCCCCTCTGCTTGGCACAGCCCCTTCTGACTGGGTCTCTCTCCCAAGTCTGCCTGCCCACACCAGAATTTTCATGCCAAAAACTCCACTCTGCAAGAGACGTTTCAGAGGCCACACTTAAATGAAGTATGTAACACCGTACTTACCTTTGACCCAAAGGTTCTCTCTGCAACTCACAATATTTTGCAGTTAACTCAGGTTTGGTCACTGAACGTGACTGCTACTGTTTGAATCCTTGTGTTTGCGTCTTCTACAGAAACATGGTGCTAGAAGTGGTCGAGTCTAACCTTTCAGTTTACTCTGAAGCCTGACTACACACTGTAAAGTATTAAAAAATAGCAGTAATAAGAGTGACAAAGGGAATGTCACAAACAAACAATTCCATCATCCAACCCGCTGAATCCGAACAAAGGGTCATGGGGGGTCTGCTGGAGCCAATCCCAGCCAACGCAGGGCACAAGGCAGGAACCAATCCCAGGCAGGGTGCCAACCCACCGCAGCAATTTAAATCTATAAGCAAAAAAAAAAAACAAAACAGCTGAAGAATGGTTGAAGCAAACAGAATGATTAATAGAAACTGAGTATAAACTGGGAGATATTTCAAGAAGATTTTGAAGATATGCTTACAGTAGACTTGGCAGAAAAGAAATCCTCCGGTCCAAGCAGCAACACTTAGATGATTAATGGGCAGCCAGTACCGACATATTTGTAAGCAGAACCTTACGCTGTCTTCAGAGCAGCAAGAAGATGTGTCTGTTGGCAACGCTGGAAGCTTACTTTAAGCCTGCGAAGAATGTTATATATGAAAGATTTCTTTTTGGAAGCTGCAAACAAGATGAGGGTGAAACTACTGACAGTTTCTATACTCGCAATATGGAGCATTAAAAGATGAAGTAATACAGGAGAGGTTTGTGCTTGGCATCACTGATGAAACTACATGCTGCCGTTTATTGAGAGAGAGACCTGACACTGACCAGCGTGATTGAAATCTGCCATGCGGCGCAGCTTACAGAGTTCCATGAGTGATGGACAGACTGTGTGAACGCCACTGTATACTTCACACTCATAACTCTTATGCACATGCATCATGGTTGCCACGTGTTCCCAGCATTGTTTCAACACATCTTCTGAGCACGTTTAAAGGTCTCACTTAGTCCAGGGATATACTTAATTCGATGTGTGCACTTAAGGACGGTGTACCGACTATACTTGTGCGTATACTCAAAGTAAATCTGGAGGATTCCACCAGGAGGCAGTGCAAGAAATCATTACAGTGAGAAAACGTCTGGTTTCACTGTGTTTTGCGAGTTGAGGGACAAAGATGTTAAAAATAAAAACTCTTGCAAGATGCAAAAAAAAAAAAGATGCCAACCGCAGTATCGATGGTATGCGAGACCTTTAAATATATTACGTCATTATGATGGGGGAATGTCTAACCTTGTATTACCAATGTGAGAAACGGATGAAGAAAAGCACATTCAGATGTCAGCATTTAGGTTTGATGAGTTGCTTCACTGCATTGAACCTTTTATCAGACATTGGAGCGCGCAGATTGATTCTGTTGGAGCTGCAATGAGGCTTGTTGTCATGTTGATTGGTACGTGATGTCAGCATCATTGTTTACTAAGCGTGAACACACATGCCTCCCATATTTTTGCTTGTACTGCGCATATGTCACATTAATTTCTGATGACGTGGTCAAAAGACGCATCAAAACAATGCTGGGAACTTGTGGCAGCCATGACATGTGCGTGTAAGCGTTCTGAGAGTTAAGTATAAACTGGCCTTAACAGTGCAAAGATCTGTGAGCAGTACGTCCGCGGGCAGCGAAGCCACACCGATATTACCATTGTGTAAATACTGTGGTACAGGACATAAATGATGCAAGGAGCAATGCCCTGCATATGGGAAGACTTGCAAGTCCTATGGTTTAAGCAACCATTTTGTAAGGGTGTCCTTGTTAAGTGGCAGATGTTAATCTAAGAAAGAGCATATGATTGAAAAAGATGCATCTGAAAGTGATGATCACACAACACATGATATAGTATTCACTAAAGAGACGATTGGCAGCCTTGATGCCAAAGGGGAAAAAAATGGTAAGCCACTCTTAAAATGAACAATAAGCCTTTGCCATGCCAGCTCAACTCAGCTGCAACGTACAATGTCATGAGTCTGAGAGACAAGCTGTGGCTCGCTCTACAAAGTAAGCTGCTGCCAAGTTCTACCAAGCTGAAGCTAGTCTCAGGAGAAATGGTGCAGTCAATGGGAATTTTCAAAACACATCCACTTAAATTTGAAATTGTCAAAACCAAACAATGACCACATCTACTAGGATTAATGAAATTCACTACTCCTATGGAGTTGCACAAAGTATAATTTACAATACAATTTCTTTTTGTATAGCCCAAAATCACACAAGAAGTGCCGCAATGGGCTTTAACAGGCCCTGCCTCTTGACAGCCCCCCAGTCTTGACTCTCTAAAAAGACAAGGAAGAACTCCCAAAAAACCCTAGTAGGGAAAAAATGGAAGAAACCTTGGGAAAGGCAGTTCAAAGAGAGACCCCTTTCCAGGTAGGTTGGGCGTGCAGTGGGTGTCAAAAAGAAAAAGGGGGTCAATACAATACAATACAATACACAGAACACAGCAAATCCTCAGTACAGTATAAAAAAAACATTTTTCAAATACGGAGCAGAATTTAACAGTAGATGATATCACATAATATGATTTGGATTTGACAAAGTAGAACATGCAACCAACACACCAGTCTGAAAACAGTGCATTATCAGCACATACTGTATATGTGATTATGTTTTCAATGGACCAATAGAATCTCTCCCAGGAGAAGTAACTGTTGAACCGGACCCTAATGTCGCTGCTGTGCAATGTGCTCCACGTAATGTTCCAGTTGCTATACAACAGGCAGTTAAAGCACAAATTGATAAATATGAAGCTGTAGGTCACATTGCACCAGTACCAAACCAACTAGCTGGATAAGCAATATGGTTATTTTAAAACATTTGTACTAACCCAAAATTTATGAACCTCACCTTGACACGGTCACATTACATCATGCCTATGCTTAAAGATGTATTACGTAAGCTACCACAGGCACAACTCTTCACTCTTGTGGATGCCCAGGATGCATTCCTACAGTGTAAACTCTATGATGAAAGCAGGTATTTAACAACCTTTTGGACCCCATGGAGAAGAAAGAGGGGGCTCAAACTACCACTTGGAGTGTCCGTGGCCCCAGCATAAACAGCATGAGCTCCTATCACAACTGCATGTCAGAGATTTCACCGCTATCTCTATGGATCTGGCATTATCACAGCAGAGACTGATCATAAGACCCTCATTCCGATCTTCAAAAAGCCTTTTCTCTGGGCACCCAAATGTCTACAAAGCATGCTACAACTTAAATGTTACATACAAACCAGGCTAAGAAATGTACATAAGTAATGGCATATGCACTGAGTAGAGTGACAGCTGAGGAGTTACAGCACAATGACAGAGTCAAACATGCAATTTAGAGCATTAAATAGGCCAGGCAGGTGGCAGAAGATATCAAGCAGGCAGATTATTTGAACAGCACCACTCAATGCCTCCTTCAGATCAAGCACCACACAGAGAAAGATGACACCCTTCAGGCTCTCAAGGCTGTCGTGCTTTCAGGGTGGCCTGATTCTAAGGAGAAGGCACCATTGTCTGTGAGAGAATATTGGACTTACAGAGATGAAATCAGCGTGCAGGATGGCATACTATATAAAGGCAATAGAGTTACAAGTTACTGTGGCCAACGATGGTTGAACACTTACACTCTAGCCATATACTGTAGTGAGTGAAGCATCCTACCGATAAGCACAAGACTCATTATATTGGCCTAATATGTAGCCTGAAATTAAGGACTTTGGAAGTAGCTGTTCAGTCTGTATTGAATACACACAAACCCAAGTCAGAGACAATGATGTCTCACAAACTGCTGACACGACACTGGCAAACAGTAAGCATGGATTTGTTTTCCTTTGCAGGATAAGACTTCCTGCTTATGGTTGACCACAATTCAGATTTCTGGGAGGTCGAGTTGTTGCCATATTTATCAGCTGAAGCCACTATTAGATGTTGCAAGGCCCAGTTTGCTTGCTATGGGCAACAAGACGGAGTCATTTCAGACAAAGGGCCCCAGTTTTCAAGTGAACAGTCCAGGAGGTTTGCTATAGAATGGAATTTCCAGCATGTTACATCATCTCCATGGCACCGTCAAGTAAATGGCAAGGCAGAATCCACAGTTAAAATAGTGAAACAGCTGTGAAGAAAAGCAAAACATCAGGGTGATGATTTATGGAAAGCTGTCCTTGGCTGGCAAAATACTCCTACAGAGGGCATGGAAAGCAGCTCAGCACAGCGACTCATGTCCAGGGGACTAAAGACATCCCTAACAGTGACCCTGCGTCGTCCCTGATGTTCCTGCAAAACTTTTAAAATGGCACCCGACAGCCAAATTTCACTACAATTCCTCAGCAAGAGATTTTCCTAGAACTTCAGGTAGGGGTTTCAGTTTGCATGAAGCCACTGCCAGGTGATCACACAAAGCGCAGGAGGATAAAAACTTTTTGGCAAAAAGTTGCCCCACATTCATACATGGTAAACATTGATGGAGCCCTGTACTGACGCAACCATATAGATCTGCGTACAGCTGAGCGGTCAACACAGGTGAATAAGGAGTAATTATCCAACCTGCCTGACAGTCCTGCAGAGTCCGTAGATAATCCTGAACCAGTCTTTGAAGACCAGAAGATAGAACTAAAGGAGCTGAACAATACTCCAGTAAAGAAGGTCGCATGTGGAAAACCCCTAGGTTTCACACCTTCTTTTATCAACACACACAACATGATTCCAGCACAAAGATATTCTTGTTCTGGGAGGCTTGCACAAACCCCTGTCTGGCTGAAATTGTAGATACACTGGGAAGAGTCCATCCATCCATCCATTTTCCAACCCGCTGAATCCAAACACAGGGTCACGGGGGTCTGCTGGAGCCAATCCCAGCCAACACAGGGCACAAGGCAGGGAACAATCCTGGGCAGGGTGCCAACCCACCGCAGGACACACACAAACACACACACACACACCAAGCACACACTAGGGCCAATTTAGAATCGCCAATCCAACTAACCTGCGTGTCTTTGAACTGTGGGAGGAAACCGGAGCGCCCGGAGGAAACCTACGCAGACACGGAGAGAACATGCAAAATCAATTTAATAGGAGAGGGGTTGCAGGGATGTTTCAGAGGTTACACTTATGGTATGAAAATGAAGTATGCAATACTGTACTTACCTTACAGGAGGTTTTCTCTGGAACTCACAATATTCTGCTGTTAGCAGTCATGTTCAGCAACCAAACATGAGTTAACTGTTTGAAGTTTTGTGTTTGTGCCTTTTCTATACACCTACAGAAACAGAAGCCTACCCCTACAACTTAAGACAAAAGATCAAAAGACCACTAGGACTTGCTGACGATGTCCCACTACATGTCCGGCAGTCACGGGTGTGCAGCACGACTCACCACGATTACATAAATGAAGCACTATGAGTAAATAAAAATTGCTAGTAACGTCATGTGTGATGCTAGCCTTAGGCCCCTGTCACATAACATGGCTTTTCCAGCAGTTATGAGTTAGAGACTTCACTTATATAATCTTAACAAGTTTTGGATATTCACAGTTTGGTACCAGGACTTCCACAGGAAGTCGACTGAGGCGTAGATGTGGGCTCTTTGCCACCATGACTCCACCTTACCATTTATTGGTGGTAGTTGAACTATACAAGTGCTGAATTACAAATGGTGCGATCAGATCATTCATTGTGGAACACAAACTGTATAAAAGGTCTGAAACACAAATTTGAACACAGAATAAAATAAATTTTTGCCCGAAGAGAAACAACACTATATACATCCTAAGCACACGTGAAACATGACCCAAACTGGATATGGGCGACCATCCTGGCCACAGTGGAGAGGACCATGCACTGAATGAGATGCTCGTCTTCCATGTCACAGCATGAACGTCTGAGGAATTTAGAATTGTTAAATGACCTGATGTGAGGAACTCAGCAAGATAAGCCCAACTGCCAGTCCCTTGGTCTGGAGCAGAGCCGTTTAACCAACAGCCAACTCCCTCTGCTTATGACAGCAGATAAGAAAAAATGTTTTTTGGAGAAGAATGTAAAAAACATTCATGTTTCCTCCTTTCTGGGGGTTACAAATGCTCACATCAACGACTAACAACATCATCTACACTCTTATCAATCACTGAAGGGAAAGTGATGCATTCAAGAGATGGAAACAGGCACTGAAACATCCAGCCATTCATTTACTGAACCTTGCATCCAGTCCTACAGTGGTGTGGAAAATGAAATGACTTTGGGGTTCCAGTATGTGGTACAGTCCATTGCAGGCCAACCTTAAGCCCCTGTATTACTGATATTAATTACTGCACATTGACTTGCTCAATTTGTTTTTTCACAATTGAGACACATGTAGGTTAAGCAATTTACTCACACAGGAACTGAACTAACAACCTTGTTCAATGCCTTAACCATTAGGCCATATTGCTTGTCAAGTACAAGTGCTGTGTCCTCAAGATGGCACCACAGCCAAAGCAGACAGAAAGAAAAGAGTCCGAGGCAGAATGAAAATAAGCAGGCAGAAGAATGTGGCACAGCAGCTGAGCTGCTAGTCAGTTTATTTAACACAATAAACTGCCATGAACGTCTGTACACTGGGTGAGGCAGCTTCAGAGCTCCAAAATGAAAAGAAAATTACATGATGGCACAAAGAAACATGGACGACTACAGTTGTAGCTTGAGTAGTTTCACAAAAACTTGGAAGATTTTTGTAGCCACCTGAGAAAACAACACACCTTGAGATACTGCAACTTGCCAAAAACACTAATGTTCACGAGTTGCGCCTTTACCCAAAGAGGTCCAGATGGAACAATGTCTGACCTGATCACCTTTAAAAAGCTTTTTTTCCTCAAAGCTTAAGTTACAATAAGATAAAGGCCACAATATATGTTTTCTTTGCATTCCCTAAAGCGTGGAATGTCACCAAATGCAAGGCAAATGGCCACCGGCCTGCTGCAGACCAACATGTCATGTGCCAGCTTTGCCAGCCACTATGGATTAAACTGCTCCAGCATGCTCCGACTGCTGCCAAGAATTTAGCCGACTGGCAAGACAGACAATCACACTAGTGAAGGAAAACACATCAGACTGGTCCATCTGAGAGATCATTTCAGATTTGGGGGGCCATTAGTGGCATCAGGTTGGACAGGATCCATGCTGCCTCTTTGAGCAAAACGACCTGTCAAGAGACTTCTGCTTACAGCTCCTAGACATCTGAACCCATAGCAGGACAATGCCAGACCACACACAAAGGGAATGACTTGCTGGTCTGTTTGTGCTACTTGGGCCATAACTTCGTACGGCTCTTTGGGATGCCCAGAATCACAACATCTGAAGATGTCAATGTCCAGCAACCTTGTCAGACCAGTTGATAGAAACGGGATAACATCTCACAAGAT
Source organism: Erpetoichthys calabaricus (assembly GCF_900747795.2). Lineage (NCBI taxonomy): Eukaryota > Metazoa > Chordata > Cladistia > Polypteriformes > Polypteridae > Erpetoichthys > Erpetoichthys calabaricus. The sequence goes on from NC_041404.2 coordinate 23,758,335, forward strand.
TAAAAGGCCTGTTGGTTCTGTCGGTCAGAGGTGTCAAGAAGGAGTGGCTGATGGAGACCATCACACAAGATGCTGAAGGATAATGCAGATAATGTTCATTCTTCTGTTATTTTGTTTTTCTACTGTTCTCATTTGTTTGTTGTTATTTCAACAATGAGGGTTGAAATATCAGACAAATGAGTGTTGTGTTTCTTTCTTCCATTAGTATATTTATATATACACACACTCTGTATCTTATATATAAATGTCTACGCATGGAAGTGTGTGTGTCTGTCCGGCCGGGAAGTGAGAGGTGGAGTCGGGGTAAGGGCTCCACCTCTAAGGAAACAGAAAACTTGTTTAGCCGCTAATAACACAAGCAGGGCCTGCACATCAGCAAAATGAAACCTCAGAAGAAAGATAAAGTCGCTTAGCTGCTAACATTAGCGAAACGGTATCCCTTTTACTTTTCCTCCCGCCACTAATGCACAAGCAATGCAAGCACATTGGCAAAACGAATCTTCCTAGGAGAGAGATGCCCAGAGTAGTTCCATTCAATTACCTGACGATTTCAATAGTTTCTAGGACCCTGGGCTTTTACAACACAGGCTTACACAGCTAGTGTCAGTTATGTACCTTCAGTTTTAATAGTGTTTTGTAGCTTTACACTTTTGTAACAATTAATCTACTATACAATGTAATGGCTGATAAACATATGCATGTGGTGTTGTACAGTAATTGTCACAAAAAAAAATTGTTATTAAACATGTACGAAACAGCAAATGTGCTTCCAGTATTGCTTCAATTTATGGAGTAGGAAGAACAACCGTAACCGATATAAAGCGTGATGCTGACAAAATTTTAAAACGTGTCGATTGTTAATGTTCTTCTGTATTGTAATTTTCTTTTTAAATTCTGTTATGTTTTGTTGCAGGCAGCTTGTGATGTGCTGTGCGGGAGTAGAAAGGGTGTAATGAATGCTGTAAGTGATGGAACTGGCTGAAAGGATTCTGCTCTGTAAAGGGAGGTCATGCCTCTTAGGAGATGAGTGACAGGAGAAGTTTGGAGGATAAGGAAGGTGCGGTGCAAAGCAGCTTTGAGCAGGGAGTCAGGAGACAATAAGCATCAGTGTTTGCAATATAGAGAAAAAAAGGAATAAATTAACTGATAGGGAAAGCTTTATTTTATTGTTTTGAAGGTGTGCTCTATAACCCAGGTCAGACAGGGCAACGTTTGTTATGGAACGAAGACTTCAAGGAAAATGTAGAAAACTCCAGTACCTCGGAGTTGTATTTGTTTATTGGGCTGGTTGTTACAATATTATATGAATTAATTAATTTTGTTAATACTATGTTATATAGAGGGACACCACGGTAGGCGGTGCAGCGGCAGCTCGCAGCGGCCTCTCTGGACCGAAATGGTGTTTTTATGTAGTATTTGTCATTTTGTTTTTCCGCTCTTCAGTAGTACATGGACATCAGAACAACTAGTGTCCATGTATATCAACGTGAGACGGTGCTCTGCTACCGATATTCATATAAAAAACATAAAGAATGATCTGCGGGACAAACTGTACGACCTTGGTCTACTCCGAGAACCGGACCTTCAGCCCCCGGCGTTGCCTGATGTCAATGACCGAGGGAGTGGCACACAGAAACGGTGCACGAGGAAGCGGAGACGCGGGAAGTCTGTGCTAGGCTAAAAGCTAACCTTAGCCGGCTGGCGCTCCCATCCATATTACTTTCTAATGTCTGCTCCCTGTACAATAAATTGGAGTGCATCCGACTCCAGTGAACTACCCAGCGTGAGTATAGAGACTGTTGTGTCTTTGTTTTCATGGAGACATTGCTAAGCGACAGGGTTCCGGACGCCGCCATTCAGCTAGATAGACTAGCCGCGTTTCGAGCCAACAGAAATGCTACTCTGTGTGGTAAGACTCGTGGTGGTGGACTGTGTGTTTATACAGTATCAACATGGAATGGTGCAGTAACTCTGTGCTTGTTTCTAGCTACTGCTTACCGCTAGTGAAGTTTGTGATTGTTAAATGTAGACCTTTTTATTTGCCTCGGGAATTCACCATCATCCACATAATCGGAGTTTACATACCTCCCAGCGCTAGTGCTAAGGAAGCGTTCTGGGAACTGTACAGCACCATCACAGACATACACACACCTGGATGGACTGGTTATTGTCGCAGGAGATTTCAATCATGCGAATCTCAAGTCAGTGCTCCCTAAATTCCATCAGTTTGTGGATTTTGCAACGAGAGGGACGAACACGCTGGATTTTATTTATACAAACATCCCTGCTGCGTACCAGGCGGAGCCCCGCCCAAACTTTGGAAACTCAGATCACATCTCTGTCATGTTAATTCCAGCATACAGACCGCTCGTCAGACGCACCAAACCGGTTCTGAAGCAGGTGAGAACCTGGCCAGCAGAAGCCATCTCTGCTCTTCAAGACTGTGTTGAGTGCACCGACTGGGACATGTTTAGAGAGGCTGCAACCAACAGTGACTGTATAAACTTGGAGGAGTACACATCATCAGTGACCAGCTACATCAATGCATTGATGATCAAGTGCATTGATGATGTCACTGTCTCCAAGTACATCACTGCATGCCCCAACCAGAAACCGTGGATTACAGAGGAATTGCGTGTGCTACTGAGGACCCAGGACTCTGCCTTCAGGGAAGGTGACGAAATTGCCCTGAGAACAGAGAGGGCCAAACTATCCCGCACCATCAGAGCAGCAAAGCGTGCACATGCTCAGAGAATCCATGGACTTTTCCTACATGTCAAAGATGCACAGAGCATGTGGAAAGGCTTCCATGCTATCACTAATTATAGGACAACACCACCTACCTGTGACAGTGACGCCTCCCTTCTAGATGTGCTAAATAACTTCTATGCACGGTTTGAAGCACAGAACACGTGGTGATGAGGAAGACCACCTCTCCTCCTAGTGACCAGGCATTAAATCTGACTGTGGCCGATGTGAGAAATACTCTACGAAGAGTCAACCCACGGAAGGCTGCAGGACCAGACAATATTCCTGGCAGAGTATTAAGGGAATGTGCAGATCAGCTGGCAGACGTTTTTACGGACATCTTCAACATCTCCCTGAGCACCGCCATCGTCCCAACCTGCCTCAAAACCACCACAATAGTTCCCATGCCAAAAAAGTCGCAAGTGTCTATCCTCAATGACTACCATCCTGTTGCACTCACATCTATCATTATTAAGTGCTTTGAGAAGCTTGTCATGAGGCACATCAAAACCCTGCTGCTCCTCTCACTGGATCCCCTGTAGTTTGCTTACCGCTGGAACCGTTCAACAGATGATGCAATAGCCACCACTCTCCATCTGGCTGTCAGTCATCTGGACAATAAGGACACATACGTTCGAATGTTGTTTATCGACTTCAGCTCAGCATTCAATACGATCATTCCTCAGCAGCTGACAGAAAAGCTGAGCCTGCTGGGACTGAACACCTACCTCTGTACAGTGATCCCTCGCTATATCACGCTTCGACTTTCGCGGCTTCACTCTATCGCGATTTTTTCTCATACACGCTTACGTCACTACGCATGTGCTTTCTGAGAACTTTTATCTAAGCCCCACGATGGCTCCTAAATGTGCTGCTTTTTCTAAGCCTTCCGACAATGAAACTAAGCGCCGGAGGAAGATGCTTACCATCCAGGAGAAGATGAAACTCTTGGATATGATCAAAGATGGCAATACCCTACAAAAGCCTCCTCATGCATATGAAAAGACAGCGCCAGCAACTGCCTATCAAGATGTTCTTCAGCCGCGCACCCAGACACCCACTGCCTACTCCTAGTACTCCTTCAGCGGAAGAAGACAATGACGCACCTGCTGAAGATACTGCACCACCTGAAGACTCTCCTACTGAGGTCGTGCCTTCATAGGTTAGTGGTTGTGTGTAAGAACTGTGTGTGTGTATAATTAAATGTACAGTACAATAATAATAATATGATATTTGTAACATCTAATATGTCTTATTTTCTCTTATTTTGTCTAATATATTGGATAATACGAATGTAATGGTGACTAAAGGGTGTTATTTCATGTCTGGAGGGCTCTAATAATGTTAAAAAACATATTGAGAAGGTCGTAAACAGGTTTTCTATACTCAAACTGTGAAAATATTCAATTTAAAAATAAAGAATCCTACTTCGCGAAAATTCATTTATCGCGGTAGAGTCTGGAACGGATTAACCGTGATAAACGAGGGTTCACTGTAATTGGATTCTGGACTTCCTGACTGAGAGACCTCAATCAGTCAGAATTGGAAACAACACCTCCAGAACCACCACACTGAGCACTGGAGCCCCTCAAGGCTGTGTGCTCAGTCCATTACTGTTCACACTACTGACTCATGACTGTGCAGCAACGCACAGCTCTAATCACATCATAAAATTTGCCAAGGACACGACTGTGGTGGGTCTCATCAGCAACAACAATGAGTCAGCATACAGAGAGGAGGTGCGGCGGTTAACGGACTGGTATAAAGCCAATAACCTGTCTCTGAATGTAGACAAAACAAAGGAGATGATTGTTGACTTTAGGAATACTAAGAGTGACCATCTGCCACTGAACATTGACAGCTCAACTGTGGAGGTCGTCAATAGCACCAAATTCCTGGGTGTCCACCTGGCAGAGAACCTCACCTGGTCCCACAACACCAGCTCTTTAGCCAAGAAAGCCCAGCAGCAGCTCTGCTTTCTGGATAGGCTGAGGAAAGCCCATCTTCCACCAGCTTCTCTAACAACATTCTACAGAGGAACGATAGACAGCATCCTGAGCAACTGCATCACTGTCTGGTTTGGAAATTGCACGGTCAGGGATCGCAAAGCCCTACAACAGATAGTGAAAACAGCTGAGAAGATCTTCAATGTCTCTCTTCCCTCCATCATGGACATTTACACCACACGCTGCATCCGCAAAGCCAACAGCATTGTGAATGATCCAACACACCCCTCACATTCACTGTTTACACTCCTACCATTGGGAAAAAGGTACCGAAGCATTCAGGCCCTCACCACCAGAATGTGTAACAGTTTCTTCCCCCAAGCAGTCAGACTCCTGAACACTCATGGACCGGACTGATATCTGATATATGTGTTCTGTTCTGCAGTGTTCCACATGGTTGCACATGTTTGCACATTTGACTAACATGCACCTTGTTATATATTATGTGTCTTTATGTTATGTGTCGTGGATTCTTCGTTGTTCTGTGTTTTATGTAGCACCATGGTCCTGGAGGAACGTTTTTTCGTTTCACTGTATGCTGTACTACTGTATATGGATGAAATGACAATAAATACTCTTTGACTCTTCTGTTAATCTAGCTTTGTTTAGTAAATAAATATGACTATTTGCTAAACTAATCTACTGTATATAATTTTTAAAGTAGCTGTTCTGTTATCCGTCTTTTCTCTTATCCATCATGGCCTCATCCCAACCACTGATGGATAATTGTGGTTATACTGTATATATACACACTATGGTAATAGTGTGTAAATATTATATATACAGTAGAACCTCAGGTCATGACCGTAATTTGTTCCAAAACTCTGGTCGCAACCCGATTTGGTCATGACCCGAAGTAATTTCTCCCATTGGACTGTATGTAAATACAATTAATCCGTTCTGGACCGTACAAGCTGTATGAAAATATATATACGCTCGCTCTCTCTCTTGCTCCCTTGCTCGCGCTCTCTCTCTCCCTCCCTCGCTCACGCTCTCTCGCTCACGCTCTCTCACTCCCTCGCTCGCGCTCTCTCTCTCTCTCGCTCCATTGCTCACGCTCTCTCTCTCTCGCTCCATTGCTCACGCTCTCTCTCTCTCGCTCCATCGCTCACGCTCTCTCTCTCTCGCTCCATCGCTCACGCTCTCTCTCTCTCGCTCCATCGCTCACGCTCTCTCTCTTGCTCGCTGCACAGGGAAAGCACAGGGAGAGACTGAACACGTGCAGAAATCATTGGCGCACACGAACTGAAAGGGAAACTGGCTTGTTTGTCACCCGAGTGTGTGGTCGTGAACAGATGCAAAAGTTTGGTAAACTTTTTGGTCGTAACCCGATTTGTATGTGGTCCGAGACGTTCGTGACCCAAGGTTCCACTGTGTATATATATATATAAATATATATATATATATATACGCTACAACTCAGATGTGCGGTTAGGGAGTGTCTTCACGGCTGTAACCATAGCTGTATTTCTTCTCCAGAGACTGGGATCACTGTCACTTACCTTCTTTGCCCTTTCACCAACAGACCTGCTGGTTCTCTTATCATTGACACACACACATTATATATATATATATATGTATATATATATATATATATATATATATATATATATATATATATATATATATATGTGCGTGTGTGTGTATTGTAGGAGGAACTTATTGCTTGTTGTGCAGTCTAGAAGCAAGGAAACTGAAGCCCTGTGGAGGTACTGTCTGAAATAAATGCATTTTATTTGAACCAAGGACTGTCTTGTGAAGTAGTGTCTGGGGGTTTAGGGTGTTGCAACAACCCCTACAAGTCACTATATATATATATATATATATATATATATATATATATATATATATATATATATATATATATATATATATATATATATATACTGTCACACATGCGTGAATAGGGGACAGCCAAAAGGCTTGATATGGTACGAAAGAACGGAACATAGTGGACTGAAACGGAGTGCTAATACCTTTCTTTTCATTTCATAAACAGAAAGATGGAAGATCAAAAAAACTTGTTCCTGACAAAACGTTCACGTCTCCACCTCCATGGCACTCACTACAGAAGACTTATCTTCTGTCTTCACCAAATTAGCTCATTTCCTGTCTAATCATGATGACTTCAGTTCGATTCTGACGTGATCCCCGGCTTCTACAATCAACATCACCTGTTTACTGCACCTTTCCTCCCCACCAATTGTACTTGCTGATAACCATCTATAAACGCTTCAAGAAATCATTCTGTAACTGTCAAATGTTTGTTTCAATGTACTTTGACTTTGCTTTGAAAAACTGGAACCTTCATCCAGTATATGGGGAATCTCCCCAACCCTTGATCTGCTAATCTAATCTAATCTACTTTTATGTATATATATATATAGTGTGTTACACGTGTGCACATAGGGGACAAATAAAGGGCTCTAGTGACTGTAATTCTACCGCCGCTCCAGGGGTTGGAGCTGTGTCTTAATGTCTTTTCTCTCGCTAACTCTGCAGATCGGATGATCGACGGCTGCAATACCTCTGTCACTTCCAGTGTCCGTCCACCTGGATCTGCCTTTTTTCTGCCAGAAGGTCTCAAAACTGGAAGCACTGGCATCTTTGTTAGTTCACTTGGAAGTCTGATCTGAAAAAAAGTCTTTGTAATTATTGCATGCTTTTTCCTGATTTTGATTTCACAAATTATACAGGGTTACCAGGGTGGTACTCTTTATCGTTGCCTCGTCCTTCTCTTACCATATATATAATAGAATCTCTGTCTGAATGTTCCCTATAAAATCCTTCATCTTCCACCGCTCTGGACTTTTACATAGTTGCTCTCTACGACCATACAGACAAGTTAGACTATTTTGAAAAACAAAATTTTGATCCTCAGAGTCCCAGTGTTTTTTTTCCTGTGCGCAATGGTCTGCATACCAGTACCACCAACTGGCTCAAAGCAAGTGAAATATCCACACAGATTTAAGTCAGACCAGCAGACATATTGTCCAGAGCTTAATATTACCTAAAGGAGTATTGTGAGCTTTTGCAGGGGATGTTGGGTGAGGCTTGTTCGCAGATGTAAGTGCAGAGCTACACCAAGCAGAATCAAATGGTTGTTGTTTAACCCCCGCTTTGTTGGCATTTCTTCATAATTTACGCACTACAAACTGTCCATGTAGAGCTAAGATGACAAATCAGACATGACAATGTTTGTAATTACAACCCAGCAAGGAGTTACCACAGTTCTGGAATGCAATTGTACCCAAAAAGAACAAATTCTCAACTCATGAGAGAAGAAAAATTGATAAAGAGACAGTGTGGGAGACGGATGGAATAGCTCAGTAACAACAACATCACCATTTAATAAACACACACACAGGCTTGTACACAGTTCCTATAAAAAATATTCACCCCTCTTTCACTTTAATATTAAGAGTGTTTTTCTGTTAATATTGTCAAAAAGGCAAATTAAATCCACTGTGATTCAAAGTTGTGTAACAATTAAATTTGAAAACCTTCGTGGAGGGTTTACTTTTGACAGGCACAGCATATATGATCCTTGTTTGAAAACAGACTTAATTTTTAAACAATTGCAACAAGACCACAATATGCATCATCTAGAGAGATTTTGCTGCCATACATAATAATTTGTATTACTCAGTTGTGTGTCAAAAGATTATGTTTCTTATTTTTTAGAATTCAAAATAGAAATACTGCACCTAATTATAAAAACACAAAAACGTTTTAAAATATGTCTCAAATCTCACCTTGGCCTGCTGTGTACTTGCCGACTGTACTGTTTTCCTCCCACATACCAAAGATGTGTAGTATGTTGATTGCTGATTCCAAATTGGATCTGTGTTTGTTATGTGATCAAGGATGTCCTGCGATGGTTCCTGCTTTTCTTCCAGTGCTGCTGGGAAAGACTGTGATCCACAAATATTAGAAAGCACATATTAGAAAATTGAATGGTTGATAAGAGCTGATCCATTTTTCAGAACTGCAGTCCAATTAGGCCCAGCTCAGACACTGAGCTGATGAGCTACTCTCCTGTTGGCACGCTCTTTGTTTCTGAGTTTCTGCCTAATGGAGCAAAAGCAGAGTCCCTGGGCATGGTTTAAAATGAGGACTGGTATTGTGCATGTGCTAGTTAAACAGCACAGCGTGTCTCTAGCTGTTGCCAAAAACTGTTAGGAGTGTGTGCCAGTGCCACACCTACCCTATGGCCCAGAAACCACAAGTATTATAGCCATGGCATCACTCTTAAAAGGAAAATGGTAATTTTGTTATATGCCATTGCTTCAAAATTGTATATATTTTCCACTGACTTGGTGCTGCCTCTGACTAGCAGTGGCAGAGTGAGCCACACTTGGCACACGATACTCACCAAATTAAAAGCAATGTCACTGAGGATTAACAGGGCCGGAAGCCATGTGTTGACTTTTTAGGGGGCAGTGTGGAGGATTGAGAGGAGCCTGGTACTTGGAATCAGATGATGCCCCACTCAATTACTTTGAACACTACTGTACATGGGTGTGTAGCAGTTCTCCTCTGGATATTTTTAACATCTGTCTTGTTTTCAATAGCTGCAGTAGCCATCATTTATTTAAAATAGTTAATAATTTATGCAACAAAGCGCCTCACCCAAGTTAGGTCCACTTTCCGTATACCCTACTGTAACACCTTCAGCAGAGGCTGGCACATGCCCAATATTAATTTACTTTTTCCCATATTTCATTTCCCTATTTTTTCATATAGTTTTCATTTTTTTTGTACATTATAAATCAGTGTGAGTGATGTTTTTCCTTTAAGCCCTCACTTCCTGACATAGTTGGCAGTGTTCAAAACGATAACACTTTTCATGACAAAGGAGTGCTCAGAAATCATACATTGCATTGCTGTCATTTGTTAACCTCAATGCCCAATGATAATTTTTTTTCATACACTTTATTATAATTGATCAAACTTTATTTTTTATAATTTGACACCCCTCAATTGTGCTGTTCTGACCATGTGCCTATTGATATTACAGCAGGTTTTTTAAATCATGTCCTCTAGAAAACATGATGGAATACTTGGTTTTATCTATTTTCATTTACAGTTTACATCTCATTTTCTTCTGCTGATTTCGCCAGGCTGTCTGTGTTTTCGTACTCATGGTCTGATAGGCAGTGTGGCCTATTTGCTAAAGAAACTGAACAGTAAAAATTTTTGCTTCAGTCCCCTTATGCATTTTTATAATGCACATTCTAATTATGCACACTATGAAACTGTGAAATAAAATCAAGTTTGATTGACTGATTGATGTATTCTATATGCAGGCTTCTTAATCTGATTTTCTGGGACTGAGCCAAGGTTGGCTTCACCTTAAACATATTTTGATTCTCAAAATATTTTAACAGTTTCCATGTATCTATCCAGTCTCGCCAAAGAGCATTCAATGCAAGGAGAAGTTTAGCTCTGGGCAAAGTGCAACTCCATTTCAAGGCTCACCACACAGTCACTCATGCAGGACCCCTTTAGAGTTTCTAATTAACCAAACATGCATGTGTCTGGGATAAGGTAGGAAGTACCAGCCAGCCCCACCATCCTGCAGAGGGAGATTTTAATTTGAACTATAACTTGGCAGGGTGATGATTGATCCTTGTCTGCTAAAAAGCCAAAAATGGAGAGTCAGTGGTTGTCTGTCTGACTTGCTTTCCTCACCCAAAGGGTCCACTCACGGGTGAGTTATTTCACCACTTTTGTGAACTCTCTACATTAATGGTTGTCACAGTAAATTTGAAAACAGGTTTATGTTAAAATTTGCTGCAATAATTGTAAGCTTACTTAATGAGAATGAAACCAACCAAAATCCAGTGACAAATGATTTTGTTAACTGGTGTGAGGAGTCTTTATTATAACCAACAACCATACTACATGTCCCTCAGAAGAGGTCATCCACCTGAAGCTAACCATATTTGGGTTCAGCATGTACTTGGATGGAAGACCAACCAGGAAAGGCTTGGGTTGCTGCTGGAAGAGGTGTTGGTGAGGCCAGCAGGGTGCACCTGCCTTGTGGTCTGAATCTGGATCGCAGTGCAGTGACAGGGACACTGTGCTGTATACATGGAGTCGTCCATCGGATGAGACCTATAAATAAAGGTTCTGACTCTCTGTGGTCATACAAAATCCCTAGCCATCTTTCGTAAAGAGTAGGGTGTATCCTGATGTCCTGGCAAAATTGCCCAGGCCTGGTCATTGTGGCTCCTTAATCATTCCTTCTCTCTAATTAGCTATCTCTCACCCGTTCACCACCTTACAGCTAATATGTGGCCCAAAATGGCTACTGTCGCATCATCCTAGGGATGCTGTACATTAATGATAATTGAAATGGCTCTCCACTCACTATGCAAAATGCTTTGAGTAGTGAGAAAATCGCTATATAAATGTAAAGAATTATTATAAACATTACAAAAAATAAGGAACTAATAATTGATTGTAGAAGAAACACCATTCAACCACAAGAAACAATAATCAAAGACCAGGCAGTGAGGATGTTTCAAAGTTATAAAAGACTAAGATAGGATGATAGGACTCTCAATAAAAAAACTCAGCTTCTATCAGTTAGAGGTGCTGATGTCCCTTTTATCAGATGGCTTCTATATTTTCATTTAAAGTAAGTTCTGAGTCTATGATTGTTCCCAGATATTTGTAAGTTTTGTATTGAGTTTGCCTTTACTTATGTTCTGCTGGCCTGCTTTGGGAATCTTAGTATCAGCAACAAAGACATAATTGATCAGATTGTAAAACAAAGTAGTAAAATAAAAAGGTCTCAAAAGTCAAATCTGATAGACCTGTTTACCAAGTAAGTATTACAGAAAGCAGAATGTATTATGTCAGACAGGACTCACCCACTGCATTCGCAATACCAGGTGTTGTTGTCAGGTTAAAGGTTCAAGGTTTCAAGAAACAAAAACAATCAGTTCAAATACTCCTTTATACCATTCAACCCATCCATCCAAAAATGCCCAGAAATTCCTTCTCCTTGCCACTTTCTCCATCTCCTCTGAGGTGATACCAAGATGTTCCAAGGCCAGCTGAAAGATGTATTCTCTTTAGTATGTACTGGGTGTGCCCTGAGGTCTCCTCCCAGTTAGACAGGGAGATGTCCAGGGAGTGTCCTGACCAGATGCCTGAACCACCTCAACTGGCTCCTTTTGATTTTGGGGAGCAGCAGCTTTACTTTGAGCTCTTTCAGAATGTCTGCACTCATCACCCTATCTCCAAGGCTGAGCCCAGACAAATTGCAAAGGAAGTCCATTTCTGCCATTTGTATCTGTGATTTAGTTCTTTTGGTCACTATCCATAGCTCATGACCATAAGTGAGGAAAGGGAAATAGATCAACCAGGAAATTGTGAGCTTTGTCTTTAGCCTCAGCTCTCTCTATTCACCATGACAGACTGGTGCAACTTCAGTCTGCCTGTCAATCTACTGCTCCCTTCTTCGCTCACTCATGAAAAAGATCCCGACATTCTTAAACTCCTCCACTTGAGGTAGCACCTCCTCCCCAACCTGGAGAAGGCACTCCACCATTTTTCAGCTGAGAACCATGGCTACAGATTTGAAGGTGCTGATCCTCATCCAACAACATGATGAAGCTAACATAAAAATTATGAACAGAATCGGTGAGAGAGGGCATCCCTGGCGGTGTCCTTTACTAACCGAGAATGGGTCTGGCTTACTATTAGCAAAACTAACCAAGCTTTCGCTCCAGTTGTACAGGGACCGAATAGCCTGCAACACCAGGCCCAGAACTCCATACTCCTGAAGCACAGCCCCACAGGGTATACCTTAAGAGATACAGTCATATGCCTTTTACAATTTGGGAAAAGCACATGTAGTCAGGTTGGGCATACTCCCATGAACCATCCAGAATCCTTGTAAAGATAAAAGACTGGTCCCGTGTTATGTGATGGGACTAAATTGTCTCAAATGGATCTGAGGTTCAACCAACATCTGGACCCTCTTTTCCAAAACCCTGGCATAGGCTATCCCAGGGAGGCTGTGAAGTGAGATCCCTCTAAAGTTAAGACACACCCTACGGTCCCCTTTTTATAAAGAGTGGGGACTACTACCCCCGTTTGACAATTTAGAGGCACTGTCCCTGACCTCTACGCAATGTTGAAGAGGCATGTCAGCCAAGACAGCCTGATAGCATCCACAGCCTTCAGGAACTCAAGGTGAATATCATCCACCTCCAGGGCTCTGCCAGCAATGACTTTTTTTTAACTAACTCAGCTCCAGTAATGGGTGAGTCCCCTGACTCTCCATCCTCAAAGTAAAGTGTGTCAATATAATTTAGGAGGTCCTCAAAGTGCTCCTTCCAATGCCTGACTACATCCCCAGGTGTGGTCAGCAGCACTACATCCTTGCAATAAACAGCATGGGCCAAAGAGATAGCACTCCTTCACACCAACTGCTATTAATCTTTTAAATAAGTTTAACTTTAATAAACATCCACAAGGTTAACTCATCGGATGAGCAGCTATCATTTGCATCAAACATTAGTCAAGTCTTGATGTTTTTTTAATTTTTATGTGTAATATGCAGAATGTGATGTTATACCATAACCACAAATATTTTCTTTACTGCTATATTTCCTGTATTTGTATAAAGTTTATATTTGATGGCTTTGTTCTTTTGATATGTTAATGTAAATAGTGTTCTCTCTTTCAAACCTGCCTACAAATCAAATTTCCGTTTTGGACAATAAAACTGAATGAAACCAAACAAAAGTACTTGGTGTGGAACTCCCACAGACACATAATGCATCCTGTGTAGTAAACAGTGTTGTGGTAATGCACAACTTCCTTCTTATGTCCACCAACATTTCTTTGCTTTTGCCAATGGGTCATTCTACACTACCCAACAAAAGCAAGAACCTGTCCTTTGTATTCCTACTGCTATTCACCTTATATAATTACACTGTCATCTAATAACTTGTGCAAGTGTGAAGTCTCAGAACTATATTTGATGTATGTCATGCTTTGGGTGAACAGCACAGACCCTTTCTTGCCAACCCCCTATTCTGACATAAAGTTCAATAGAGAGAATAGAGTTGAGAATAGAGTTCTCAGAGATGGTGGTTTGCATATTAACTACACAAAGGCACTGGCAGTTTGACTTTGAGTGTAGCCGAATACAAAAGGAAATGTTTTGCACCTTTCTCAATTTGACCAAACTACAGTACTGAAAAAATGTAATGAACATGTGTGATTCATCGTGAAAAGCAAGCAGGCTTAATTTGACAGTTTATTTTTTTTTAAGTTAGTACATTTCGTTCATTACAAAGAACTTCACATTTAAAGATCCAATATGTGGAAATGCAGGTGAATACCCCAGACCAGCATTTAGCTATGAGTGTGGTTTCAGCCCAAGTTAAGTCAAGTTGGGGAGCATGCACTGGTACAGTGCGTTGCCGCACCCACTACACAACGAAACAACTCAGGATCCCGGTTTGCAACCCCCCAGGCAGACACGCGGTCCAGTCCCACCCTCCGTAAATGACCCTCTATCTGCCACAGCCAGGTGTTACGTGGGCCACCCCTTGGTCTGGTCCAGCCACTCAGGTCCCCAACAATGAGGATCTTACAAACTGGATCACCCTCGGGGAAACGTGCCACATGGCTGTAGTGCCGTAACTGACGCTCCCTCACAATGCAGGTAATGTGCCTCATTCGGGACTCCATGAGCAACCGCTCATTCGACACAAGCACCAAAGGAGTCCAGTCTTCATCTCAGGTCACTGGATAGCGTCCATGTCTCGCAACCATACAGCAAGACAGGAAGCACCAGGACTCTAAAGACATGGACCTTCGTCCTTTTGCATAGATAGTGGGAGCGCCACACAGCCCTTTCCAGCGACCTGATGACCCCCCATGCTCTCCCAATCCGTCTAGTGACTTCATAGGAAGATTCACCAGAGACATGAATGTCACTGCCCAGGTATGTAAACATCTCAACAAGGTCAACACTCTCTCCGTAAACAGACACACTGCTGATGGCTGTGCCCAAGAGGTCATTAAAGGCCTGGATCTTGGTTTTTATCCAGGACACTCGCAAGCCCAGACACTCAGACTCCTCACTCAGTCTCTAGAGTGCCCCAATCAGAGCCTCCATTGACACCGCAAAGATCACAGCATTGTCAGCAAAGTCAAGATCCGTGAATCTTTCTTCACCAACAGAAGCCCCACAGCCGCTGGATCCCATGACCAACACCCAGTCCATACAAGCATTGAACAGAGTAGAAGCAAGAACACACCCCTGACGGACCCCAGAATCAACTGGGAAAAACGCAGAGGTCCTGCCTCCACTCTGCACAGCACTCACAGTACCAGTGTACAGGTCGGCCATGATATCCAGCAACCTCGAGGGGATCCAGCGAATCCTCAGGATGTCCCACAGGGCAGCTCGATCAACTGAGTCAAACGCTTTGCGAAAATCGACAAAGGCTGCAAAGAAACTTTGCCGATATTCGCGTTTGTGCTCCATGAGAACCCTCAGTGCCAGGATGTGGTTGATGGTAGACTTCTTAGGCGTAAAACCAGACTGTTTCAGTTGCTGGTAGGTAAGCAAGTGATCACGGATCCTATTGAGGACGACCCTAGCAAGGACCTTACCCGGCACAGAGAGCAGTGTTATCCCCCTGTAGTTGCAAACCAGGCAATCACCCTTCCCTTTCCAGATAGGGACAACAAGTCCCGTTTTCCAGTCAGTTGGAATGATGCCAGTCTCCCAAGTGGAAGCAAAGATTGCTTGCAATGCCAGGAGGACAGCCTTACCACCAGCCTGGAGACGTTCACCCTGGATACCACAGATCCCTTTAGCCTTTCCCCCACTCAGCTGGTTCACCACCTGTGCAATCTCATTGAGATTGGGTGGTTCACAGCTAATTGGAGGATCAGCCTCAATAACTCTGGACCCAGAGATATCCAACATCCTAGCTGGAGGATCAGCTTTGAACAACTGGCTGGCTACTTTGAGCTTTTCAGCCCAAGACTTGAGTTTTTTTCCCAGCTCTAAACCCCAACCATTGATAATGAGGCCCCTGCAGCGTTTCCTGACACACTCCTGCTTAATGATTCGTTGTACTCTGTGTTAGTGTGTCAGAGAGAGGCTGTGCAGCATTGCTCATAACGGCACTTGGGTCTGATTTTATCCTCTCCTACATGACTACCTCCATGGGCTCCAACGTGCGTCCCCTATCTAAGCCTACCCATTTTTGTGTTACTTTACCATCAAGACACGCTTTTTACAATTTATCGGTAAAATTTAAAAAAAAGTCAAACGTATCTTTGCCATTCAATAAACCCTGGACCTGATGTAACGATTGATTTTTTTTTTGGTATAATGTACACAATCGAGCGTCACACTTGGCTGTTTGTCTAAAAATATTCCTTTGCCGTTACTTACGACGTTTAGTGGCTGTTGAAGTTTTGACGCTAAATGGAATTTAACTTACAAAAACTCTGCTTGTCTTGGGATTCGTACCTCCTATCTCTGTGAAGTTTGCCCCGCTGTCTGTGTAAGAACGCGCCCTCTTTTGTTATAACAGGCAGAGTGCGGCTGCACGCGGGATGACGTCATAGGCAGAGTTTGGCTGCAAGGGGGAGGGGCGGCCTATCGCGAGTTTTCCCTGAAGGCGCTCACTTGGAGCGGAGAAAGGGAGAAACGGGGTATGCCATTTGTGACAGTTCGGGATTGCTGCCGGTAGGCGTAATTGGTTACTCTCCGCAGTATGTTTCGCAGTTAGGCAACTCTTGTATCAACTCGCTCTAAAGCAGAACACGCATTTAGTTTTTCCTGAGAAACTTTAAAAGTGGAAATGCGGATGACTTGGAAACAGCTGCCGGAACACCGCGTTGCTGTCCATTTGTTTTTTTGATTTTTATTATATGGGGCTCAAACTATGTTAAACGTTAATTTGGTGACAGCGCGACAGACGCACATGGGCTGAACGCACAGTTCTGTAAAGCAGTTCTGCTCTCATTTTGCCTCATTTAAAAAAAAAAATTGCTATTTTTTTCTCTTCCTTATAGGATTACAAATAATTACCACTGTAATGTTTTACAACTTTGAGATGCAGTGTTTTGGATTTCTGTGAAGAACCTTGGTGTTTGAATGGAGGCGGACTGGGGGATGGAGGCAGCCAAAGCGAGTGTTAGTCAAGGGGGAGCCCCATGTGTCCCGGTCAGTCTTATTTCTCAGTAAGTTTGGACGGAGTTCACAATGTATGCCACGCACCTGGATTTCATCACTTACAGATTTCTATCTTTAAAGTGAGCTCTGCGCGACCACCGAAGCAAGCCGCGCTGTTCTGGCGGTTCAAGTATGCCGCCCCAAAACTTGAAAGCAAAGGGGTTGTCCCTACTTTACTCGACTTGCGTTTGGGAACATTTGGAGTGGGGAAGCGAAAATAACTAACTGTAACCCTCTAACAGGAATTGAGAAATGTATCTTTTGTTTTAAGCCTGAGGGTGAATTCTTTTGTTGAACTATTGGCGTTGAAAATAAAATGACATCTGTCATGGACGTCTTGTTTAAACGAGCTCTAAAGAAGCTACCGCTTGAGAGGACTTCAGAGGTAAGGAGTCGCCGTTTACTGAATAATCCGTTGTACAGCTTGGCTTTTCGATTCTCTATACGGGTAGCCTCTCGGGTTCCTCTCTTTTCCGATTCATTTCATGTTGGAGATTGCTGCTTTGACTTTAATTCACTCCATATTGGTTGCTATGTCTGTCTGGTTGCCTTTTCTTACGATTTCATTTTGCCTATCTGCTGTGATCGTTTAAGAAGTCAAAATGGTTAACCAAAGCATTCTAACCGACTTAATCTCTCTATAGTGCCTAATGTGCTCTTTAAACGCACAATGTGTTCGTCACAGTACAGTATATGAAGGGGTGTGTACGTGCAATTTTTGTACATTCTTACACTTTTTGACAATTAATCAACCTCACCACATGAGAAGATTAATATACAATCGGCGGATATTTGCAGTAGCTCAAGTTAACTTTAGTCTCAGAATTCTTCCTTGTTTCAGAGAGGGTGGTGTAGAGGGCCCTATCATTCCAGATGATTCACACAACGACTTCCCGCTGTTTTTTGAGTCACCAAGATGTCGCTTTTTCCAGCTGTTCTAATAATATGTGTAAAGTGACAACTTAATACATAGCTACTTTAATAGTGAAGCGGAAAGTACAAGTCCAATGTGTCAAAATGGTAACTCCGTTAATTTTAAACTACAAAGTTAGATACGATTACAATAATTTTACTCAGTTTCTTCATCTTAAGTGGCAGTTGACTTTTTTCTATTTATTCTTACCACCACCAATAAAATTACCTTTCCCTTTATTAGATTTTTCATATGCAAACTTACGTTTGACACATCACCTGTAGAGTGGCAACATATTGCATGTTAGTTTTACATGCAAGAATTTCACTAGACTCAAGTGACAATACTGCCACTGCTAAAACGGCCAGTTTTATACTCGGGTCAAATTAAACGAAGGAAAATGTTGCTGACATGACGTTTTTTGTGTTTCCAAAACAGTAATAATTCACCAGAGGCAGGTGAATCAACCCCATATGTGTCAATGTGCAGTATGATGTGCTGGTTCTTGTATTGCTGGGTTACCCTTAAGCTCTCTGCAAGTCTGACACTGATTAAGTGTGCCTGATAGTGGATGGATGGATAAAGAGTAACATTTGCTATTATTATAAACCTGCCTTCCTTGGTAGATGTTTTCAAGTAACAGGCATGTGGCAATAGCCACCCCTGGGCAGAATGTCCTTTTTTCACATGCCAAAATGTAACATACTGTATAGTCATATTGAGCCAGTATAGAGTCACTAGTTGGCCTAACCATGTGTGTCTATGGGCTGTTGGAGGAAAATAGAGTACCTGTATGGAAACATATGCAGAAGCTACTCCAGTCGGGAATAGAGCCAGGATCTAAATGGTACATGGTAGCAACACTGTTTTCTGCATTGTTGTACTGAAGTTTTAGGACATTTAAATCCAGTTTAAATTCTGCTGCTTCAGTAGCTTTGATAACTCTTGTGTTTCTTGTAAATGTAATGTGGTTGCCTTTTTTGATCATCATTATACAGTGCTTGTTGTCCATCCATCTTTTTTTCTAACCTGCTTACCAAGGTTCTATAGAATGGATATCTATCCCAGGAACAGGGAGCACAAAATAGGATCTAATAGTTTATTGCAGGGCACCTTCATGCACATACTCTCATTCATTCGTAGTAGGCCAATTTTTGAGTCACTAGATTACCAAATGTGCATTTATTTGTAATTTTGCAAAAAAACCCATGTAGAGAACATGTGAATACCATACAGACGGTGATTGAGTCAGAATTCGAAGCCAGCCCTGGAGCTATGAGGCAGCAGCACTAACCGCTGTTGTCAAATAATCATTTTGAGTAGAGACAAAGCACAAACATTTTCCTTTACTAGTGGATATGTGGCACAGTTTCTCCTTACTTTTTATTTTTAAGTAGTTTTTTCTGCTGATGTTTTAGTTTCCCTTTTTTTTTTGTGAGTCTCATATTGCAGTTCTAATGTCTAAAAATCCAACCTTCATGCCTTGATTAAGACCATTAGAATTGTGCCATGATTCATGCTGCATTATGTACAATGCTAGTTCGATACAAAAAGTTGAGTTGCTTGTGATGCATTATAATTTACTATGCCAGCAAACCTTCAGACCATGACAGTGTTGCTGATTCTCATATCTGTCATTTCATGTCTAGCAATTATAAGAAGGGAAGTAACTAGATCCCGTGACTTTGTGTCATGTGTATGTTACCTCTGAAGCTGTGTCTGTACTATAGGGTGTTGAATAATCCATTCATTCTACTATTTTGAAAATGAAGGCATTTAGTCAGAAGGGAATTAATGTGAGGCTAACTCCTAGGTGGTCACAAATGTCATGTCTGGAAATAATATGAGTACAAAAGATATTAACCTGACCAAATCACTTGATCTCACATGGTATAACATATAAAACATATTGTAAAAAATTACTTGCCAAATAAATGCATGGAAATGTTGGAGTGTTTGTTAATCATCGTCTGACTTCAGAATGGCATGCTGTGTCATTTCCATTTATAAGTATGCACCTGGGCCACCTGAAGGGAGCTGAGGAAGGCAAGCCCTTTACCACGTTAATCATGTGTTATGTTTATACCTGCAGTTATGTTTCGGGGATGAGCAGTGCTTCCACCAGATGTGTCTGCCTTCTGGTGGCAAAACATTGCAGAAGATGACTCATGGTGATTTAAACCTGTAAGCCACAGCCAATATCCTATGAATTGATTGCCAATCAGAATAGCAAATGAAAGGAAAACTAAATGTGATTAAAAAAATTACAAATTGATGTTACAAAATACAAACATTGTAAATCTGTTGCTTTGTTTAAAAAAGGCCCAGCATAACCTGAGATTAGCTTTACCTTATTGGGCAAAACATGAAAGCTTCATTATGTTTTACTTTCAGTGTTTAACTTGTTTCATTTCAAACTACTGTTACTTGTAGGTTACTTTTTTAAACTATTTTCTGAAGACATCCAGAAGACATATTTATATCACCTTTGTAAAAGAATATGTAATCGGGGCCATAGATGCAGTCTTTTGTCTATTGTCCTAATCACATGGATGAACATGAAACAGTAAAATCACAAAGCAGGAAATATATACCTGTCAGTGCACAAGTTAATAGTCATGCAAGAAACTGTCATCTGTATACAGGCCTGTCTGGCTTGAGAGCAAGATGAGATACAGTATGAATTGAATCTGCACTAAGTGATAGATCTGACATTTTAAAGTTGGTATTTGGGTGAATGTGCCCCAGTTGGTTTCTGGACTTTTAAGAGAGAAAATTTTTCAGTGTATCCTCTTACATATTCTTTTGCCTGAACAGCAAATATTATATCCAGGTAATCCAAGTTGACATGTCAAGGCATTGGACTTGTATAGTCCCCTTTTAATTCTTTTTCTTTATCTTTAGCAACATCGCCCTACTAGCACATTGTATTTTTGTGTAGATGCAGGGGTAAAACCGAGGTGTAGTTGGACTGTGGTATATTTTTATGGCAGTGTTGATTAATCATTAACGGAGTATGAATTCGATTTCTATCTGTCCATTCTCCCATTTTTTTAATGTGTTTCATCCAGTTTGTTGCTTATTTAGCAAATATTTTATTCCAATGCATTTGACAAATACTTTGTTTTTGACCATGTTTTTCTCAGGAAAACGGACTTGTTCTCAGTTAGTCACTGAACCAGTGATTGCTTGCTGATCTAGTATCCTAGTTTAGAGTCCCAACACCTTACCTGGCACTACTTACCAGATGGATGTTTTTCACTCATTATCATTTACATTTATTTGCTTGGCATACACTTTTATTCAAAGCAACTTACAAAAAATTGTCAACATAATCAAGTAAATATGTGTCTGTTACCGGACAAGTTTACAAGCTATTTAAAATCACCACGTTACAAAAACCTAATGCCTAACATCAGTTAGACAGAAATTCATTAAATGAGGTTTTAAACACTGTTTAAACACATTAAGGGAGTCAAAATTTCAAGTGGATGTGAGTAGCTTATTCTTTCAGCTCGGAGGCACACATCAGAAGAGTTTTTGTTTTGATTTGATACCACACAGAGCTGGCATCAACAGACGCCTTTCATCAGTAGACCTTGAGTAGTCAAGAAAGTGTGCATATATAGATATATAATATATAAAATATAGTGTGAAAAGGCACTATATAGGCGCCCAACCCGACACAGACTGGACACGGAGGCACACGTAAAATAAATAAACTATTTTTTCTTCGCCTGTGGGCGCACATCTTCCCCGTGTCCCACAGGCAGTACACAGTCCCAAGCACAGCAAAACACTCTTTTCTTCCTCCACCACTCCTCCCAGGCAACCTCGTCCTCCTCCTCCGGATTCTGGCTACCGGAGTGGTGGCTGCTGGCCTCTTTTATAGTTCACCCGGAAGTGCTCCAGGTGCTTGATTGCCAAGTTCTAGCTGCAGTTCCGAGTGTGGTGAAAACACTGCCCATAAGGGCTCAGGAGTCCCAGCTGCAGCACCTCCTGGGAGGTACTGCACAGTCCATGGCTGCTCCCCCTGAGCATATAACGAAGGGGCGTCCCTGCCGGTCATGGACCCTGGCCGTCTGCCACATTGCCCCGCTGAGCGGCACGTCCCGCGAGGGTTGGTCTTCTCCAGGACAGGGAGACAGTGTCATCTGGTTCACAGGCCTGTCCTGTGGAAACAAAACTGCGAAAACGGGAGGAGTTGTCCCGATGTCCACATCCTTTGGACGTCCTCCAGGGACAACCCCTCCAGCTGTGACCACAGCGGCCACATTCATGGCAACGCTGCTCCCCTTTATTCCGAACCCTGCGGGATCGGAAGCAGGAGGGGAATTCCTGCCCCGACGTCTGCCCAGCTGAGGGCTCATGGTGTCTCTGCCCCTCCGCAACGCAGCCTTCCACTGTCTGCGAGCAGACGGGCTCACGCTGCGCTTTGTCAGGAGTCCCCGTCTTCTTTTCCCGTGACCTCCTCCTGCTCTGGGGCGCCCCGACGGTCTGGGTCCCTTTACGGGAAGAAGAGGGATCCCGTGCCGTCTGCACCCATTTGGATACCCACAAGACCAGTGCCGGCAATCGAGGCAAGGCTGTTTGGCAGCCGATGTCAAGCATCTGCCTCCCTGCACACTCCTCTGCCGCTCTGCCACGCTGTCAGTTATTGTGGCTGCGTCTTGTGTAGGAGGCGAGGCGGCTTGGCAAGCAGAACTGACCAATACTGCCACTGTTGTGCTCCACCCTCCCCTTTAATTTATGGCACAGGCCTCATGTGGTGTTGCGAGTCCACAGCTCCCGTTCTAAGGCCAGTTTTAAAATAAATAATCACCGCGCTAGCGGCTTGGTGAGGGGGCGTGGTGGTTATGTGGCTGAAGCGGTTCTCAGGGTGATTCGCGATGTGGGCGTTTCTCACCTAAGTGCACATGTCAGAAACCGCCCGCATCCGTAATTGTTCCTGGGGCTGCTGATTTGCCACAGCTGCCAAGCCCTCTTGATAAAATAGAAGCGCGAGTCAGGTAGTGAGGAGGAAAAAAGAAGAGAGACAACAGGTGAAAGAAAGCCGGAGGTTGCAGGAGAGCAGGAAGCTGCAGGAGCAAGTCAGTGTGGGAGAGCGAGCAAGCGAGTGACTGCATGCTCGCGCTCGGCTGATCAGGGAGCTTGGGTGTTAGGCCGACACCCAAAGAGTAGCAGTAGTGGTCGCTCCCGCAGAGTTTATTCTGAAGGGCGGGAGTGACCGGAAGGCGGGTGACTTGCCGCGTAAGGCAGAGAAGGCTGCGGGAGTTGGGACTTGGGATTTGGTTTTCCCCAGCATGAGAGCCCTGGTCGTTGGGGAATCCCAAGTTGCTGTTCGGTGGTGCCTACTGGAGCAAGAGATCGGAGACGCGAATGACCAACAGTAGAGTGAAGAGAAGGGCAGCAGCAGAAAGGGCGACTCCCCTGTTGAGAAGTCCAGACGGGAGAAGCAGGGGAGCCGCCAGGTAAAAAGGCACCGGGCTTCTTGTTGTTGTAATGTTTTTGAAAGGACAGCTTTCTGCATTATTTTAACCTTGTTGTTTTAAAGATTTTTTCCAGTGGATTTTAACCTCCACTCTTCACATCTGTTTTTATGGATTATTTATTTAATGAAGACTTTGTGAATCACTGCACTTTATTTAATTTGAACACTGTTTTGTTCTGTTTTAATAAAAGCACTTTGCACTTTTTCACCATTCCCTTTGCTATGTTGTGCCTCACTGCTTAGCTCATCGGTAGCATTACGGACGGTGTTGGGTTCAAGGGCTCCCATACAGAAGATGGGAGCATGCACGAACCCGCATCGTCATACCTCACTCACCTGTACTGCCGCATCCTGCAGGCTGGAGAATCCACTGCCACGCCACTTCAGCCACTCAATCATAGTCCCTAAAGGCGCCCCGAGCTTTTTCTCCAGCCTCTCCTTCGTCTCTTGTAGGGTCTGAAAAACATGAAAGAGGGGACTGCAGGGGGTAGGAGGATGCCCTCCAAGTCCTGTACAGCCAAAAGCAGGTTAGTTTCCTCGGTCGGTGGTGGACTCGGATTCACCTCGTCCTCTCCCGTCGACCACAAGCCATCGAGGCCAAGCGGGTTTCCCGTAAGCCCCTTCGGGTGTTCTTTGGGTTCAGGGTGGAGGTTCGTCGTCCCCACCTTTTATTGGCGGGGAGCCGACACACATTCACTGCCCCCTGCTCTGTGGGAAAATCCTCATCGGGAAGATCCTCCGGGCTGCCGTCTTCGCGCATTTGCTTGGCTGCAAAAAGGGGCTCCAGACCGATCTCCCTCTCTGACGAGCGCGCCCCACCATCATACCAGGGGCAGGCATCTCCAGGCCACCAGCGCGGGTCCAGCTCACCGGTATCTAGGAGGTAGGTAGACGGCAGAGCTGTATAACACGCCCAGGGTACAAAATCCCGGAGTCCATCACCTACCTCCTCACGGATCCCATGGTTGGGAACCGTCTGCTCCTGAGTGGCCCCTCATCGGAGCCCACTGGCCTCTGAGTCGGTCCTGATGGCACGAGCAGTTCTGGACACTGATCGCTGGGCCTGTCCGGCTCTTTTCCTCCCCATGAGGTGTGGTGGATGAGGGAGTTTTCCGCAGTCGTCCTACTGTGTGAGCACACTTCGGTGCACTGTTGTGGGGGTTGTGCTTCGTGCTCCTGTGCCGTGCGTGTGCCTCTCGCTGCTGTGACAGGTCATCACACAGATATGATTGCAGGTCCCTGCCTTCCAGACGATCAGGAATCCTGCCGTCTACGCCAGTGTGAAAAGGCGCTATATAGGTGCCCGACCTGACACAGACTGGACACGGAGGCACATGTAAAATAAACTATTTTTTTCTTCGCCTGTGGGCGCATGTCCTCCCTGTGTCCTACAGGCAGTACACAGTCCCAAGCACAACACACCAAATAAAACACACAGCAAAGCACTCTTTTCTTCCTCCACCACTCTTCCTAGGCAACCTTGTCCTCCTCCTCCGGATTCTGGCTCCTGGAGTGGTGGCTGCTGGCCCCTTTTATAGTTCACCCGGAAGTGCTCCAGGTGCTTGATTGCCGAGTTCCGGCTGCACTTCTGGGTGTGGTGAAACACTGCCCATAAGGGCTCAGGAGTTCCAGCTGCAGCAACCCCTGGCGCCGCCTGTGGGACCCAACAGGGCTGCACCCAACTCCAAATCCCATGGAGCCCTGCGGGAAACCGAGGCACAGCTCCATCCCAGGGGGGGGCGGCCATCTGGTGTCCAGGGGGAAGTATTGCACAGGCCATGGCTGCTCCCCCTGAGCATATAACGAAGGGGCGTCCCGGCCGGTCATGGACCCCGGCCGTCTCCTACAATATATATACAGTGGAACCTTGGGTCACGACCGTAATTCGTTCCAAAACTCTGGTCATAACCCGATTTGGTCGTGACCCGATGTCATTTCCCCCATAGGATTGTATGTAAATACAATTAGTCCGTTCCAGACCGTACAAACTGTATGTAAATATATCTTTTTAAAGATTTTTAAGCAGAAAAATAGTTAACTATACCATAGAATGCACAGCGTAATAGTAAACTAAATGTAAAAACATTGAATAACACTGAGAAAACCTTGAACAGAGAAAAGTAACATTGCAAGAATTCAAGCTATAGCCTTACGAACCACTGCTGTAAACACTTTTTTTAAATGGGTTTTAAACCCAGGGAAAAAAATGAATATTTGAAAAATCCATAATTTAATAAACAACCAAGAAAAGTAACATTGCACCAATGCACGCTACGAACCGATCGCTGTAAACAGAAGTGAAGTGGAGGTTAAAATCCAATAGAAAAAAGTCTTCATTAATACAATGAGGTTAAAACAATGCTCAAATCAGTCTCTTTAAAAACAAGCCCAGTGCATTCTTTAACTGCCTTCTCGGCCTTATGCGGCCAGCTCTCTCTCTGTTGCTTGCTGTCTCGCGCGCTCTCTCTCTCGCTCGCTCGCTCGCTGCACAGGGAGAGACAACACGCGCGGAAATCATCGTGCGAACCGGAAGGGAACCTGGCTTGTTCATCACCCGAGTGTGTGGTCATGAACAGATGCAAAAGTTTGGCGAACTTTTTGGTCATAACCCGATTTGTACGTGGTCTGAGATGTTCGTGACCCGAGGTTCAACTAATATATATATATATATATATATATATATATATATATATATATATATATATATATATATACACACACACACAGACACAGTATCTCACAAAGTGAGTTAATCCCTCACATTTTTGTAAATATTTTATTACATCTTTTCACACTGAAGATATGACACTTTGATACAATGTAAAGTAGTTAGTGTACAGCTTGTATAACAGTGTAAATTTGCTGTCCCCTCAAAATAACTCAACACACAGCCATTAATGTCTAAACCGCTGGCAACAAAAGTGAGTACACCCCTAAGTGAAAAGTGTCCAAATTGTCCCCAATTAGCCATTTTCCTCCCCGGTGTCATGTGACTCGTTAGTGTTTCAAGGTCTCAGGTGTGAATGGGGAGCAGATGTGTTAAATTTGGCGTTATCGCTCTCACACTCTCTCATACTGGTCACCGGAAGTTCAACATGGCACTTCATGGCAAAGAACTCTCTGAGGATCTGAAAAAAAGAATTGTTGCTCAACCTAAAGATGGCCTAGGCTATAAGAACCCAACACGAGGAAGTTCTATTAAAGTATATGCAAGCATATATAAACATGAGCAGCAAGAAAGGGGCACAGAAAGAAACTGAAAAGAAATCTAAAACTCCATCCAAGCCTAGACAGGCATCAAGTCCAAGTTCAAGGTATAGCCTTACAGAGACTGACCCGGAACAGACAGGCGAAAGCCCAGATTTCCCGGGAACCAGGGCCGTTGTATTGTCTCCAGCCGAGAGCGAAAGTGGAAGCGAATGTGCAAGTGATTTAGGTCATGATAGCTCATCGATTCCAGAAGATTCATTGAAACTGAAAATGGCCTTACCTTCCGTGTTCTCATCTACTCCTCGTGAGCTGGGAGCATCAATTTTAACTGGACTTGCCACTTCACCTACGGAGCACGAAGGCTGAAACGATCTGTCCGAACTGAAGGTAATGATCACTGCAATGGCCACAGCTCAAGAAAGATATAAAGAAAAAAATAAATGTTTATA
Source organism: Erpetoichthys calabaricus (assembly GCF_900747795.2). Taxonomy (NCBI): domain Eukaryota; kingdom Metazoa; phylum Chordata; class Cladistia; order Polypteriformes; family Polypteridae; genus Erpetoichthys; species Erpetoichthys calabaricus. The sequence continues at coordinate 23,785,381 of NC_041404.2, forward strand.
AGGAAGGAAATAAATGATATTCACAAGACAAACGAGAAGCTGTGGCATAATATTATAGACCAGGAGAAATGTGTAAATAATTGCCTTTAAAGGTATGCTAGAAAATATTGAGGAGCAAATTCAGGAAAATGCGTCTTAAGTTTGAGAATAAACTGAGAGTTCTTGGCCCACAGTTGGACGATGTTAAGCAAATGTTCACGAATCGAATTGAAACAGCCGAACATCTGGCAGACTGGCTGCACTGGAAGATGTATGCAGAAGGAATAATATTAGAATCGAAGGTCTCCCTGAGAATCGTGAAAGTCTAAACCCAGTGAAATTCATAGCTGAACTGTTCTCTAAGATAATTGGAGAGGACTTTAAATTGGACACCGAGATAGCAGCAGCTTACCGCATATGGGGATACCTCTAAACTAAAGACTTATCATGCGTTTCGAAAAATTACAATTTTAATTATATGTATTGTTACTTCTCAGGTAGAAACAAGAGATTATATTTCAGAATAACCACATTCATGTTTTTCCCTGATTTCTAACCCTCAACAGCTGCTAAATGTGCCACTTTTGTACAACATTAAAAAGCGCTTACGGAAAGCTGAGATCAGATACAGCCTCTTGTACCCTGCCAAACTGAAAGTGGACATTCAAGGCAATCATTACATCTTTACCTCTACGGAGGAAACAGAAAAAGAGCTAAGAAAACTGATCCCGACAGTTTTTTGAAATACAGTCGTGAGTCACATCCTATCATGGCATGGCAAAGGAGATCTTACAGACTGTTTGATCTGCTTGCAATGATACTGGTACTTGAATTATATATCCTTTTCCCTTCTTTGACACTTTTTGCTTATGCTTTAATTACAATTATATACATGTACAGTCATATGAAAAAGTTTGGGAACCCCTCTCAGCTTGCATAATATTTTACTCTACTTTCAACAAAAAAGATAACAGTGGTATGTCTTTCATTTCCTAGGAACATCTGAGTACTGGGGTGTTTTCCGAACAAAGATTTTTAGTGAAGCAGTATTTAGTTGTATGAAATTAAATCGAATGTGAAAAACTGGCTGTGCAAAAATTTGAGTACCCTTGTAATTTTGCTGATTTGAATGCATGTAACTGCTCAATACTGATTTACTTGCAACAGCAAATTGGTTGGATTAGCTCATTAAGCCTTGAACTTCATAGACAGTTGTGTGCAATCATGAGAAAAGGTATTTAAGGTGGTCAATTGCAAGTTGTGCCTCCCTTTGACTCTCCTATGAAGAGTGACAGCATGGCATCCTCAAAGAAACTCTCAAAAGATCTGAAAACAAAGATTGTTCAGTCTCATGGTTTAGGGGAAGGCTACAAAAAGCTATCTCAGGTTTAAACTGTCAGTTTCAACTATAAGGAATGGAATCAGGAAATGGAATGCCACAGGCACAGTTGCTGTCAAACCCAGGTCTGGCAGGCCAAGAAAAATACAGGAGCAGCATATGCGCAGGATTGTAAGAATGGTTACAGACAACCCACAGATCACCTCCAAAGACCTGCAGGAACATCTTGCTGCAGATGATTTATCTGTATATCGTTTTACAATTCAGCGCAATTTGCACAAAGAACATCTGTATGGCAGGGTGATGAGAAAGAAGCCCTTTCTGCACTCACGCCACAAACAGAGTCACTTGTTGTATGCAAATGCTCATTTAGACAAGCCAGATTCATTTTGGAACAAAGTGCTTTGGACTGATGAGACAAAAATTGAGTTATTTGGTCATAACAAAAAGTGCTTTGCATGGCGGAAGAACACCACCGCATTCCAAGAAAAACACCTGCTACCTACTGTCAAATTTGGTGGAGGTTCCATCATGCTGTGGAGCTGTGTGGCTAGTTCAGGGACTGGGGCCCTTGTTAAAGTCGAGGGTCAGATGAATCCATCCATCCATCCATCCATTTTCCAACCCACTGAATCCGAACACAGGGTCACGGGGGTCTGCTGGAGCCAATCCCAACCAACACAGGGCACAAGGCAGGAGCCAATCCTGGGCAGGGTGCCAACCCACCGCAGGGGTCAGATGAATGCAACCCATTATCAACAAATTCTTCAGGATAATGTTCAAGCATCAGTCACAAAGTTGAAGTTCTCCAGGGGTTGGATATTCCAACAAGACAATGACCCAAAACACAGTTCGAAATCTACAAAGGCATTCATGCAGAGGGAGAAGTACAATTTTCTGGAATGGCCTTCACAGTTCACTGACTTGAATATCATCAAAAATCTATGGGATGATTTGAAGCAGGCTGCCCATGCTCGGCAGCCATCAAATTTAACTGAACTGGAGAGATTTTGTATGGAAGAAGGGTCAAATACCTCCATCCAGAATCCAGACACTCATCAAAGGCTATAGGAAGCGTCTAGAGGCTGTTATATTTGTAAAAGGAGGCTCAACTAAATATTGATGTAATATCTCTGTTGGGGTGCCCAAATTTATGCACCTGTCTAATTATGCTAGGATGCATATTTTCTGTTAATCCAATAAACTTAATGTCACTGCTGAAATACTACTGTTTCCATAAGGCATGTCATATATTAAAAGGAAGTTGTTACTTTGAAAGCTCAGCAAATGATAAACAAAAATCCAAAGAATTAAGAGGTTTTCCCAAACTTTTTCATATGTATGTGGATGGAAGGAAGAAATAATTTTTTTTTCTCTTCTAAAGAGAATTGTATTAGGGTTTACTATGCTTATCCAGGGCCATTTTTAACACCATTCCCTGGGTTTACTATCTTACTATCTCAAGATTGCTGAAGATTATATTTTATGCTTATAGTATTTGAACTGTACAGTAATCCCTCCTCCATCACGGAGGTTGCGTTCCAGAGCCACCCGCGAAATAAGAAAATCCGCGAAGTAGAAACCATATATTTATATGGTTATTTTTATATTGTCATGCTTGGGTCATAGATTTGCACAGAAACACAGGAGGATGTAGAGAGACAGGAACGTTATTCAAACACTGCAAACAAACATTTGTCTCTTTTTCAAAAGTTTAAACTGTGCTCCATAACAAGACAGAGATGACAGTTCCGTCTCACAATTAAAAGAATGCAAACATATCTTCCTCTTTAAAGGAGTGAAGCAAACAAATCAATATGTCTGTTTGGCTTTTAAGTATGCGAAGCACCGTGGCACAAAGCTGTTGAAGGCGGCAGCTCACACCCCCTCCGTCAGGAGCAGGGAGAGAGAGAGAGAGAGAGACAGAGAAAAATCAATACGTGCCCTTTGAGCTTTTAAGTATGCGAAGCACCTTGCAGCATGTCGCTTCACGAATCAGCTGCACACAGAAGGTAGCAACGTGAAGATAATCTTTCAGCATTTTTAGACGAGTGTCCGTATAGTCTAGGTGTGCGAACAGCCCCCCTGCTCACACCCCCTACGTCAGGATCAGAGAGAGTCAGCGCAAGAGAGAGAGAGAAAAGTAAGTTGGGTAGCTTCTCAGCCATCCACCAATAGCGTCCCTTGTATGAAATCAACTGGGCAAACCAACTGAGGAAGCATGTACCAGAAATTAATAGACCCATTGTCCGCAGAAATCCGAGAACCAGCAAAAAATCCGCGATATATATTTAAATATGCTTACATATAAAATCCGCGAAGGAGTGAAGCCGCGAAAGGCGAAGCGCGATATAGCGAGGGATTACTGTATTGGCAATAAATATCTCAATTTCTGCTGGGGGACTTGTTTTGTTTTGGACGTGCTCTGTCTCTAGGTATGTCAGAGGACTGGGGCTTTGTGAAGTGTGATCCAGCCTCATGTGGGGAAGCAAAATGGGGGTAGAGAAAAAAAGCAAGCTATCTCTAATCTGTCCTTTTAATTCTTATAAGTGCAACGTAACTGTATGCTTCATGGCAATAACTCCTGGGAAAATTGGAAATTAAGCTCAAAACTGTCTTATTTTCAGTTAAGACTACAAAATGATAACAAAAGTTCAGAAGCAGTGTCTCCAAGACCGGACAGTTAACTTTGTGAGCTGGAATGTTAAAGTCCTGAATCACAAATTAAAAAGAAAGTATTCTCTCACCTAACTCACCTTCTCTCACCTCTCTGTCTAAACGCTAAAATAGCATTTTTACAGGAGACCCACTTATTAAGCAAGGATCAGTTTTGGCTGCGCAAAGACTGGACTGGCCAAATGTTCCATTCCAGCTTTACAAAGAAAACTAGAGGTGTGGGAATTCTTGTACATAGAAACAGTCTAATTTATAGTTTCAGATGTAGTATCTGATCCTGAAGGGAGAAATGTGATTGTCATAGGTAATTTATTTAACTGTAAAGTGATTTTGATAAATATTTATGCACCCAATGTCGATGATAGGGACTTCATCCAAAATCTTTTTGCATCCATTCCCAATGTGAACACTCATAAAATTATAATGGCTTGGGACTTTGTGTTTTAAATCCAGACCTAGATAGGTCTCCTGCCACAGGGGCGATGACATCTAACACTGCAAAGACAATTACACAGTTTGTAACTTACCACAACTTATCAGACCCCTGGAGATTTCTAAACCCAAACTCAAGAGCATATTCCTTCTACACACCAGTGCATCACCGCTACTCAAGAATTGATTATTTCTTTGTAGATAACAATTTCTTGCCTACGATTAAATCCTGTAAGTACGATACTATTGTTATTTCCGACCATGCCCCTTTGATTTTTGGATCTAAAATCATTATGCCCCGCATAATAGCCAATGAGAACTGTACAGAATTTATATCCAAACAAATCAATATTTTTTTTAGAGACAAATACATCCTCAGAGGTTTCTGCAGCAATACTCTGGGAAACCCTGAAGACCTTCTTAAGAGGACAGATTATCTCATATCTTTCCCACAGAAATAAATTGGTAACCAAGAAGGTATCAGAGCTAATCAGTGAAATTACTAGAATAGATCAAGAACATGCCAGGTGTCCAAGTGAAGCACTTCCTAGGAATAGGCAGGCTCTGCATTCAGTACGCAACCTCTTAACAACTTACGAAACTGAACAACTCATTTTAAATTAAGGCATCATTATTATCAACATGGAGAGAAAGCTAATAAGATCTTCGCTCAACAAATCCAAAAGCAAGAAGTTCGCAATGCAATCCCAGCAATCACCAACACAAACAGAGACAAAATCATTGACCATAAAAATATAATGCACACATTTACAGACTACTATAAATGTTTATATTCTACTGAGTTTAAAGAAGACGAGACACAATCTAATGAATTTCTGGATGCATTACAGATACCACAATAGATACTTTTAGTGGAGAGGAACTGGATAAACTTCTGGCACTATCAGAATTATTAGATGCTATAAACTCGCTTTAGAGTGGGAAAGCAGCAGTCCTTGATGGTTACCCTGCTGAATTTTATAGGAAATTCTCAACTCAACTAGCTCCCCTTTTATTATCAACATTTACAGAAGCTAGAGACAATAAATTTCCACCTCAAACATTTTGCCATGAATGAATTACCGTCTTTTCTAAACAAAATAAGGACTTGTTACAATGTGCATCATACAGACCAATTTCACTTATGAATAATGATGTTAAGATACTCTCCAAAGTCCTAGCTAGAAGGATGGAGAAAGTGCACCTTCGGTAATATCACAAGACCAAACTGGATTTATTAAAGGCAGACATTTACCTTTCTTCTTTGACACCTGTTTAATGTATATATTCACCCACAAAGTCAAACACCCCCGAGATGATGATATCGTTGGATGCAGAAAAAGCATTTGATATAGTTGAATGGAACTACCTTTTCACTACATTGGAGAAATTTAGGTTTGGCCCGAACATTTATACATGGGTCAAACTACTGTATACCAATCCAGAAGCTTCAGTTTGTAGTAACAACATTCATTCTGACTACTTTAAATTAGAACATGGTACCAGACAAGGATGCCCCTTGTCACCACTGCATTTTGTAATAGCCATTGAGCCACTGGCAGTTCAGAAATGCTGAAAGTGTAGAAATGTGTAGGAGATAAAGGGAATTCTCAGAGAAGGACTTAAACAGAAAATTTCTCTATATGCAGATGATATGGTACTGTATATATCCGATCCACAAAATACTGTGCCTGCAGTCCTAACAGCACTAATAGTATTTCAAAAGATTTCTGGTCTCAGAATTAATTTGAATAAAAGTGTGCTGTTTCCAGTGAGTTCTGAAGCATACAATATTAGATTGGACATCTTCCCTTTTATCATCGCAGATCAGTTTAAACACCTAGGGGTAAATATCACAAGTAAACATAAAGCTCTTTATCAACAAGATTTTGCAGACTGTATGGAAAAAATTCAACAAGAATTGCATAGATGGTCAACCCTTCATCTCACTTTTGCTGGAAGAATTAACACTGTTAAGATGAATGTCCTTCCTAAGCTTCTCTTTTTATTTCAAAATATTCCAATATACATAAATAAATCATTTAAGAAATTAGATTCAACCATAACTTCATTTATTTGGAATTCAGAACATCCACATATCCAAAGGGCGACCCTACAAAGACTTAAGGTGGACCATGGCATGGCTCTACCTAACTTTCAGTTTTATTACTGGGCAGCAAATATACAAGCTATAAAAACCTGGACATGGACACAAATAGATGAACATACACAGGCTTGGTCTGCAATAGAAATAAAATCCTCCAGTACCTCTTTATATTCCTTGCTTTGAACCCCAATAAATACAAGTTATCACCAATATACTAACAACCCAATTGTGCTTCACTCACTCAGAATATGGAACCAATGTAGGAAGAATTTTAAGATAGAGAAGCTTTTGTTTGTGGCACCTCTGCACGAGAACTATCTTTTTCCACCCTCTCAAACGTACGCAGTTTTTAATGTCTGGAAAACATTCGGGATTAAATCACTCAGAAATCAGTACATAGACAACGTCTTTGCATCCTACGAACAATTACACTCTCAAATTTAACTTTCCAGCACCACATTTCTTTCCCTACCTTCAAATTAGAAACTTGGTTAAACAGAACCTGCTCAGTTTTCCTCACCTCCCACCTACCTCTATGCTGCAAAAAATATTGATCAGTCCTGAGGACTTCCGTAATATATAAAGCCATTTTACAGTCCCTCCCTTTCAAAGATCCAAGTATAATGTGGGAAAAGTATCTCTCACTCAACATCTCAGAAAAGGAGTGGAAGGTAGCAGTGCACAGAATTCACTCGAGCTCCATATACGCAAAGCATAGAATTATTCAACTCAAAATTATATATTGAGCGCATCTCTCTTGTTTAAAATTGTCCAAAATGTTTCCAGGGCAAGATCCAACCTGCAAATGCTGAAATCAAGTTCCAGCCTCACTGGGCCACATGGTTTGTGCGTGCACCAAATTAACCTAATTCTGGACCAAAATCTTTAAATGCCTTTCAGATAGCCTCAGAGTCACAATCCCTCCTAACCCATTAACAGCTGTGCTTCGTGTACTTCCAGATGGGCTTAAAGTAGAGAAGGACAAACAAGCTGTAATTGCCTTTGCTACACTATTGGCATGTGTACTTATCTTGCTCAACTGGAAGAATCCTAACTCTCCTATTCTAAGTCAATGGGTAACTGATGTTATATACTATTTGAAACAGGAAAAAAAATCAAATTCACACTTAGAGGATCTGTACAAAACTTTTTCAAAACCTAGCACGATCTAATCAATAACATTTTAGAATAAGCATTTAAATTGATGAGGCAGGTTCTCTACCCTCTTTTACTCTATTTATCTTTATTTATTTATTAATTTATCTATTGTTTTTACTAGATTAAAGTTTTTATTCTGCTGGCTTAAATCAAACTGGATTTGTTTCAAATCTATTTTTGTGAAACTTGATTTATTTGTATTGAATTTTATTTTAATAAAATCAAAAAAAAAAATGTAATGCTTTTTTTCAGAATTTTGAAAAAGCATTCCTTAAAAGTTGTTCTTGTTGATTGATTGCATTATGGCAGGGCCAAGATCAGTAGTGATAGTAAACATTAATTTATTGTATGGTGTTTGACTTTCAAGAAGCAGATTTTTGAAGTAGGACTATAATGTATTAAATAAACCTTAGTTATACAAGTTATACTGTCCTTTGTGTTTGCATGACAACCTTACGGTTGCCTGGGGAAGAAGTGTGGCCTGGTAGAATTAATTGCTTTAAAAGCAAAAGATATAAATTTGTGAATATATTTTGTTTCAGAGATGACACATAAAATCACTGATAAGCTGAAATTCTGCAGTATATAACAAGGGAATAAAAAGAAATGATAATGTAACCAGTTTAACAGTTGTCCTTTCTAGTATCAATGTTTGAACAGCTGCTTCTCTTCCTTGATATCACCCTTAAAACTATACGAAAGAGAAGATTTCTTGGATAATTTCATGCACTCATACGCTTATTGTGATTGGCATTATCTGAATCATCATGCTGCTTTGTTTCTTTTACAAAATCAAGTTGTATCTTCCTCATTCTTGTGTAAATAGTGGAGTAGTAGCATACTTTTGTGGATAGGGGAGGTAAAGATAACAAAGGTGTAAAGGCCAGTGTCCATCAGATTTGGCTTCCTTCACTAATTTTGCAGCTGTAGCAGTGAATGTTTAAGCCTGATGTTGGCCACACCGCTGATAAGAAACCTGAGAGAAATTCCTCACCATGAATAATTCTTACCTCCTGGTGTGAAGTGATTTTCTGTATGTTTTACATTGGAGTAAACGATGAATGTTTGTTTTCCAGATTGGCAAGATTATTCTGGTTCATTGTGACAGTCCATTTATTCATTGTAGCTTATGATTTTATTGACAGTGACCTGTAAATTATACAGTAGGTACAGAGTGCAGTTGACTAAACTTAAATTGTTTAAGTTTAAATGGAAATGATTGAATTAAGAGCCTTGTACTTTACAGTCCAGCACTAGAAGACTACATTGCCTTCCAAAATTCTTGATCTCATAAATCTTTAATTATGTATGTTTGGAACTTTTTGGAACATGACTGCCATGAGTTGTTTTAGTTAAGTATCTACTTGCTTGACTCAGTGGTAGACACTTACCATTGTCTCGCTGATAGGTGTCATCCATTCTTTTTCTATAATCACTTTAACCTGTTTAGGAATGAGGGGAGCTGGAGGTTATCCATCAGCAGTAAGGAAATGGTAGGTCAAGGGTAGGTCCAAAATAAGGCTCCACTACCACTCCACTACCAACTCTAACATGCACACTTGTAGTGGAGTGTAATTGCCAGTCAACCAAATGGCATATCCACTGGAGAAAACCTATACAGACACATAAAGAGCCCATTAGCTCCAGCCAAACCCCAACTCTGAGTCTAAGCTGTATTAAGACCAATGATATTATCATCTATGCTGACTCCTTGTACAGTGTGTTCCTGTCTGTTTGTCAAGATGTGAGTCTATGGAAAACTAAAAAATAAGTTGCTTAAACTGACCAAAACGTGACACTATTATTAGTACTGAAAAATTGTATAAGTCAGTTAATTTTAAGCAAAATATCTCCTGTAGATTTTGGAAAGAGAAATTCATATTTTTAACACGATTCTTCCATTTCATTTCACATAGTGAAGTTTTGGTCTACTGTATTTTATTGGTAAAATCACAGATGTATAAAGTGAAAGTCATTTTCAAGACAGACCAGACATTTTTAATGCCATCTCTATTTGTTTTTTATGGTTATTAGTAAAACATAGACATGCATTATGTTTGTTTTAATAGGCCATTCTACAACTAGCAGATCAGGACATGGCTAGGACTGCATTATGCAAGCTTTTATGTGCTGAAGAACATCATCAATCTCTGTTAGATAGATAGATAGAACTTTATTTGTCCCTAGAGTGCTTTTATATTTTGCAAAAAGAAATTGACAGAAATGGTAGAAAGATTTACTTGAACCTTATAATTTCACTTTACAGAAACTGACATCTGTTGAAGCCAGGAGTGTGACTTTGATAAAATGAACACAATAGATTATTTTAAAAATGCATGGTACATCTGTTGAAACTATAGGAAAGCTTGTTTGACATTACCTCTAGTAGGAACTTTTGCCTGTAAGTTTTCTTTAGGAAATTGGGATAATGGTTATAGTCTTTTTTGGAAGATGATTTCTCCGTCTCCATAATTGATTAATTATCACTAAACCATGTTAAACAGTTGGGCTCTGTAAAAGAAACAGGACTGGAAACCAACTGTTTTATGAATTCAATGACTTATTGTAACTTACCAGTGCTCTGACAGTAGAAGTATGGAAATAAATGTAAGAGAAATGTAAAATTCAATGTTCTTTGGGATGATGTTAGTAATAGAAAAGGGCATGTAAAATAATGGTTATTATTTTTGTTTTGTCCAACTTGTACCACTACTAACAAGAGAGACTCAGTTACCATATCATTTATTGCAATGAAAAAAATCTTTTTCCTTAAGTTTATGAATTTTTACTGACAAAAGCGATTTAATATTATGTGAACCTGTAGTAAGAAACTAAATATGATTTCCTTATGTTTCCGGGAGAGCCAAAAGTTCAGTGATGCTATTGGATAAGAAGTTAATCTTGGTCAAAGATATGTTGAACACAAGCCAGCTTCCTTGTTCCGTTGAAAAGAAAAAAAGTACAACTAAACATGCTTCAAAAGTTTCTGACAGCATGGCCATGGCGGGATTAAGGTGGGTGCTATTGATGCTGCAGCAGCATTAGGCCCATTCCTGAAATAGGCCCAGATGAAAACAGACGAGAATTTTCCGGAAGCTGAACAGTTTTCCTTTGCTATATTAACCTCAAAATAATTCATAGAATGAAATTTGGAGTCTGACTTTCGGACACCTAGACACAGTGTTACTTATTATACAGTTACTATTGTTCTTTGCGCTGTGACGTAACTATAATGTTGCTGTGTTTATTGTTAACCGAAGATTTCAAGTTAATACTATCGATTTTACGTTAAACATTTTACTTAGTAATTTAGCTGGGTTTTTTGAAATATCTTGGGGATTCTTGCCACTTTATTATTGTTCGGTAAGGGCCATGTAGTAAATTTTTCACCTTGAAAGTTAGTTGTGCAGTAAAAATCGATGGCTACTTAAATGGTTATCTGGTTATCTTCCATCACAATACATAATGAGTCTAGACTAATTTTATTTTTTTCCCTTTATTTTAAATTTTCTGATATTCACCAGTCTAACGTACAGTATTTAGATTAGTTTTCCATTTGCATTCACTATAAACCACTACATTTAGTTTTATTGGATTTAAGCCTTTGTGGTCCACTAACCACTACTGGTTGTGTTGTTTACTTCAATTCTGAATTTAGAATCTTGTCATCTGTTTGACTTAATGTGGTACTGCAATTCATTTTAATATGTAAATAAAATGGAGAGACGGATGACCCTTGTACTTATTACCATCAAGTGATGCAATAAGAGGGTATCCATATTACTAACCGAGAATGGTAAACCGGAAGGCACGGACGCAGGTACACGGCGATGGGACCAGGAGACATAGTGCGCAGGCGCCTACAGCGCGCGTCTCATAGACCGCAAGCGAAGTCTGATCCACCGCGAACGAAGGAGTCACGGCCCAAAAACGAAAGAGCTCAGCTAACGTGAATAAGAAATGAAGCAACAACGCGCCCATAGCTAAAGACTACCGACACAGCCACACAAAAAAGAGGATTCTGCGCTGCACCCCAGAGTCAAACGGAAGAGGCTACGGAGGCCCCACAGGTCCACAAAGATAGTACGGAAGGTGCGTGAAAGTACGAAAGGCGCAGGCACCTACAACGCGCTTCTGAACTAAACGTCCACACTACACAGCATGGTCCGCGCGCTTCTAACACACCGCAAGCATAAACACGAGATAGTACAGAAACCCCACAGATCCGGACTCCACAACATATGTGAATCACATGGACAACTTTATGTAGCCCTCTCAAGAGAGTACAGAACCCTACACGTCCACACTACACAGCATAGTCAAACCCAACATAGTACGGAAGGTGCAGGTGCCTACAACGCGCTTCGAAAGCACCGCAAGCAAAAACCTGAGAGAGTACAGAAGCCCCAAAGATCCGGACTCCACAGCATATGTGAATCACATTACAGTAATACAATACTATAAGTACTCACAGAAAACACAAACAGAAGAGGCTTCGGCGTCCCGCCTCCGAGAATGGTAAACCGGAAGGCACGGACGCTATAACTAATGGAGTCACGGTCACGGCTCCAAAACGAGAAACACCATTGACCCGGCCGGATTACCACAACAGTCTTAACCGACTTTATGTAGCCTTCTCAAGAGAGTACAAAACCCTTCACGTCCACACTACACAGCATAGTCAAACCCGACATAGTGCGGAAGGTGCAGGCGCCTACAACGCGCTTCTAAAGTACCGCAAGCAAAAACCCGAGATAGTACAGAAGTCCCGAAGATCCGGAATCCACAGCATATGTGAATCACATTACAGTAATACAACACTATAAGTACTCACGGAATACACAAACAGAAGAGGCTTCCGCGTCCCGCCCCACAGTCAAACCAGAGAAAGTATGGAGTCCCCAAACGTCCACAAAACACAGCATAGTCAAACACGAGAGAGTACGGAAGGCGCATGCGCCTATGCACCGCAAGCGAAGGAGCCATGACTCAGAAACGAAAGAGTTCAACTAACGGAAATAGGTAATTTTAACAGTAAGTGCAATTATCCATATTACTAACGGTAGACAAACTATAGTACGGAAGGTGCAGGCGTCACCGCCATATTGTGAGTGGCACTACTGCGGAGTGAAGTTAGGAATAATGTGCTGCTTGGGATTGTACAAATCGCTGAACGCTTTACACCAAATTCAAACACAATACAGCTCAACTAACGGAAATAGCAAAAAAAAACAAGCCCATACCTAACGACACGGCCACAGAGAACGGCCACAGAACAAACAAACACAACAGGATTCGGCGCCCCGCCCAAAGTCAAACCAGAGAGAGTACGGATGCTGCAAACATCCACACTACACAGCATAGTCAAAACCGAGATAGTACGGAAGGCGCAGGCGTCACCGCCATATTGTGGGTGGCACTGCTGCGGAGTTAAGTTAGGAATAATGTGCTGCTTGGGATTGTACAAACCGCTGAACGCTTTACACCAAATCCCGGGGGATTACATTTCATAGGTAGGGCTGAACTATTGTTTTCGTTATATATGGCCGTTAGGAACTCCCGTTATCTAATAAATGTCTGGACTACACAGCATATGTGAATCACATTACAGTAATACAATATTAACAGTACAACCACAGAAAACACAGACATATCACCAGATAGATAATAACAATTAACGATCGCTCCGTATTAAACGTATAGAATCCTACAACGCGCGTCTGAAACAGCGGAGGCAAAACACTCTCGGCTCCAAATGAGCATCTTAATTTCCCCTTGGAATATTTAAACACTATTAACCCTGCCGGATTGCAACAACACAATCTTAACCTTAAGGTTGGAACAGTAGTCATGCTATTAAGAAACCTTAATACTAAACAAGGTTTATGCAACGGTACACGATTACTCATCAACACCATGACAGACAATGTTATTGAAGCAAATGTACTTACAGGATCACATACTAACAATACTGTTTTGATTGCACACTTAAACGACGCCAATTTCCCATTAAAGCTGCATTCGCCATGACAATCAACAAATCCCAAGGATGGACCATGGACAGAGTTGGCATATACCTCTCTGAGCCTGTATTTGGACATGGACAACTTTATGTAGCCTTTTCAAGAGTTCGGCGTTCATCTGACATTAAGGTTAAGGTTATAAATACTCCATACCAAGGAGAACTCATTCAAGGACAACACAGCATCTTTACTACAAATGTTGTGTATAAAGAAATATTCAAATAAATCTTTGTAGTCTGCCATACTATGTATTCTTTACTTCCTATGTACGTCATCTGCACCTTTACACTCCAATATATCTCATACATAGATCAGTGTATTTCGGGTTACCCAAAACCAGGGGTTGGCGAGCGAAGCGAGCAGGGGGCAGAACCCCCTAGTGAAGAACTAATAGAAAGAAGTATAGTTGTGTTTTCTGTTCAAGCCACTTAAAGCATTGTCAGTACTTTATTTATTCTTTATATGTGTCTTTATTGTAAAGTGTAATATTTCTTTTATTAGATTAATTTATATTTAGAGTTGGCATTTCAGTGTAATTCTGACTAGGGAATCCATTCCCGGACGGGTTTATCCATTCCCGGGAATTCGGGAATCCCGAGCTCCCGGGCATGAAATAGTGCACGGGCATCTCACATGTGAACGGCTTTAGAACGACTGACACTTATTTTTAATAAAACTACTGTAATATGTTGACACAAATAAAAGACTAACCTTATCTACAAGCAGTTCATGCTGTAATATAAGTACATGTATCTTTAGTTGTGGTAATAAGAGCTTTGAAAGCACAATGTCCTCACAGGTGGCGCAGTGGTAGTCCTACTGCTTTGCAGTAAGGAGACTGTGGAAGATTGTGGGTTCGCTTCCCGGTTCCTCCCTGTGTGGATAGCGCTTTGAGTACTGAGAAAAGCGCTATATAAATGTAATTTAATATTATTAATGTGTCCAGCATGCGGTCGTCCAGGCAAGAACGCACCTTCGTGCAGAAGTACGCCAGCCACTAAGAATGCACGCTCTGCCTCAACTGAAGTAGGCGGCACATCAGATACGGATACACTTGTTCTAAACAACGCCCACACTTGCCGTTGCTCTGAAACACCGCCATTTCAGCTTTTACTGATGCATCCAGTTTCTTGTCATCATTCTGTGATGGCAAGTTTCTTGGCACAGATAATGCAGATGCAACAGACTGACGCGTTGCAACTTCAAGTTGCTGTTCAAAGCTGTTGTCTGATGAAGTGCAAGGTGCAGCAATGGCGCCACCTTAATTATTTTCAACTATAACTCTGTTATTTCTTGATCGATTTTTACACGCTATATATGCGAGCTTGGCCATTCTCGCTTTCCCGGGAATTACAGCAGTTTCATTCCCGGGAATACGGGAATGAAAAATGTCCGGGAATCCCGGGCTCCCGGTAATTGGGAGCCCGGGAATGGATTCCCTAATTCTGACATGTGCTGTAAGATGTGCTGTCAGCATTATTAATATTTATTTGTTTTATGTATTATCTTTGTTTTGTTTTTGGATTCAGTTTTACCTTTTCCCAATTGTTACATTAAACAAGTTAAGCCCAGTGTGGTGAAAGGGAAATGAGTTTAATTTGCCTTTCAGATTATACAACAGGGTATAAGGAAAATTAAAGTATACAAGCTGCAGCCAAAAGGTTCCAGCTATATTTTCAGAGTAAATGTACATCACAACACAAAGAAATATATAAAAAGCTTTACTGTAAAATAATGCTTGTTCCTGTGCCATTTTTAATGATTAATCTGTGAATATTATTTTAAAGCATGAGTTATTTTTTCATGATCATTGTGTTCATTTATATTGACAGCATTTCATTAACTAAAGAAAAAACCATGCCTGTTCTTGCAGTTTGAAATGTCTATGGGGAAACAAGTAAAATCTTGAAAATTAAAGACTTGAAAGATGCTGAACTTGTACACATTGGAGCTTAAAAGATTTTGATTTCAGAACACATCTTCCACATTTCTGAATGAAGTTTATGACAATAAAAGGAAATTAGATGTAACAGATTTTATCAATGATCCTTGGTTGTATTTTTTCTAAGGTAAGGACACGTTCTTGTTCACTTGTTTGTTCACACTACATGGGTATAGTTTTCATGTAAATAAGGAAGTAAAATAGCACAAAACCACACATTTATCTAAAGCTGTTTAAATACTTTGAAATATTTATCTAAAGTTGCTTAAATACTTTGAAAATGTATGCATTGGGAATGTGAAAATAAAATAATAAACTATTTAAAGTTTCCATCCACCTCCTTATGGTAGCTGTGATACCTTGAAGTGGCTTATAGTGCTTAGATCTGGTGTGAGCAAGCCTTTTTAAAGGACTACAGAAAGCTAATCTACAAGTTTGTGCTACTGACTTTTCTAAGAATGACTACTTACAACTATTGCTTGATGATACGGATATAAATTGGCATTGTGATTATTTAGCCAGTATTTTTTCGATATACTGTATTCTAAAAACACCTTAAAGATTGAAGATAACATGATATAGACAAGTACATATATACACATTTTCTATACTGCCCAAAACCTGGTACGTTTTGTCACGATAAGATAATGAAAAATTAACAAAGGAAGCTGTAACAGTTTTATAAGTAGCTGCACCGCAAAAAAACACCTCAAATAATATGTTTGGGTTCCTGCTGTAAAAGGTGTTAGCTAGGCCATCTGGAGGTGCTTACCCTGTGCTCTGTGTGGATCCCCAAGCTCCAGTGCAGTTATGGGACCACTGTGCTATAAAAAATCCCACAGGGTAAACTATAATTATGGGATATGTGTGTTGTATTGTTTGTTGATTATGGTTAATGATGCACATTGGGATTGGTTATATGATGAACCATGTACCAAATGAGTGTGGTAATATTATCTGACTTCCAGTATCCCATATTTATCTTTGATTTCTGAGTGGGTTATCATTATTTATCCATTTGATAATATTGGGTTGATGAAATTTTTAATTTTGCCTTTAACCCCAATTTTTCCTTTTGATTGGTGGCAACTTCATTTGTTGAAATCTTGATTAATGTTATCCTTTGGTGTTTAATTATCTACACTTTCATTAGTATGGAATGCAGAGAAATCTTTTATTTAATTTTTTTTATATATACTAAGGGGCTTTGCCCCCTGCTCGCTTCACTTGCCAACCCAAAATCCAAGCCCCCCAAGGCTGAACGCACCCCAAGGAGATGCAGTTGCTCCTCTGAAACCCCTCTTAAACAGTGATACGATGGGAAACAAGTACAGACCTGATTAGTTAGTTGATGCTGGCTCAGCCACCCGCTATGATTCTGTAGTGGATTAAGTAGAGTTGACAATGTATGTATGCTTAATGCTGGCAGTTTGAAGCAGAGAAACAGAGAGGATAGGGGAAAAAAACATGTCTTGTTCTGACTTTGCTTGGCTGTGGCATGAGTGAGTAAATGAGTGACAACAAAGCTTTACTTTCTTGGTTCAAACTGCAGAGGTGTATAGCAGCTTATTGAATCCATTATACTATCAAAGCATTAAAATGCATTTTGACAGATAAGAGGTGTGTCTTTGTGCACAATTAATCATTAATATATGTGTTACTTGTTAAAAAAATACACATTTTAGTCTGAAAAGTGCTCTGTATACAAAATCATAATGCCAATATCTACCAAAACCATCAGCAATTTTAAGTATACCATTATATGGATTTTTGGCTCTACTACCCACTCCTGCTAACTGCTCAAATCACACTCTAATAAAACAGTAGCATTCAAAAAACAAGTTTCATGAAGATAATTCCCAAAGGGTTAAAGATTGCTGCACAGGTTGAGAAGCAATGAGGAACAGCACAACTGGAGTATTTTTTAAAATCTGACGAATAAATGTGTTTTTTGCACATTTTCTTACTTGCCTTACAATGCACATGCAATCTCAAGACGCAGATCACTCTTTCTTATAATCTCCATGTTGACTTTTTTGTCACTTTTTGTGAAGTGCAGCCTCTGATTTTCTGAGCATTACTAAGGCTTTTAATTTCACACAGTATGTTCTAAATCCCACTCATATAGGAGGGCACACAAATTTTTTATACATTTTTTTCTCATGGTGTAAACCTTGCAGCTTTCATGTCTTAAGGCTGTAACTTTCAGTGATCATAAATGTATTTCTTTTAATCTGTTCTTTATTTCGGATTCTTTTCAACCCAAACTGGTTAGCCGTGCTTGTGTTATCAATGAAACAATTACAATGAAACTGTGATTGCACAATGTTCTGATATGTTTAGTAATAAATTTATTGCTGATGTGAGCTACAATGTTGACATTTTGGTTTAATCTATTAATGATCACTGTAACCAATATTGTAAACATTGTTGCCCCTGTTAAATTAAGGTCGAAGTCTGCTGTTAACCCATCTCCCTGGATGAATGATAGCATCTGTAGTTTCAGACGCACCTGCTTGCAGGTTAAGCATTTATGGAAGGCCATTAACTTGGAGGTGCACTGTCTCCATCTTAAAGATCAGCTTTCTACATGTAATAACATGGTGAGGGAAGCTAGAGCTTTGTATTTTTCCAATCTTTTTTCTAACAGTAAGTGCAACCCTAGAGTTTTATATGATACAGTTTCCAATATCGTTTCACCTACTCCATCTAATATCCTGGTCTCCTCAGTGACTGTGATGGTATTCTTAATTATTTTGTTAGCAAAGCCATGGTTGGCAGCTCTATCTCTCCACATTTCCCTGCTATTCTAGACACCAGTCCCTCAAGTACTTCAAATTTTGACTCTTTCAATCCACTTTCTCTTGAGAATTTACCTAATACTGTATGTGTTATTAATTGCTCTCTACACTCTGGTTGTGTCCCCAGTTATTTTAAACATGCTGTTGTTCATCCCCTGTTGGAAAAAAAAAATGAATTTAGATCCCTCCATTGTAAAAAACTAAGGGCCTATTTCAAAACTGCCATTCTTTTCAAAAATTTTAGGACAGGTTGTTGAGCAACAACTAGCCACCTTTCTTGAGACAAACAAGATCTTGGACCCTTTTCAATCAGGTTTTTGAAAGAAACATTCCATAGAGACAGCCCTAATAAAAGTCTCAAATGACTTACTAATGGCTGCAGGCACTGGCAGGTACTCTGTACTGGTGTTGCTTGATCTTAGTCCAGCTTTTAATACTGTTGACCAAAAGATCTTCTAGACAGGTTGTCCCACTTTGTAGGTATCACTGGCTCAGCTTTAGCCTAGTTTTCATCCTATTTAGCTCATAGGAGTTTTTCAGTTCTTGTGGGCGAGTTCATGTCAGTCAATGCTTTGCTGTCTTGTGGGGTACACCTCAGGGTTCTGTCCTTGGGCCTATTCTTTTTTCATTATATATGCCAATGTTAGCTTATTTTATTAATTCTTTTAAGGATATTTCTTATCATTTCTATTCTGATGACATCTGTTGTTCTTTTATGAGCCAACAACTATACAAGTTTGCTTGCAGCTTAGGTGTTGTTTTGGATAACTAGACTGTTTTTTCTAAGGCCAAGATTGAGCTGCTTATTCATGCCTTTATCTCATCACGCATTGATTTTTGTAACTCTCTTTTATACTTGCCTAAGCAAATCTGATTTAACTCGCCTTCATACCACTCAAAACACAGCTGCCAGGCTTTTAACATGCTCCCATCAATGGACTCTTATTACTCCTATATTATTCTCTTTGAATTTGCTTCCAGTAAAATTCTCATACTCACTTATAGAGCCCTGCATGGTTAGATTCCTCAATACATTGTGGATCTCCTGCACCATTACACCACTAGTCCTGTGATCCAGCCAACAAGGCCTTCGTTCTGTCCCTTGCTCCAGGTTGAAGACACGTGGGGATTGAGCATTTCATGTGGAACAGTCCTTCTGCTCTGAGATTGGTACAATGTTTTGATCAGTTTAAAGCTCAGCTTAAGACTTATATTTTTAGACAGGCATTTGGGTAGTTTTTGTTAGTATATTTTTACTTTATTTTTATTATAACTTCTTTGCTCTATAACTCTGAAAATTGCATTATTTTTGTTTTTGATTTACATTTTTTACCATTTCAGGCTATTCACTATACCTGAACTGCCTAAATGTGGTGTGTTTTTAAAACTTTTGACCAGTTGATAGTATAATTTTTTTCTGCTGTTTAATAGCAAGGAACCATTGAATATCCTGGCAATAGTTAGTAAAATCCAACTGTAGGTTCTATGACTCCCTTTCATAATAGCACAATTTAGAATTGCCAGCCTACCATGCAGCATATCCTTTGACTAAGCCAGATAATGGATGTCAAGGCGAAATCTGGACAAGCGCAGTAATAACTACACAAAAACAACACCTGGGTGTAAAATCATTACAGGGTCCAAGAGTCGGCAGTGCTGTTTGCCTGATCACTAGTAAAAGAAATGAAGTTATTTACTACTACTGCTACTATTACTTCTTCAGTCAGCATCTGTTTCAGCACCCTGGCTTAAGATTTGTTAGGAACACTAAGAAATATAATTTTTCATTATCTGGAAAACAGAACTTTTTGATAAACATCCCGGCCTACCAGTTCCTTTTTTCATAATGCAGGAGTGGCAAAAAAATAATATTTCTATCTTAAATATTAAGTAAAATACCAGACTTTGCCATTTGTCTCTGTTAAGTAAAATGGGAGATTGTACTTTTTACCTGATCGCCAATGTTACGATATTTGATGTTTCTTTGAGAGAGATCTCTGTTTACACTGCATATCAATTACCCTTTGTTTATTTAACCAGAAGTAGATGGGAGTGAGGGAAATTCAATTTAAAACAGTGAGGCAAAAGTGAGTCACTGGAAAACATTCTAACTGCTAGTAAAAAGTGAAATGAACTGGAGAATTTGTTTGACATATTGAAGACCTAAAGAAAGGGAGGGCTGCTACCAAAGTTCTGGAATCCTTTTGGCCTTGACGACATTGTAGACTCAGATAATTGTTAGGATAAACTGTGTATTTGTTTTTAGGTAAGCTGTTCACCTGGTTTATGCAATTGACTTGTCTGTTCTGGACAATTAAACAGATCATCCATTTAAAATTGTTATTATTCATTCTAATACAGTAATATTATCTGGTCAGTTCACTGTATGTAGTTTGTTTTAGTTAGTTATTACTTTTACTGGTGGTTTATACATGCTTATGCGTTGGTCTTTACTATACTGTTATTTTTCTGTGCTTTAATATTTATTTCATTTTACCCTATTGTTAACTCCTATACGAGTGAATTGTATGTGATTTGAGAAGAAATAATAGTGTTAAGGTTTGATATTGGCCTGGTCTCTGAACTTCGTTAGCAGCACAATCACTGTTGGTCAGGATTATATAAAGCTAGTGGCGAGTTCTGAAAACATAATAATTTGGATTTCACTAAACAACATTGAGTGCTTCTTGCATTTTTGAATGTACCTCTTCAGCTTTATCATGTCACAGTATGTCTTTATGCCATATTTCTTTTTTCTTTTCACTGGCTTTATCTTGGTGAGAAGAAAAAATATGTATCTTTCTGCACAAAGTCTTGGGTATGTTCCAGTCCACTTACACATTGTGTACTTAGTTTCTTCTTTATACTGGACAGGGCTTGGCTATATAATAAACTATGTGAAAAATGATGCACCCTAATAACTTGACTTTGAAGTACGATGAAAATTGCAACCTGTATAAAAAGGCCCATGCAAATTCCATACTCAAAGCACCCTGCCTAACAGGTAAAACAAACACAGTATTAGGGAGAACCAGAAACTCCACATATGTAGTGGCTAGACTAGGATGTGAACTTAGACTCATTGAGAAGTGTGGCTGCAATGCTCAGTGAAAGGACTGGGTATTGGCACTGATGTCCCAATTCGATTAGATTCTGATTCATGATGCCCTGATTCGATTCAATATTGATTTTATCTTGACTGAATTAGCATGCACTGATATATTTGAAGTGGTAGGTTTTTAAGAGATTACTTAACCTTGCGTAGAGAACATTCATATAATGTCACCAATTTCAGTAAAAATTTATTTGAAGGGTGTCTACATAGTGACTTCATAACATATGCATAAGCATGGAATGACATGAATAATTTAGCTAAATGTTATTCAATAACCTATTTGTGTGCTATGAATCTCCATGTTGACATCCTTCAACTAAACTGTTAGCAAAATTTATTCTCCTATTGGACATTTAAAATGATCTTGAAACAGTCAAAAATAAAGATACAGTGGGAAGACATATCTGCAGTTGCTCATGTGTAGCAGTCACGTTAATCAGTTTTCAAAACTGGGTCTTCACTCTTCTCCTCAGAGAAAAAGGAAGTGTTTTAAAATGAGGATCTAGAGCTGTTGCTTGTTGACAACAGCGTTGGATGACTGGAACATAAAAGGAAAAGAACAGCCCATCATGAATGACAATGCCACTAATATGACACTTGCAGGACAGCTTATGGAGCTGCTTCGTGATGGTTTCTTTGCACACACTTTCAATTTGGTATTGCAGGCTGCTATGAAAATTTGGATTACCCGCTTGCTCGGCCAGGTAAGGCGTGTTGCAAACTTTTTCCACCCTAGCAATATAGCCAGTAACATGCTTAACACTGGAATCCTTGAAGCTTACAAAAAATTCCCAGCCACCTTAAATTCCTTTGCACCTCTCCATTAATGTCTTTTGTTTTGCACATGTGCCGATCGGCACAAGCAGCAAGCAGCCTGCTATCCCATCCCCCTACCTCTGCTGCTCAAGTCAATCAAAAAGTTCTCCCAGCTCAAGTCTGTTTATCTGGGTGTGAGGTGCCTGGAGTTGTATAGGGTAAATAATATGTCGTTATTTGGAACACATGCATTTCATGTGTTTTGTGCCTACAATGATCTATGTAAATGTAGGATGACAGGAAATGCAAGGCAAGAAATGTTGAACACATAGCTAAAACGGAAACTTTTTCATGTTATAGTAATAATGACAAAATTTTGACATGAAGTGTATAATGCGTAAAGACCAAAGTCCAAATATTAAAGACACTTGAGTACATGAGCAACTCTCCACGCTAGTGTTTAGATCTGGCAGTGCCATGCTGTCTGTGTATGTACCCAAAAAAAGATGTCTGACTGCATTCTCTGTACCATTGCTCGTGTAGTGAACTGTCAACATAACTCTTGTCAGATCTAAACACTAACGTGGAGAGTTGCTCGCATACTGACATGTCTAGCTGCAGATGGAAGCTGCCATCACACTTTTCATAACTGACCTTTTCCTAAATAATGAGTGGCATTGCGTTTTTTCGTATGCTTAAAGGATTCTAGTGTTAATGCATACTACAAATCCAAAACCTGTATCATTTGTCGAAAGCCCTTGTTTTGAACAATGGTGTAAGGTCTTGTATCTTTACAGATAACAGAATCTATAGCATCTTTTATTTATTTATTTTTGGCACAAAGTTAATTTATTGGAAGCTTGGAGCTACCTGCTGTCTCCAGTGTAGATTGTTTAAGCTCATTTGGATGACGACTGAAATTATGTTTGTGGGCGACGCCAGGATAAATGATTTGTTAAATGTGTTACAAAAATACTTAACTTTTGAGCTGTACAGATTAAATATAGTATATAGTAAATTATAGTAAGGGCATTTTATGAGATATCTCACTAATCTGCAAACTAAATTGTTACCAAACAATTTCTTCACCAATATGTTTGTAAAGGTGTGTAATAACATGTATTAAAATGTTGAAATTCAACTCCCATGGGAAACCCTGATAAAACCTGCTCAAGTTAGGGTACCGATTAATTATTTTTCGAAAAATCTATTTTTTAAAATTGGGCCTTAAGTAACTTGTAAGGGGTCAAATAAGGGTTTTTCATGAATCTGAGTTGACTGTTGGTATTTATATTTCACCACAAACACTCCATTGTTGAAAAAGCCACACTCCCTTTTACATTTACATTTACATTCAAAGTAACTTTTATTTCACATACTTATATAATACTCAGTTATTTCTCATTCACAATGTCAGAAGCTTCAAGAGTCATTGTCTATGTCTTTTTCAGACTCAACAACATCATCACTACAATTTCTGCATGTAATGCCTTTACAGACTCCACAGGCCGATATGCACATGACCCCATTCTTCTTGCAGCAGCACCGTCGGTTGCTGCAATCTCCATGACAGTTACAGATCGTGAACTTAAGTAGCTCCTCAGGAGCCATGGGGTCTAGTGTTGGAACTGGCTCATACCCATGCACACCTAATGTCCATCCATAGTCACTGGTGTTCAGAGACATGCTCTGTAGAAGGATCCAGTCAAGGGTCTGCAGGTACGCATGGAGTGAATGCTGTGCAGCTGCCACCCTCTGTTGGAGGTGGAGTCTCTGGTTTGATCACTCCTGCCACCTCCTTCCTTGAGAACATGTTGTACCGAATTTCATCCAATGTAGTATCTGGTCCATGGTAAATGTACTGGAAAATCACAGTACCAGCCTGAATCACTGCCTCCTTGGTGGCTTCTGTGTCAAGGAAGATGTCCATGTACTCATCCACGTCCTCTGCACAAAACCTGAAAAAAATGCATCAGGTTTGTGTCAAGTATAATGTTAAACAGAAATACAATTATTATTATTATTTTTAATAGTTTTGCTATGATGAAAATGATGATGATTATTATTATTTGTCAAAGTAATAGTAATATTATCATTGTTACCTGTCAAATAGAGTTGTTTTCCCATGGCCAGTGATTGCAGAAACCGTATCACACCCTGTGAAGGCATGACAGAAGAGCAGGTAGCGCATCTGTCTTTCAGAGAGAGATTCTTGGATCTTTCTGACGTCATAAGAGCCGTTTGATGTGGTGAAGAAGAGTGGATGGTGGCTGCCTGAGCTATGGTGCACCAGCATTACCAGCACATCTGCATCTTCTGCCCAGACCTGAAAATAGACCAAGATATACAAAGCATAGTGAACAGTGCAAAAACAGATCAAACTTTTCAACA
This sequence comes from Erpetoichthys calabaricus, assembly GCF_900747795.2. NCBI lineage: Eukaryota > Metazoa > Chordata > Cladistia > Polypteriformes > Polypteridae > Erpetoichthys > Erpetoichthys calabaricus. The sequence goes on from NC_041404.2 coordinate 23,810,100, forward strand.
ATGTGAATTCTCTTCTTTTTAAACTACCCCATCCCCCCTCCAGGCACCATCTAGTAGTTAATGAAGAAAAATACAAACACAAATGTTACTGACCTCAACAGAGCAATCTGAAGCAGCAGCCAATGCCTCTCTTACAATCGAAGTATCAGCATCATTGTCACAGTGATGTGATGTTTTCGGAAGGCTGAAGAGAGGAAGTGGATGAGCTCACTCTTGTTATGAGTGTTGTCCAGGAACTTTGCTCTTGGGGTCCAGTGGAACATATCCGGTTGAATCTGGAGATCACAGCCGGAATTCTTGGTACGCCGGATGTGGTCATGATCTTTTGGTGATCTGCTGTAGCCATCAAGGACCACAATGATCTTCTGGGAACAGTGGCCCAGACGCTACACGTAGCTCAGGTAACTGTTGGCAAGCTCCTGCCAGGTCTGATGTTGTTCCCACTTCACCATGTAGAGAAGCTATCAGTCATCAATCACCAGGGTGCAGCAGGGTTGGTTACTGAGGTCAAGTGGATCAGTTAACACCTTCAGGCTTGTCTTTGAAAAGTCTGCCTTGTTTGCCTTGTTCATCTTCTTGATCTGCATCTCCATCCCTACTTCAGCTGCTCTCTCAGCATTGACTGAGTCATTCCCTGTGCTTGTGAATCCTGTTGAGAAAGACACGAGCAACTCATTGTCTCAGTTGTTGTCGAATAGCTTGTTCTCCTCTAACCATTTTAGGACAAGTTCAGCTGCCCCTGCATCTCGCTTCATCTGTGTTTTGGCAAGGTCTCTGTGGAGTGGAACATGTTTCCTGATGTCTTCCTCCATCCACTGGTTGACATCAGAGAAGTAACTGAGGGTGAGCACTTGTGGCCAGAAACACTATTTCTCATTCCCCCTCTACTCAGTCCACCTTCTGACTTCATTGTCTGCTCAATGCAAATGTCACACCAAGCGCCGGACCACTCATGGCTGGAGTAACGGACAATGTGGTTCCCGTGGGCAGTAAAACTTTCTAAGGTGTCCTTGTGAGCAGGCAAACTTTCGAGTTCCTTCATGAGTTGACAGTACAGCTGTGCACCCTTGGCGTGCGTAGTGATGATGGCCTGCAGTGGCAAAGATGTCAAGCATCTGGGTAACAATGCAGGACAGATGCCCTTTGTGGTCTGCAAGTCGCTTGGTTCTGATAAAGATCTTGATCACATCTACCATGTGGTGGTATGGTGGTACTGCACCCAGAGTGCAGGCGTGCTTCCTCCTTCTGTGAGTCATTTGAAGGTTTCTTCAAACTTCTGCTCAAACACTGCCACTACTGGGTCTGTGTGTCTGGCTCCCATCTTCCCAATAGCCACCTTCTCCATGAAGGTCCTCATGTCACCACGCTCCTCCTCTGTGAAGGCAAGTTTCATGAAGTGCTGATAGATGGCTGCATCGATGAGGAGGTGAGCACGGATTGCCTTGTCAAAACATGCTCCATCCATAATGAGGTTGGCTGTTGTACTTCCAGGATAGATCAACTGCATCACCTGTAGTAGTCCAGAATCCTCCATGATGTTACTCATTGATCCAAGATAAGACTTCAGCAGGTGAAATCCACCCAATAGATTTGCCTGCTTTATGATATCCACAGCCTTCAGCCAAATCGGAAGATCAAAGGTCACTATAGTGACTCTGTCAGCAGACAGCTGGCTGTTGTCCTGAAATGCAGAAATAGATTCACAGAAATACTTTCATGATGGGCCACTTTAGAATTATGACTTAACATGAATATCATTTTATTATGGGAGAAAGCTGAGGTATCTAGAGAAAACTCTTACAGATGTGATGAGAATGTACCCCTCCACATAATAACTTGACAAGGAACTCTGTGCTTTCTTCTGGAATTTGGAGATAGGAGTGCCTATCATTATGGTAGTGTGAGTTAATGAAGTTGAACCTTAAAAGTTGCTTCTTTTTTCCTTTAGTTGTGCATTGTATTAAAATGATACAGCTTTTGAGGTTAATCATCAAATAAATTATTTTAAAATGTAATGATAAAATGTTTCATATTAAGCAAATATTCAATAATTTTTATATGAAGGTTCTGTTGAAGTTATACATTGGTGGTTTCAAATTTGTGTTTCTTTCAAATTACGTATAAGGAAGCACTACTATAATGTTGAGGGTAAACACATCTTTTATTTAATTCTGCTTTTCATAGCTTGTAATATTGTGTTCTGTACTATACAAAAGTGTACTTATTGATAAATGATTTGTTCATCGCAGTGGCTCCTTCTTAAAGTTTCAAAATTGTTTTTATAGCCGTAATTTTATATGCATGCAATGTAAAGCAGTGGATTTTAAAATAATTTCATCTTTTTCTTTGCAAATCTGAATTCTTTCAATAGCAACCTGTTATGATGCATTTTGTGAAAGGTGCTACAAAGAGCTGTATGTTTATTAGACATGCAAATACATATTTCATTGTACTCTGAACATTTGGCAATAAGCCAAATTTGAACACCAATTTATTTAATAAGGAATTTAAAGGTTTTGTTCCCATCTGTGCTGTGTTCATTCTTTTCTTTGCACAACACTTCTGAGGCTTGTTGTATAGTGTACTTTAAAAGTTTATTCAGAAACATCTAACAGTTTTAATTTCTTGGCTACTTTCATTTAATTATTTGTACTGCTTTCCAACATTAACCATTAATCACTTCAGTGGATTACCTGTTACAATCATTTTTGTAAAGAAATACCTTGTTTAAAGTACATACTCTGTTCCTTGGGGGATTTTGTCCACCCATTACTGCTTTACAAAGCTTTTTTGAGTAATATTCACTGTGCAGATATTGTGCATATCTGTAAGTTATTTAATATGCCTTTATTTGTGTACTATATATAACTGGTGACAGATTTATTTCTAAGTTTGTGTAAAATTGTTTTTTTGTGATATTCACATAATTCTTATTTAAGGTACACCTTGAAACTGCTGAATTCTAGCTCTCTTCATCTCTACTGTATTCCACTTTTAATGCAAGGCTTTTTGGGACAATAAAAATATTCAAATTAACTGCAGTATGGAATGTGTGTGTATATAGCTCACCACAGTTCTGCAAACCTAGAATTCACTTGTTCCTCCTTTTTTTAATTGGCACATGGGTCGTAATACACTTTCAGATAGAATAATCTTTACTTTAGGCATTGTTTGAATTTAAACAAAGCCACTTTACATGTGGGTGTTGTTCTAAATGAACAAGGATACACAGGTCTCCTATTTCTGGAGAATTAGGATTTTACTTATACAAATTCAAAGCACAGTGGTGTCATCTTACTGAGTTTGGTAAAAAACCAAAAAGGCAATCTTAATGTGAAACTGGCATGTTTAAATGACTGAATACACAGTATTGATATTTTTTCTATAATTTGTACTAGAATTTTTATTTTTAAAGTGTACTTCAGACTTTGGCTTGCACTTCATCATTTGGCAGCTTTTTGTTTTTATTAAAACATGCTGCCTACTTAGCATGCTTGTTCTTACCTACTGTGACATATTTTGTCCCAGCCAGGCATTCTGCATCAGTAAGAATGTGGAGTAAAGCTTAATGTGAATCAGTACTGCCAAATGGTATACTGAGAATTAGGGGTGTTTGGCTTCAGCAGAGCTTATGTGCAATATCAGTATTTGGGAAGAAACATGATTCCTGCATCTCATATAGGTGCAAAGCCAGTGTGGTGTTAACAGTGCTGCAGTGCTTAGAGTGGAGGTTTACAAGGGGCTTTTTAAATAAAGGAGTAATAAATACCCAATTCTGATTTTTTTTTTTTTTGGCAAAGCATAGATATGTTGGAGAATAAAACCTGCAAGCAATGCAATTTAGTGTCTAAGAAGTTAAAGCTTCAAACAAATAGGTTGGCGCCCTGCTGTGCCACTAAAGTCATTTTACTTGGGTGTGCCCATATCATAAAAATAATGGAAATGTCCAGGTTGTATTGTATCATTCTTATAAAGCACTCTGGGCTATTGTCTCCATGCTAAACATTTACCAATTACAGTACAGTACTATGAATTTTTACTAAGTCATTCTTTTATTAAAGATTATTTAATGATTTATTTATGAAAGACAAAAAATCCTAGTTTATAGGTGACAAAGTTGCAGTTTCTTTTTTTTTAACCAAGATCAGCTGGCCACAAACCCCCATACCCCACAACCCCTCAAAACTGAATTCTACACCTGTGAAGCTACATAAATGTAAAATGATTCCTTAGTGCTCAACTGGTAAATGTTGATCCTCAAAGGTCCCGATCACAATATTTTCAGTATTAGTAGCTTGGTCAATGTAGCAGTGATCCCAAGTGCCACAATACGTTACTAAGAAAGTTCAATAACAGGTGATATTAATATTCAAGATTTATTGTAGAGTAAATTGGTTGAAATTTAACCAGCATAACCAGAACATTTTAAAAGATTATGCTGCACTAAATTAGTCTGATGTTAGCTTGGATTTAAATATGGAAGGATCACTTAGACTAGCAATTTTATGTTTTAGAAAAGCAATTTTGAAATCGACTTTAAACTTAAGTGTCCACTTACTTCCCAGTTAAGAACGGGAGTTACTTTATTTGTTTATAGTTTAGATGCTTGTAGTCTCACTGAAACCAGACACATAATACATACATCTGAAGACAACCATGAGTGAATTTTGCTTCAAACAAGGTAGGGATAATTAGATGGCTCCTTGAATGTCGCATTTCTAAACCAATCCAACGTCTCATTTTGGAAGCACGCAAAAGTGGGGCGGTGATTTTTGAAATGCAAAGATCAGAGGTGCTGTCATTAACCTGGTCCGACAGAGCAAACTTTTGATTACGATGAACTGTCTACAGTCAAAGTCTCTTAAAAAGCCTGTTAGACATATAAATGTGTGTGTCATGTGTTCAAAGAGTCCATTGCACATTTTAAAAATAAACATAACCTGTTGCAAGAGAAGAACCTTTCCTTAGCAATACGTTGTCACAGGAGCTGTGTGTGCTCTCTGTCATTCAGCATTACACTGATTAGTGTAGGAGTCGATGTATACTTAAAGAATTGGCAGCTATGCTTGAGAAAATATGAACTGCAAAGTATGCCTTTGAAGTAAACTGCGTGTTACACCTCATCAAATGGTCTCCTGATAAGAGAACTGATAATGAAGAGCATCAGGATATATAGATTTTGTACTCAAAACACCCGAATCAACAAATCTCGTACCATCAGGGACAAGGCTGCACAACATTCACCTTCTGACTCAATGTCTAAAAGAATAATTAAAGAAATTCAACATTACTGTCTAACTGGAAATGCAAGCATGCAATGACAACATAGCTGTAGCATTTTAACATGTTTTATATCCAAAGATCACAATGCTTATCTAAACTCTATTTGCTGTTGTTATGTCATACAGTGATGCAATACTGTAAATTATGAACAGGTTTTGTAGCAGACAGAGGCACTTCTGAAACGAGTGGAGCCCAATAGCTGTGGTGATCTATGTGTGTGTGTGTGTGTTTGTCTGTCTCCAATGTTGCAGCGTTCATTACAACTAGCAAATTAATTATTAGGCATCAGTTATATTGTGCTGCTGAGCTCCTGAATGGATAATAATTTTTAGCTTTTTGTTATCTCAGCGCCAAGTCTTTTGTTAAGTATCATTTACTCTCTCCCTGAAATTCCAGGTGGTGGTTTAAAATGCGTAGACTGAAGGAAAATGGGGGGTGGATGTTTTAGGAAGAAACTCTGTGGTTGTAGCCTTTGCACACAGGATTTTTGCACAATACATTCATGTTTGACATTCGTCTCTAGCCCTGCGAGATACCCATGACAGATGCATCTGCTTGTTAAAAATAGAACCCAGAAAACAAAACATAATAAGGATTTTATTAGCCTGTGAGAAAATCTATGCAGTAGTTACTAACTGAAATATAAGCGATATACCCGTTTTTCTTTGTCTTGGACAGTGAACGTTTTATTGTATTTCTTAGCAGGTCTTGAATGTTGTAATTTGTGTGATAAGCATGGATTAGTGTGAAAGGTAACACGTTTTACATCCTAAACCAATCTGGCTGTCCAGAGTCAAAAAGTAATGACATTTGGTTAACTGATTTTGGTATTTACTCCTAATATTAATAGCATTTCTTGTTTCATTTTGTCCATCCTTAAATATAAATAGTTATCACTTTTTCAGTGTATGAACTCATTGATGCAATTATGCCGTTCCAGACTGCAACTAAAATAATGTAGGTCCTCCTGTTATGAAGATATCTGTGCTCCATGGAATGAAGTGTCCCATCTGCTTTCATACAAGCGCACTAAGTTATGGCTGTCATGCTTTCGTGCATCATTGTGTACCATTTCTCTTTTGATTTAATGTATGCTCCATGCAAAATGCAGGCCTGTTCATCAGTAAACATGCACATGCAGCTGCCTGCCGTCATGAAGTCTTTTACTTATTTGGCTGATGCCTTTTATCTAAGTTGACTTATATTATTTATGATTCAATTGGTTAAATTTCGGGCGGCACAGTGGCGCAGTGGGTAGCGCTGCTGCCTCGCAGTTGGGAGATCTGTGGACCTGGGTTCAATTCCCGGGTCCTCCCTGCGTGGAGTTTACATGTTCTCCCCGTGTCTGCGTGGGTTTCCTCCGGGCACTCCGGTTTCCTCCCACATTCCAAAGATATGCAGGTTAGGTGGATTGGCGATTCTAAATTGGCCCTAGTGTGTGCTTGGTGTGTGGGTGTGTTTGTGTGTGTGTCCTGCGGTGGGTTGGCACCCTGCCCGGGATTGGTCCCTGCCTTGTGCCCTGTGTTGGCTGGGATTGGCTCCAGCAGACCCCCGTGACCCTGTGTTCGGATTTAGCGGGTTGGAAAATGGATGGATGGATGGTTAAATTTCTTTTGGTTTTCCAAATGGAGCACAGGCAGGTCAAGTGACTTTGTCATGGTCATACAGTGTCATATGCGGGATTTGAACTCACAACCTCGGGGATTGAAGTCCAAAGCCTTAACCATTAAACCACACTGCCTACATGTTATTGTTGTTTTACCAGAGTGTTCAGTGATTGATGGGAAATGTAAACTTTGTTAAAAAAGTACTGAAAAATGCTATTTATCAGCTGTTTCTTCAGTTGTTTTGGCATTTGCACTATATGTTCTGTTATCAATAATTTTTTAAATGGGAGCTCATCATACTTTAGTAAAATATAAATAATAGTAATAAAATTAATAATTCATTACTTGACACCCAATAACTTTGAACAAAGACATTTAAAAGACAAATTGTTAAATATACTAATCCACTTTCATGCCATACATGGTCCCTTGCTCTTAAACATTTACTCAGGTAGTTTTCTCGGGGTTGGGGTTGGTGGGCATTTCCACAGGAAATTGTTGTGGAACTCCAATTTCAGCTGTGTCATATGAGTGATTAAAACCATGTGAATGAAATAGTTCTATCAAAAAAAAAATGCCTCGCCTGTCATGACTACCTTTTTAAATTAGGGGAGCATCTCATTTTAGTAACAGGTATTATCTTATAAAACTCTCTTTTTCTTTTATTTTGCATTCACAGTTGATCTTGGCAGATTAAAACTGATCAATTGTTTTTAAAATACATGAAATGGTAATCTTTATCTGCTGTGCCCTGATTCAAAATGAATATTGGGTAGTTAAAATGGTGCACAGTATTCCTTCCCCCAGAGGGAACACTTGTTTCCACAGCTGAACCTTTGCTGTAGATATGCATGCCTTTGTAAGCTACTTGCAGAATGAACACTGCATAGCTCAGATTGTTTTTAAATTTATTTTAAAGGACTGTAGGCAGTTTTCTATATTAATTTCATATTTAATTTACCCCTCCATACCATACACTGGATTTCCACAGCTTAGCCTTTGTTGTTGAAATGCTCTTCTGTATACAAAAGGAACACTGGACATCTAAAATAGAGTTAAACCTATTTAAAAAGACACTAGGAAGTCTTTTGTCACCTTTTTCTCCACTGTGCCCTTATGTCCTATCCATTGGAAGGAACACTTATTTCACCTGCTGGAGTAGAGCTGTAGAAATGCATGTCCCCTTTCTGCTGCTTACAAAATAAACAAAAGACAGATTAAATTCTTCAAAATGTTTTTAAAAGCGTTCGCAAAGTCTTTTAAATCACTTTCATGTCTACTCTGGCCTTCTGCCCCATCCAGTGGGGAGCACTCATTTGTACAGTGAAAGCAGAGCTATAGAAATGCGTTCCCCCTGCCTGTTGCTTGCATGATAAATAATGGAATTATACAGATGTCTAAAAAATATTTTAAAAAGTCAAAGGAAGTCTTCTACATCACTTTCATGTCTACTGTGCCCTACTGTCCCATCCATTTGAGGAGAAACTTATTTCCTCACCTAGGCCTTTGCTGTAGAAATGAGTGCTAATGATTGAAAAAGTCAATGAGTTACTACAGCTGATATGGAAAACATACCAGCTCTGAAAGCAGTTGTAAGCTGAGAACAATTGTAATGTAATTAGGCTGTTCTATACATACATCTTCTGCAGTGATCACCCACCGTTGGTTGCCTCACATTTACTGGTCAGTTTCTGTTTTCTGCACTCAGATAACACAGTACAGCTGTACATCACCACATTGAACACCTGGCGGTAAGCTCAAAAAACTGTGACATTAAAGGGAGAGCATGACTCTCACTCTCAACATGACTTGTTTGGGGGAAATTTCAAATTTAAGTGTTGTACTTCAGAAGAAGTCTTTTTGCCTCAAGTATTGACAGTTGTGTTCTCACAATCAAGGGCATGTCAGACAGACCATTATGGAATGGAAAGTTGCAGGAGTTACTGCTGCACACTGGGCTAGAATCACTGGTAATACACAGATCTCAAACAGACTGAAGACTAAAAAACAAGGAAAGTCTGAGTAATACCAATATAGGCATCTGCTTCAGAATATCCAAGTCTAAGGCACAAGTCTCACCAACTTAAGAGATGACCTTCAATTGCATGCAGTGACAACAGTGGAGGTTACGGTCAAGGAATTGGAAAGCCGGTTTGAAAATATGAGGGGTAATACACAACAAAAAAGCTTACATGCATCTGCAATCATTTGTTGTTTCTCAGTCTTCTATCATGATTCATGGCCAGATGATTTAACCACTTTGGGTGAAAATCAGATTGACACGTTTTTAATTAACAGGTGTCAAGAAGTCTTCTTGAAGAACACCTGTGATGTCAGGGCTGTACAAACGGAAATCTGATTAAAGGCAAATTCTCAGACAAGTCTTACAACAATTTGTGGGAAGTCTTTCTGTGCAAAATTGTCAGTTTTCCACAATATTCTACAACTTGTTGGGGTCATGCTTGTTGTGCCTTTTGCAGCAGCTCATTGTGAACGCGGCATTTCAGCATAGAGCAGAATAAAATCAAAAGAACTAAACTCACTTAATGTCTCAGCCTTGGAGGACTGAGTCAGGATCAGCACAATAGGCCCATCACTTGAACAGTTTGATCTTGAGCCCTGTGACAAATGCTGGCTCATTTCAAACAAGAGGAAAAGAAGATTAAATAAAACTGGATGGCCCTCTGACACTGACATTCTGGTGGTCAGTGACACAGTCTCAGAGCCTGAGTAAAATACATGGTTCTTGATGATTGTACATAGTTTGAAAGTTATAATGACATTCAGTTACCCAGATTATCAAGGTGGACGCAGAAGCTACATACATTCTCCCTACTTGTGAAAGATGGTGGTATGTGGATTTTGGAGTCAGGTCTTCTGCATGTTTGTTTTGACAAAGTTTGTATAGCCTTTTGGCTTTGGCAGTTTAGTTCTCATGTTTTTATGGCTCAGACCTCTGCTAGTTTTTTTTACAAATGAAATTTTTTCTTCTCTGGGTATATGGTCTTTTGTTTAGTTTTCTTTTGTTTTTCCCTAGTGCTTGGAGAACACACTTTGTATGATTAACCATGGTATTTCCTCCTCAGCATGGCAGAAGGAACTGGTTTTGGCAGGTACTATTCAGCAACAGCTATTCTTCAATAGCTTTTAATGTATGGAAGAATGGAACTTATTGCAGAAAGCGGAGCGATCTGAATGATTGTAAATAACATGGGAGATCAAGGTGGACACTTTATTATAAAAAAAATTTTAAAAGTGTTCAACTTACGAACATGTTATAGTAATGGCTAATGTCTTCACAGCTTTCTCTGTTAAGAAGTAATATGCTGTGTGTTTGAAAAAGTTAAAAGTTTACTCTTTTAGATAAGAGCCTGCTAGCTAATGCCAATGAGAGGTGGGTGTGCATGGTGTAAAAATATCAAGCATCATTGTTATTCTACTGTGTAGCATAGAGACTTGCACATTACTTATCAATAATAATGTTTGTGTTATAATGATATAAGAGAAGGAACACAGAAAATTTCTTTAGGAGGCTTCATCTCTGTACTTGTATTGTATATTTAACTGTAAGACTATTGTAAGAATGTTGGGTGTTGCATTCATCACCTTTTCTGATCATTTCCATACATTGTTATTGGTAACTTTTTCTTTTAACTCTTTACTTTGGCAAGAATGCCTCCATAGTTTCAGAGACTGTGTGGGGGCAGGTTTGATTGGTTAAAAAGTGATTTGATTTAACGCATTCAGTCAGTGTGAAAATTTGTTTTCTTTCTGTTATCTTTTTCAGGCACTCCTATTAAAGGAATGCTGAAAGGAAAATGAACAGTGATTTTGTTTGAGTTTTCCAACAAGTTGTGTGCCAAAATGTTTTCAGGGGAACTCCTCTTAGAGCATTTTGCAAATGTAATCAAACAGCACTTGGGTCCTGTACTCGACCCCTGTGGCAGGCTTGCATCTTGTCTGAAAGTAGTTTTGCTGTGCTTCCATTCTTTACCATATAATGAGCCTGAAGTAAATGAAGCTAGTATTGAAAAAGACTTTTTTAACTAGAAGTAATTTAAGTGTAGCAATTTGTAGCTGACATTGGTGACTACAAATAAGTCCCTTTATTTGTTAGCCAGATATTTTTTTACTTTAAGTCTTGATAAGTAATTTTTCAAAATTTTTTTCCAGTGTTCTTCACATGTACTGGGGTTTTGTTTGTAAGGAAGATTAGTGTGGTTAATGTAAGTTAGCATGTTAGCTTTTGTTTATCTGACACTAGATACAGTGGAACCTCGGTTGACGACCATAATTCGTTCCAAAACTCTGGTCGTAAACCGATTTGGTCGTGAACCGAAGCAATTTCCCCCATAGGATTGTATGTAAATACAATTAGTCCATTCCAGACCATACGAACTGTATGTAAAAATATATATTTTTTAAGTTTTTAAGCACAAATCTAGTTAATTAAACCATAGAATGCACAGCGTAATAGTAAACTAAATGTAAAAACATTGAATAACACTGAGAAAACCTTGAACAACAGAGAAAACTAACACTGCAATAGTTCGCGCTATAGTGCTACCAACTGCTGGCTAAAAACACTTTTTTTTAATGAGTTTTAAGCACAGGGAAAAAATGAACATTTGAAAAAATCCGTAATTTAATAAACCACCAAGAAAAGTAACATTGCAACAATACACTCTACGAACTGATCGCTGAAAACAGAAGTGAAAACAAAATCAAGCCCAGTGCATTCTTTAACTGCCTTTTCTACCTTATGAGTCAAGCCCTCTCTCTCGCTCGCGCTGCCTGTGTGTCTGCGTCTGTCTTTCTCTCACGCTGCCTGTGTGTGTGCATCTCTCGGGGTGCCTATGTGTGTGTGCGTCTGTCTCTCTCTGGCGCTGCCTGTGTGTGTGTGCGCGGCTCTCTCTCGTGCTGCCTGTGTGTGTGCGTGTGTGTCGCGCACTCTGTCTCTTGCTTGCTGCACAGGAAATGCACAGGGAGAGACTGAACATGTACAAACCGAAAGGGAAACTGGCTTGTTCGTATACCGAGTGTGTGGTCGTGTACCGAGGCAAAAGTTTGGCGAATTTTCTGTTGTAAACCGATTTGTACGTGTACCGAGACGTTTGTGAACTGAGGTTCCACTGTATTGTGTGTATTTACTGAATTTAGAATAAAATTTAATATTACTATTGAGAAACATTTTGTTTCAGTACTGAGCCTTGAGTGGTAGCATATCTGACTTCAGCCAGAAATGATGGGGCACAGTTTTATGATTTATGAATAACATACTAATTCATAGTTTTATGAATGAAGTAACTGAATGCACTCAATGTTGCATTGTAATGGTCATTAAGTAGCCCTCATATTTTTTTTTTTATTTAGCAGAATATCAGATGGCATTTAACCAAATGGGGTCTTTATTCCCACTTTACAGATACATTGAAAAAGTAATTAATTTGACCTGAATATTTTGAATTATGTTACATTGTTGTAGGCATTATGTTTTAAGCCAGCAGCCATTTAGCACAAAAGATGGCATGTTAAAGATAGCTAAATGTTCATTGTTGGTACTGGAAAGGCTGTAGAATGGTGATTTTTTTTTCCTTATGTAGCCATTATAATCATAAAAGGAAAATCAGTAATGTGGCAGTTATTTTCCATTCTCAGTAGTGAGAACATTTTAAAAAAATGGCCAGGGTCAGAGACCTGGTTTAAGAGTGAATTGGAACATAATCAAGATTAGGACTAAAATAATACTTTGAAACTACAAGAGAAGTATTTCAAAATCAGCTGTCAGTACAGCGGTAGGTCAAAAGTTGTTCAGTAGCTTATAAAAAAATTGTCACAAACTATTTTGTGAAGGTGTGTGACTGTCATAATTTGCTAATGATGAGAAGTTAACCAATCAAAATTACAAAAAGGCTGATTGTAGAAGTGATGCATCTCCCTGAACAATTTAAAGATAAGGTTATCAAGTGGATGCTTACAAGGGAGCTTTATTTTTCCTTCTTAAGAAAGTAGATTTTGCTGACTTCTTCACTTGACAGGAAGAGGATGCTATGCAATTGTTTTTAGGGGAACACATTGCTGAGTTTGTTTTTACCATTATTTCATTTGTTTTTTGGCTGTGTTCAGGAAGATGTTTTGCTTTACATTAATGCCAACACTCAAATATATGATTTCCTTTCATGTCTCCTAGTTCTGTTTAATTTCATCTTGAGTTATATATACATTTATTTTACAATATTCAGCCAATGGAATGATTTTGGTCCTAAGTGATTTTAGTGCTATTGGGTTGACATTTTTGTGTCAACTCCAAGCATTTGCTTGCAATCTAATGAGAACATGTCATATCCAGAAAATGTTCTGTAAACCCTTTTGGTCTTAGGGAAGTCTTTATTGTTGAAATTAGTAAACTGTATATATTATTATGGTGTACTGCCTCAAATACACAGTACCCCTTGCTATGGATGCAATGAAGTGAACCTAGTCAGACCATACTATATCTCGGGACACATTCTGCTTACAGTATTATCATCACAGAGTCCTGCAATGATAGACATTTACAAATATCAAGTACTGAACATTGCATTCAAATTCTGTAAAACCTCCTGCTTTTTTTGTTTCCCTTGTGTAGCTGGCTGTGGGATCTGCTTCAAATGTTTTGAATGTTATAGCAATTACTCCCCATGTAGGTGTTAAGTAACTTAGACTTGATTATATGGTCTAGCAAGGTTTGTGAGAATATGAAATGTGTTTTGGAGGTGGAGTTGAATAGTGCTCACATCTCATTGTTATGTTTGTTCAGTTATTCACTGTACTGTTTACACCCACTTTTATTTATTCTAGATTAGTGCATTGCTTTGTTAATATGCTAATGTTGCCAGGCTGTTTTCAGTTGATTTTGTTCAGACAAAAAACCTTTAAGGAAAGGAAAACTTTTCTAATAATGTGCTTGTCCCATTGTCAGTCTGAAAATTATTTTAAGCTGCATAGTGGTGACTTAATGAAAGCTTTAAAAGATTTCATTTAATGTGATTCACACTTTCTTGAGCTTTAGGCTCAGTGAATGATGAAACCCTGGAATGTGTTTTAAAATTGACAGTGTAGCAGGAAAGACTTTGAAAGTAGTCTTGAAGTTAATCTGAAACTGTCAAGTCACCAAGCACAGTAAGTGTGTTAATATTACATTAGCATATGACACTTTATGTTGCTTTGAAGTTCTTATGTTTAGCAGGATAAATGTCCAGTAATATTTAAATTCCAAATGTCCATCTTGTCATCCTTTTTCTTTTGAATCCTCATTCTCCTCTGTGAGATTAGAAGTACTTGAGCCCATTTCAGCAGCACTTGATTAATCAACCCTGTCTTGCACTACATAGTTAAGATTTGTAAATAAAACTAATTCTATTCAATGAACAAATTACCTTGGGCTTCATCAATCTTTTTGTGTTCGACTGAGTTTTTTCCCCCAAGTTGCCGCCCTTTGCAAACAGCAACAGCCTGTTAACATTTGTGCCTTAGATTATGTGGTCTTGGACATTCCTGTGTGCTCTTCTTGTTTGTGCTTTTCAACATTTCCTTTTCTTTGCCTGGAAGTATGTTGTAGGCCAGTTTGTGGTTACTTTATAGGTGAAATTTAAAGTTTTGTGTGCTTTTTACTTTAATGTGTACAGTATACAAAATATCCTGAATCAAGACAATGCACTTACAATTACTGCTTTCAACATGGTATTAAAACAAAATCCCATACTGAGCTTTGTTGTTTTCTATTACAAATGATGATCTCTAAAGCCATCTCAATAAGAGAAAGCTTATAAGACAGAATTTTGTCACTTGTCGGGTCAAAAGGTTATCAAAATCAGAAAAATAGATTGTTCTGTGTTCAATAAATTTAATCATGAAAACAGACTGGGACTTGCAGTAAATGTAGGGAGTCCCTGGCTTGAATCATTGTTTGGACCTCTCCTAGCTGTTCTGAGGGAACCACAGAAAAAGTGGTCCAGAACAAAGAGAGTATGATTGGTCAACTATCTCTTTTGGGAGAGAGAGAATGAAGAATAAAATAGAGGGTAGGAAAAATATTATAAAACATTATTCTGGCACTAAATTATGTTCACAATATCAGGTATTTTCATCCGTGAATGTAAAACTATGAAGAGAAAAGCCAACGTAAATTAAAATGAAAAAGTAAACCTACTGATGTCTTTTATGAGTTTGCAGACTGTAGATGCTTGGTAATTGAATGAAGTTTGTATTGCTTCATTGTCAAACAACCATTTTTTAAATTACTAGTGATTAATCAACAGCAGCACCATTCTGTTCAAGTATATACACCTAGTGAATTTCTCTATTAGAGTATCAAAAAATAATTTTCTTTTCAAAAAAGATTTTTCCTGTGTGAAGTGACAGTTAAATTGTTGTCAACAAAATACAGACGCCTAAAAAATAAACTGCAATTTTTTCACTTCTGATTTTCTAAAGTATAGGTTTTGTTCCTCCCCACATATCAGGTTTAGGCTTTTAAATTATGCCTTATTGAACAAGACGTGCAAAGAATCTGACATCAGACCACATGTGCACCCTGGAAATATACTTCAGTGTGTACTGCTCTGTTATTTTGCTGTGCAGTTACGTTCTTAAGTGAAGAATTGTCACTGTAATCACACAGTAAAGTGCCTTCATTTTACATGCTTTATGCGTCTGTTTTCAGTTTGCCCTGTCGCCACAAATGCAGTGTCAACACTCCCATCACTATCTATTGTTTGCTGGGGACGCATAAGCTCGGGTATGATGATGCACATAAGACTTGCAGTGGAAGGATAAAGAAGACTCTCTATCAGCCAGTTTAGCGGGAGCAGTATTTCTTTGAAAACAGAACAAATATTTATTCATATATTTTGATTAATTTCAGGGTCACATGTTAGTTCAGTTTTACTGAAAATTGAAAATATTATTTGTAAATTTTTATATTTTTAAGTCTTTTCATTTACTTTAATAGTTTCATTTAGTTTTAGTTTTTCAACTCAGATTTGTCAACTTTATTTCTATATATGTTTTTTTATTAATAGTTTTTTGTTTTAGATGTCATTTATGATATTAAACTTGGTACAAAGGCTTTCCAGCTATGGTAAGTTCATCTGCAAACCTCTGCCCTTTTATTTTCTTTTTTCATTTCTGACATCAGATAGGTGAGTTTTATTCTGTGTACGGTCCAAATCACCAGTGCTCCAGCTTTCTTTGCAAGTGCATCGTATACATTGGGGTAATGCTCATTGGTCTTGGAAATATATGGACCTTCCTCTGCGAATTAAGACAAAAATCAGTTTTTGATTTTGTTGGGACAAGTTGCGGACCAGTCTGACTGAGTCAATGAGGATGTCACACTACATGCTGTGACTGCCCCCAACTCACTAAACCTCTGGTCTGACGGGATGTCAAACTTGATGTCAACCTTGAGCATACAACTTCAGAGAGATGCATCTTTCTTCTTTTGGTTAAGTCCAAATTGTTTGTGTCCCTTATTCCTCGTAATTACATCATATTTTGTACTTCAGGCTGTGCGCTCATTGGTTGCTGGCACACGCATACACTGAGCCTGCCTATACGACTTAAGACAAAATATATCCTGTTTGATTTTATAGGGGTGATTTACAGACTGGTTGAATTAAGTCACTGGATATGTAGGACTGCATGGCTGGTAGTCACATGAGTATGCCATGATTGCCTACAACTCACTAAAATTATGTAAATACAGTGGCTGAAAATCACTGAAACAATCATGTAACTTGATGTGGCCTTTAGATTATGTGAATGAAATCCATGAATTAAAATCACTGGAAAAATCCTATAATGTGATGGGGCTTAACTTTATTACAGATAGCATATCTGTATAGTTTTTGCATGACTATATAATGAAAATATGAGAAAAACGGGAGTCTACCTTCTTTTCTGTTTGAAGTAGACTTTGCTTTTAATCTGGAAAAATACCTTCATTTCCTGTTTTAAAATATTGTCACTGGGATTTTGAATCAAATTAGTTTGAAAAATCTAGTATGTAATATGAACTGTATTTGGTCACCATTCTTACTCCAGCAAAAACTCAAGTGCAACTGGCAGGACCAACCAAATACTCCCTTTTCTTTTGAATACATGTAGGAACTTCTGTAAGGATCGGAGGTGTTGAAAGTTATTTGGTGCCGATAGCCTCTGGTCTGGTTCCCTTCTACTGTGCACAATTGAAGGGAAGATACTTAGGTAGTCACTCCTAACAATTGCCATATTGTTTACCCAGAATGACAAGGAAGTAGAGCTATTGTTTTCCTTCCATGTAGCCTACAGTACTGCTGTATATAGTTAAGCATACATATGCAGAAACTTATGAAAAAAACTGGTTTGCATTATTTATCCCAGAATTTGGAAATGTAATTACCTAGGAAAATATATTCTGATCATTAATGCTTAAATTTGACAGTGAGCTCTCTGAAACTTTTGTTTCTGAACATGCCACGTGTCAACAGTTATGTATAAAACTAGAAGGGATTAGTTTGAATCAATAATAGAGAAGCACCCTTGTTTAACTTGTGCAGGTAAGAAGTAAAATTAGCCGAGTCTCTGTTTTAAAAGTGTACTATTAGTTATGCACTGCTTTGATTAAAGCCTGGCCAAAAAGTCAGTTAAAAAAGACCTAATGTCACCTGTATTTTATAGTTGTTGTAAGCAGCTCAATTTATTTGACAGCTGCTTTTTCTTACCAGTATTCCCAGAGGTGATTTCTATACCCCAGCATTCCAGTATATCATGTGCCACATAATGTCCTTAATGATTCTCATGGCAGAGCCAGGATATTTATCAAATCAGCTAGCAATGCTGCTTGATTACACGGGTTTGGTTTAAAACAGAGCATCCACTATATTGGTCTGACCAGCTGCATGCACATAAAAATAGCCATCTGGCTGAAAACAGAAAGGTGCTGTTTCAAGTTACTGATGTTAATACTGGGCTTGGTTGTCTGGAGATTTTTAGAAGTGTTTGAATGTATACAGCTTTAAATGAAAAAGAAAGTAGATTGTTGATTTTTGCAGGGTCTTGAAGCACATTAACTACATATACAAAAAATTGTTGTTTTTTTTAGCCACTATACACAGTTTTTATTTTTTTTCTTTGATCCATATAGGGCAGCATTTTGTTTCAGCTGAGTCATTCACTCCTGTATGATGCATTAGACATTTTGCCCAACAGAGTACTTGGACCAGATTGTCCAGTACTCGTAATAAGGTATGGTCAGGTCCATAAGTATTTGGACAGTGACACAATTTTCATAATTTTTGCTCTGTACACCAATGGATTTAAAACAAAGCAATCAAGATGCGATTGAAGTACAGATTTTCAACTGTAATTCATGGGGTTTAACAAAAATATTGTATGAGCTGTTTAGAAAAGGCAGACATTTTTTATACATGGTCCCCTATTTTCAGGAGCACAAAAGTATTTGGACAAACTAACATAATCATAAATATAATTATCATTTTCAATATTTGATTAAAAATCATTTACAGTTAATAACTGCCTGAAGTATGAAACCCAGGACATCTTCAAGTGCCTGTTGTAAACCTAACTTCTAATCAAGCTGCATTGCTATTGGACTGAAATCACCAACTATAACTAAGTATCCTTTCATATTAATCTTGCTTCTAGATCACAAATGATCTCCCAATTCTGCTGTCATAATCAACAAGTTGTTTTAATTTCTCGTCCGTAAGTTTCTTTTGCACAGTCAGTAACACACTAGTCAGGAGGGCTGGGCTGTGGCATACATGACATACAGTAGTTCCAGTGTGCCTGGCGGTGACAAGTAATGAACACTTAAGCTGCAAGTAGCATAGGTGACTTGTCTAAGCAATTTCTTAACTAGATTTCCTTTTTACAGAACTGCAGCTACCCAAGTCTCTCCTAACAGCATCAGTAAAAGTATCATTGCCTTCTTGATGCAGAATGCTGGGATGTTCTTATCTGTATAGTGTTTTCTCTGTGCGTAGTTACAGTATAGTATTCTGCAACTTTTAAAAGCTTTCATTCATAGCAGTTAATCTTACTTCTTGTGTTCAGTCATTCAAAATATTTGTGTGACTGCATGCAGTTCATCCAGTTATCCTTATTTACTTGTCATTTGTTAGATTTAAAGGGTAAAGTGGGCAACAGCTGTTAAAGGATTTCAAATTCAAAAGGGAAGAATAACTGTGGTAATTTAAAATGGCCTGGTCAGTCATTAGATGAATGATGCTGTTTTTAAACTTTTATGAAAGTAATGTTTTGGGAATGGAAACTGAATTGATCTTTATTGTGATGAAAGCAGTTGTTATACTAGACATCGCCTGTCTGTTTTCCATGTCTGCCCAGCTAGTGCTCACTTCGATTAGAGCTGACAATATCTTAAATTATTAATTAATTACTTGGTCAACCTGTTAAGAATTTAAGCAAAGAGACACCTTTTATTGGCTAACTAGAAAGATTACAATATGGAAGCTTTCGAGGCAACTCAGGTCACTTCTTCAGGCAAGCAACCCAAATTCACTTAAAAACACAAGGATTCCTTTTGCCCAGTTTCACTAGCCTCTGGTCTACATAACCTTCAGATATGATGAAAGAGGATTGCAGTGGGGTAAAAAGATTAAGCACCACTACAGTTTATATAATAAAACCTGATTAGTCAACTAAACTGAAACTTATTTGCATTCCAAATTTTATTTAAATGAGCCAGTACTTCAGAAAACACACAACCTTGGCTGACTAGTACTGGAGCTTAATTAGTCACTGCTACAGTAATTTGAAAGATGATTAAATACCAGACCTTAGAGAAGTTGTATCCAAATTTGTTGCTTGTGTAGTGAAGACTTAAGAATAATTTAGATGTTGTACCATAATATCACAGGGAATATTTAAATATTGTCTTGATTGAACTGAAGGAACTCTTTTGACTAGCACATAATTCGGGATTTTTTTAAAGCATTGTGTAGCATGCTTCATTTCCTTCTCTATTGCAGTTCCTGCTGTCATTGCCAGATTTTATCACAAGAGATAACCTATTGTTTGCTGGAAATGTGACCTGAATAACCTTGAGGGTGTCAATATGGTGAATTCTGTATTTGAATTAGTGTATAGCTTCTGTTTGTTTGTTCTCTTTTTATTATAGATGCTGCAGCATTATTGACACACACTGTAGTTAACAGAGTGGCATAGAGTCTTTTGCATACTACATTTAAACTTATTGTCCTTGTTTCCCTGTTATATGGTTACTGTAAACAAAGAAACTTTAACCCTTGCAAGTTGCTAATACACACCATGTCTGGATGCGATTCACTTGATATCCAGATGGTGGCAGAAGAAAACTGATTTACTTTATTCACATTTTAGGGATTACTTTCTTTGTTTACTTGTCTTGCAGTGGTATTCACAGACTAGGTGGATGGGAATATGCATACTAGAATGGAAAGGAAATTATTTGTGCTTGACTTTAGTGGTGAAAAGTATTCATTACAACTGGTTCCTGCAAGTCTTTCTCCAACATGTTATAAAATGTGTTTGATGTAAACCTTCAAGGCCAGCTTTCTATATAGTTTTTTAAAAATAACATCCTCACTCTTAACTTGTTTCATTTACTGCCCTATATTTATGTAATTTTTGCTTATATTAGTCTTAACCCCTGTGAATTCAAGTTCTTTTGGCTTGAGCTACTTACATTCAGTATTTTCTGTATATGAATAATCTGATACCTATAGGCTTCCTGTAGCTTCTGGTGAAAACTGCATACTGTTATAATTCTTACTGAATGCAACAGACAATTTTGCAGATAAACATTTATTATTTCCAGAGAGGGTAACATGACTCTGTTCTTCTCAGGGGAATCATTTCCTACAGAAAAAGGAAAGGGAGTGGTAAAACAATAGTTCTGTGCTTCCTGGTTGGTCTAGAAGGTTGATGATGAAAAATTATACATTGTCCTGATACTGGTGTTATACTCTTAAAGTATCCAGGGAGTGACCACTGTTCATTTTAAGTCTGTTGCTGTTGGTTTACCTTGATATGATACGTTACCAAATACTATTTATTCTTAAAGGGTATACTGCACAGTATGTGTCATAAGTGTCTAGTCTGTTACTGTTTAAAGTTGACCAAATATGAATTGATTGATATGGAGTTATACATGCGTACATGCCAAACATTTCTATGTACACTAAAGACATACCATACTTTAGCAGGTTAGTTTATCATTTATGCAGTGATACTATACAGAAAGTCCAGCTTTCATTTTACAGATCTTCTTAAACTTAAGGATGGTGATAATTAAGCTTAGGAGGGATATGACTGGAATTAGTCAAGGATAAAGTAATTTTATGGGTATATTATATTGATAGTACTTTATTTGCCTCAAGGTGGAAATTTAGCTTTTTTACAGAAACTCAATAAATAAAACAATAAATAAATTATTATAATAAACAACGACACACACCCTCAAATATACTCTAGAATTACAAAAGATAAAGAAAACCTCTGACTTGGCTAACGATAAAAAGAGCAGTCACAGTAAGGCATTATACAGGTGTACTGCCGTACAGTTAGGTCCATAAATATTTGGACAGAGACAACTTTTTTCTAATTTTGGTTCTGTACATTACCACAATGAATTTTAAATGAAACAACTCAGATGCAGTTGAAGTGCAGACTTTCAGCTTTAATTCAGTGGGGTGAACAAAACGACTGCATAAAAATGGGAGGCAACTAAAGCATTTTTTTTAACACAATCCCTTCATTTCAGGGGCTCAAAAGTAATTGGACAAATTAAATAACTGGAAATAAAATGTTCATTTCTAATACTTGGTTGAAAACCCTTTGCTGGCAATGACAGCCTGAAGTCTTGAACTCATGGACATCACCAGATGCTGGGTTTCCTCCTTTTTAATGCTCTGCCAGGCTTTTACTGCAGCAGCTTTCAGTTGCTGTTTGTTTGTGGGCCTTTCTGTCTGAAGTTTAGTCTTCAACAAGTGAAATGCATGCTCAATTGTGGTTAAGATCTGGGTGACTGACTTGGCCATTCAAGAATTTTCCACTTCTTTGCTTTAATAAACTCCTGGGTTGCTTTGGCTGTATGTTTTGGGTCATTGTCCATCTATATCATGAAACGCAGCCCAATCAATTTGACTGCATTTATCTGGATTTGAGCAGACAGTATGTCTCTGAACACCTCAGAATTCATTCGGCTGCTTCTGTCCTGTGTCACATCATCAATAAACACTAGTGTCCCAGTGCCACTGGCAGCCATGCACACCCAAGCCATCACACTGCCTCCACTGTGTTTTACAGATGATGTGGTATGCTTTGGATAATGAGCTGTTCCACGCCTTCTCCATACTTTTTTCTTGCCATCATTCTGGTAGAGGTTGATCTTGGTTTCATCTGTCCAAAGAATGTTTTTCCAGAACTAACTGTGCTGGCTTTTTTTAGATGTTCTTTAGCAAAGTCCAATCTAGCCTTTCTATTCTTGAGGCTTATGAGTGGCTTGCACCTTGCAGTGCACCCTCTGTATTTACTTTCATGCAGTCTTCTCTTTATGGTAGACTTGAATATCGATACGCTTACCCCCTGGAGAGTGTTGTTCACTTGGTTGGCTGTTGTGATGGGGTTTCTCTTCACCATGGAAATGATTCTGTGATCATCCACCACTGTTGTCTTCCATGGATGTCCAGGTCTTTTTGCGTTGCTGAGTTCACCAGTGCTTGCTTTCTTTCTCAGGATGTACCAAACTGTAGATTTTGCCACTCGTAATATTGTAGTAATATCTCGGATGGGTTTTTTCTGTTTTTGCAGCTTAAGGATGGCTTCTTTCACCTGCATGGAGAGCTCCTTTGACCGCATGTTGTCTGTTCACAGCAAAATCTTCCACATGCAAGCACCACACCTCAAATCAACTCCAGGCCTTTTATCTGCTTAATTGATAATGACATAACGATGGACTTGCCCACACCTGCCCATGAAATAGTCTTTGAGTCAATTGTCCAATTACTTTTGAGCCCCTGAAATGAAGGGATTGTGTTAAAAAAAAATGCTTTAGTTGCCTCACATTTTTATGCAGTTGTTTTGTTCACCTCACTGAATTAAAGCTGAAAGTCTGCACTTCAACTGCATCTGAGTTGTTTCATTTAAAATTCATTGTGGTAATGTACAGAACCAAAATTAGAAAAAAGTTGTCTGTCCAAATATTTATGGACCTAACTGTAGGTATGAAGGAACCCCAGAAGCATTTCTTGATATGCTTCTGTTGGGTAATTCGTTGTTTGAAGGTACACTATGTTAGTGTGTTATAGAGAGGATGTGCAGCATTGTTCATAATGGACATTGGCTTTGTCATAGTTCACAGCTCTGCACTACCTCCTTGGGGTTAAGACTATGTACTCAAATGTACTTATTTCTAATCCTGTCCATCCTCGTTACACCCAATGCATATCTTAACATCTTTATCTCTGCCACCTCCAGCTCTGTCTCCAGTTTTTTCATCAGTGCCACCATCTCCAATCCATGTAGCATAACTGGTCTCACTACTGGCCTGTAGACCTTCCCTTTCACTCTTGCTGATACCCGTCTGTCACAAATTACTCCTGACACTCTTCTCCACCTATTCCACCCTGCCTTCACTCTCCTTTTCACCTCTCTTCCACAATCCCCATTACTCTCTACTGTTGACGTATTTAAATTCTTCCACCTTCGCCAACTCTACTCCCTGCATCCTCACCATTCCACTGACCTCCCTGTTATTGACACACATGCATTCTGTCTTGTTCCTACTGACCTTCATTCCTCTCCTCTGTAGAGCATATCTCCACCTTTCCAGGGTCTCCTCAACCTGCTCCCTACCCTCCCTACAGATCATAGGGTCCTCAGCAAACATCATAGTCCATGGGGACTCCTTTCTAATCTCATCTGTCAACCTGTCCATCGCCATTGCAAATAAGAAAGGGCTCAGAGCCAATCCCTGATGTAATCCCACCTCCACGTTGAATGCATCCATCACTCCTACCACAGACCCTCACCACGGTCACACTTCCCTCATACATATCATGTACAACTCTTACATACTTCTCTGCCTCTCCCGACTTCCTCATACAGTACCACAACTCCTCTCAAGGCATCCTGTCGTATGCTTTCTCCAGGTCTATAAAGACGCAATGCAACTCCTCCTGGCCTTCTCTATACTTCTTCATTAGCACCCTCAGAGCAAACTTCACTTCTTCTCCACTCCTCAGGCATCCTCTCACTTTCCAAGATTCCATTAAACAATCTGGTTAAAAACTCAACTTTCATCTCTCCTAAACACCTCCATGCTTCCACAGGTATATCATCTGGGCCTTTCCATTCTTCATCCCCTTCATAGCCGTCCTTACTTCCTCATTGCTAATCTGTTGCACTTCCTGATTCACTATCGCCACATCATCCAACCTCTCTCTCTCATTCTCTTCATTCTTCAGCGTCTCAAAGTACTCTTTCCATCTACTCAACACACTCTCCTAGCTTGTGAATACGTTTCCATCTTTATCCTTTATCACCCTAACCTGCTGCACATCTTTCTCAGCTCGGTCGCTCTGTCTAGCCAGTTGGTACAGGTTCTTTTCTCCCTCCTTAGTGTCCAATCTCTCATACAACCTATCATAACTTTTTCTTTAGCCTTTTCCACCTCTCTCTTCACCCTCTGCCTTATTTCCTTGTACTCTTTTCTACTTTCTGCATTTCTCTGACTATCCCACTTCTTCTTCACCAAAACCTCTTCCTTTGTATACTCTCCTGTACTTCTCCTTTCCACCACCAGGTTTCCTTTTCCTTCTTCCTCCAGATGTCACGCCAAGCACCCATCTTGCTGTCAGCCTTACTACTTCTGCTGTAGTGGCCCAGCTGTCTGGTAACTCTTCACTGCCACCCAGTGCCTGTCTTACCTCTTCCCTGAACTCAACCTGGCAGTCTTCCTTTTTCAACTTCCACCATTTGATCCTTCACTCTGCCTTCACTTTCCTCCTCTTCATGATCTCTAGTGTCATCCTACAGACCACCATCCTATGCTGCCTAATTACACTTTCCCCTGCCACCACCTTGCAGCATTCAAGTTCTGTTGTAGAACATGTAAAGAATATCATAACCCACATCAAATGAACACAGTCTCCTATGAAAAGAGAATCAGTTCTGCCCTTTCTTATGTACAGTAGTTCTTTAGTGTTACAAGACCAGACCAGCCTAATTACAAGCCTATTAATGAATTCAGATTGAGAAAACAGTAGATTTGTTGGAATATTGAGAATTCAGAGTGTGGAAACCTACCAATGTCATTATGGAGAACCTGGTAGCTGAAAGAGCATATTGGTTACCTGGTAAACATTCTCATTGATACATTTGACATTATTCATGTGTTTAACATTGTTACATTTAGCTATAGTCCATTACTTTTGTAATTTTAGTTTTAGTGATAAGTCTATGTGAGCCATCCAGTATATCTGTTTAACTTCAAAAGTAACAAATAATGAACTAATTCTGTTGTTTTTCTATTTATTTATTTATGAATTTATGTATTTATATTTTTCTCTGTTATTCATTCTATCTTTTATCTTATGTTTGTCTAACTTAGAGTGTTTCAGGTGTGCCATGCTTATTGGTGTGTCAGAGGACACAGATTCTGCAGTGTTTGATCTTAGCCTTTTTGGGAATGGAAAATTGCTTAGAGGATGCGGCAGTGTTATTGAGGCTAAATCATTCTGGAACTTTGTTGAACACTTTAATGGTGTCACTATCAGAATCCAGCTATGGGGAATATAAGGTTTTGCTAAAAAAAATTCATTAAGGTTTACAATCTGGAATGCTGAAGGTTTAAATCATGTCCCGGTCATCAATAACAATCTCCAATTAACAATCTAATTCACATGTTTAAAACATCTAACATGTAGGGAACCTGGAAAGTAGAGGTGCTATTTGTTGTGTCTGTAGTACATCACAATGAATATTTCAGCCTTTTTGGTATTCAGTATTAAAGTCGTGGAAGTTATGGGGTACCCAGACCTTTAGAGACCTCTGTATCAACTGTGTGTATTGGGGCTGTCTAATTAGTTTAAAAACAGGTTTGAATGTTGAAATTAAAATAAGTTAATTCAAATATATTTGGAAATTTGGTCAACAATTTTGGCCGTAACAAGAACATTCATATGTGCTTTTTAAAAAAAATCTTATTATAGTAACAGCTGCAGCAAGAGCCACAGAAAGAACAAACATCAATGTCAGAAAAAAAAAAAAAAATTGTAGCGGTACTTGGTCAACTGCTATTTATAAGTAAAAGCCATCTAAATTCCAAGCAAGTGTCCCCTGTGAAAGGGAAGCATCAGCACTGCTCTCTTTCCTTCATTCTAGTGCTGGCGACTGGGTGCATGATTCCTCATCAGGACAGTGAGCTATAAAATCAACCACTAAAAAGAACCTAAATCCTTACTAGCCAGATGCTCTGACACTGCTTTGTTACACTTTTATTAATATTTAAGCACTTATGTCAATTGTAATAGCCCATCTTGGAAAGTTAGTATTAATTTTAAAATACACACGTTTGCTTAATTTGTTTAGAATGTGCATTTCTCATAGCTACGTAGATAATGGACAAATTACTCCTAAAGGTAACTTGTAATAGAACTTCCTTATTGCTTAGCTTTGTCTGAACTCCAGTAATTGAATTTTAGTCAGTCTTTAATTTACTAGAAACATAAATGTTTGATTTTTTTCATTGGGGTGACGATGGCGTACAGTTTTCTCACTGTTTAATTTTTCACGTCTGTATGTTTCTCGTATGAATATGTGACTGTGTGTTTTATGAATAGTCTTCGTCTTACGACCTATGTGTCTTGCAACCTTTCAACTTACGACCACACTCACAAGCAAACGGAAGTTTTTGTCACTCCAGTTCTGTGTGCTTTTTTTCAGTAATGTACCTATCTGAATAGAGGCTTAATTAAAAAAAAAAAGCACTTTTCACCATTTCTCCAACAAATAAAAAAATGCTTAACAGGTGTATAAATAAAAGATACATTTTGCTGTTAAGCTAACATACCTATTGTTTACTAAGCAGCAGTTTCAAATTCTTCTTTCTTTTCTTTTTCCAATTAAAAATGTAAACTGCTGCACTTAAAATAATTTCACTGTCCAAACTGAAATGGTGTTCATTTTAATTTAAAAGATAAAATAAAAAGGTCTGAATTCATTAAAGTAGTTTTTTTGGCATTTGTCTTAAAGCACAGGATGACTTCTCTGATTTCATTTTCTCAGTTTATTACTCCACTTTCTTTAATGTCCAGACTAAGCCCTATGATAAAACAGGCCTTGATTGCTTTTTGTTTGCGCTGCAGGAAGTTTATGTGTTTATAAAAATAAATAAATAAATAAAATTTTAAAAAATGTGCTGGCGCAACTACCTTAACATCTCGCATAAAGGACATCTGCAACTAAATTACCATAACACTTAGACAAGCAGGGGGCTGAAAGTATCGGATTTAGTGTTTAGCCAATTTACAGATCACCGATTGTGTCCTTTTTGGTGAAAATTGCCCGATTTAGATTGGCCAGCAAGGCAGGAAACAAACCCGGGCAAGGGGCCAGCCCACCGCAGGGCACACACACACACACACACACACCCACACCCACACACCAAGCACGCACTAGGGACAATTTAGAATCACCAGTGCACCTAACCTGCATGTCTTTGGACTGTGGGAGGAAACCGGAGCACCCAGAGGAAACCCACTCAGACACTGGGAGAACATGCAAACTCCACACAGGGAGGACCCAGGAAGTGAACCCGGGTTTCCTAACTGCGAGGCTGCAGCGCTACCCACTGCGCCACCGTGCCATCCTTTTTGAGAAGTATCTTATTTCTTAATTACAGAAGCATTAATAAGTATAATCATGTAAACTGTGGTATTTGAAGTAGGGAGATGACAATTGTTTCCTTCTACAAGTTAAAACATTTTTGTCAGTTAAATGTTAATTCATCAAAACTGAAGTCTTCAATCATTTATTTATTTATTTATTTTTTACCTCCAAGCAAGTTTTATTCTGTACTTTTCATTCAGAGGCAACACTGTTTAGCACTATAGTTCTGTCCCTTTTTCTATTTTTAAACCCTCACCGCGAAGTCTGCTACTATAGTGCAATACTTTCTTTTATTTTATTATGTGTGATTTTTAAAATTATATTTCATCATATTTACTATATAACATAAGGCATTATAACTTTTTAGTGCTCAATTGTATAAATACTGGTTTTACTCTTCAGTGTGCTCATATACTTCCAGCTGTGCATGCATTTAGTACGTCAGGGCTCGTGTAAAGCCTTTTAGTGTGTTAGTGGTCTGTTTGTTACTTTTCTAAATGATTGTTGTTTGCAAAGGACCACATTTAATTGAATGTTTATTTAATGTTTATTTTAATATTTTTATGTATACTTTTTTCAAAAGATTACAATACGTATTCAATTTATTGACATTTCATTGTACTATCTCAGAAACAGTATTTGTTTTCATTAATGTAAAAAACCATTGACCAGATTTAAGCTTCTTTAAAGTTTTGTAAACAATAAAAAGTACTCTTACCTTTTACAAAAGATTGCACTAATTGAAGTAATTGCGTATAGTTACTAATATAGCGTATTTTTTACATCAAAGTACAAGATTTTAATGCATATAGAATTGCAGTTTATTTAAATGTTTTATTGAGTTGCATTGTATACTGTCTTCGGTTTCAAAAATAGTATTAAATTTCAATATTTAGTATCCTATAGAAATTTGAAATTTTGGTATTCTGTAAGTCAGCCATACTATGCTATACTACTGTATACTAGCTTAGCCTCCATTAACCCTAAGTTAGTGTGCTTTTATTTTATTTTGGTGTTGTGCATTCAGCCCAAGTAGCTGGATGTCTAAAGAACTGAAAAGTTCTGAGACAGCCGACCATTTCTAATACTACTTTATAATTGCTCACTATAATGTATTTTTCACAGTGATTCAGATGTCCACAGAGAATGAGACACATTTTTTCTTGTTTCTGGTCATTTTGATATTCTTATAAATCTATTTAAGCTGAAGAATTGCAGACCTGGAGAATGAAAATGTCTATTTATTTAGTTGTTTTCCTGCAATTTCTTACTAACTTTACCACACAAAAAACTAAAATGTTCTTGTATGTAAACCTAACTGAAAGTGCTGATCAACTTTAAACAAGGAAAGAAGTGTGAATTTTCTGCTTTGGCTTCTTTGCACTCATCTACTTCTTAAAGTAATTTGTTTCAGACTACAGTATTTTCTTTTAACAGTTTTTGGTTGCATTTGCAATTGCAATTTGCGTGAGCAGTTGTCCTCTTCATAGAGTATTCACCCCCCAAATTCTGCGAAGAATTAACTTTTTCTGCTGTTATTCAATGTAATTAATACAGTTCCATAGTAAATATGGTTTAAAAGTTCTTTGGGTGGGCAGCACAGTAGTGCAGTGGGTAGCGCTGCTGCCTCGCAGTTGGGATATCTGGGGACCTGGGTTCGCTTCCCGGGTCGTCCCTGCGTGGAGTTTGCATGTTCTCCCCGTGTCTGCGTGGGTTTCCTCCGGGCGCTCCGGTTTCCTCCCACAGTCCAAAGACATGCAGGTTAGGTGGATTGGTGATTCTAAATTGGCCCTAGTGTGTGCTTGGTGTGTTTGTGTGTGTCCTGCGGTGGGTTGGCACCCTGCCCGCGATTGGTTCCTGCCTTGTGCCCTGTGTTGGCTGGGATTGGCTCCAGCAGACCCCCTGTGACCCTGTGTTCGGATTCAGCGGGTTGGAAAATGGATGGAT
Source organism: Erpetoichthys calabaricus (assembly GCF_900747795.2). NCBI lineage: Eukaryota > Metazoa > Chordata > Cladistia > Polypteriformes > Polypteridae > Erpetoichthys > Erpetoichthys calabaricus. The sequence continues at coordinate 23,839,871 of NC_041404.2, forward strand.
GGATGGAAGTTCTTTGGGTACAGAGTACAGCACAGTATTGAAAGATACATTAATTTATTCAAATAGAGTGTCAAACAGCTAACGTTTCTTGACAGTACTGAACCTGCAACCTTGAATCTTTCAGACAACACAATGTCATATTTGAAATATTGTGCTTATTTTCTGAAAATACAGCTGTAAAGCAGTGAGAATTTTTTTTTTTATCCAGGCATTTATGAAGAGTTTTAGAAAAGGAATTTCTGTCTGTGCACTGCCTTCAAATAAAATATTCTCTAGGGCTTAAATTACAAACCAAGGCAGCTAAATTATTTCAGTGTGCATGCAAACAAGGGAGTAGTTGTTTTTTAAATGGGCATTGTAAACAGCCAGCAGAGGGTAGCAGCTTAAAAATGTGCCTTTGAAGAAAACCACGTTTTACATTGTGCCCAGCAGCAATATTTTTCGATTCCTTGTCAGCCCTGCAGTGGTTTGTTGACTTACCCATTCACTTCAGTTAAATTTGCTTAATCACATAAGCCTTGGTACAACATTGTGTAGTTTTTTTTTTTTTCCTTTGTCCTAAGATGCTTAACCTATGAGGCACTTTTATCATTTTAAGTGCTGTACAATACTTTTATGAAAGTTTAAGCAAATTGAAAACTGATTTGAATTATGCATGCACTGTGCACAACTTTAAGGTACTATCTTGTTTTGGATTAATATTAGGGGTGAGGTACCTTCAATTCTTCATATGAGAATTTCTAATGCTGTTTCTTTCACAGTCAGTGATAAGTTGGCTTTTTACAGAAGCTCTTTAAATAAATACATACATAAACATGTAGATATGCAAGAAAATAAACTAATATACACACACCAAAAATGACTATAAAGCAAGAAAATTCAAAAGAAAGAACTGTTCTCTCTTGGTTTGTCCCAGTCCCAGTGAGGCATCATGCAGTTGTATTGCTGTTGGTGTAAAGGAGCCCCAGTAGTGTTTCTTGACACACTTCTGCTGAATGATTCTTTTGACTGAAAGTACTCAGTGTTAGCATGTCACAGATAAGTAGTCTCAGTTTGCTGTGTGATTTTTATTATCTTTACTGGCTTTCCCATATTCATTCCATTTTCTATACTTTCAGGGTTTTTTGCCTAAATTTGTTTTGAGTAATACTGTGCTACATATGTTAATACCTTGTCAAATACTTTGTGAAAATGCTCTTTATAAAATACAGAATGCTTTTTCTGCTTTTATTCTGCTTTTTTTTTTTTTATATTAACTTCCAGTCTATGTGGGTTCTATCACAATGATTAAAGATGCACGTGCCAGTCTTTGTGCTTGCTAAATAAAACTAGTGCTTACTATGTAAAAGCTGACTTTGGTGGATTTTGCATAGATGATGATCTCTCTTTGGTGTTTTTACTACTATATTGCAATTCTAACAGCATTTCTGACACCTATTGTTTTGTTTCCCTTGCTAACCGTGAACCCATAACCTTTAATTTTAAGGCTAACCAATAAATGTTTACCAGCCTTTAGAACACAAAACAGTTGCTTTAAATATATATGTGTGTGTGTGTGTATATATATATGTATATATATGTATGTATATGTGTGTATATATTGTGATGGATGGCCGGCCAAATATTCCGGCCCACACCTCCAGGCCGCCAGATGGAGCCCTCCCAGCAGCATGGAGGTTCCCCGAATTCCAGCAGGGCCTTATGGACCTTGTAGTTTTTATAAACAGCCCTGCTGGATACCATGGGGACCACCAGGAGCTGCTATAGGGGAGTGCTATGTGCCCTATAACCTGGAAGTACGTCCTGGTCACATGAACAGTAGAAACGACGTGCTTCCAGGTTGAAGAAAAGGAGCTTTTATCCGACCCGGAAGTGTTCACGGTCACATGGACAGAGAGAGAGAGAGAGAGAGAGAGAGAAAAACGCTTCCGGGTCATGGACTATATAAAGGACTGAGAGAGACCAGAACACTGAGCTGAGCTGGGAGGAAGGGTGGCTAAGTGTCTGGAAGAGGAGGATTGGGAGTAAGAGTTGTATTATTATTGAGAATTGTATGAATAGTCTGGAGTGGAGGGTGCTTGGTGCACAATATTATTATAAAATAAATAAGTATTGCACTTTTACCTGGTGTTTGGCGTGGTACCTGAGGGTTCAAGAGGTCGATAGCGGCCTCTACTGCTACAATATATATAGGAAACGGGCACGAGTTTGTATCAGCAGTGTATGAAGAACAAAAGATAAGTAACGAAGAAGTTGTTTTGTAATGATTGTAGTCAGCTTTACTCATTACTGTACAGGCTTGTACTATTAGTTGATGAATTTTCCAGGCCTATAGTATAATATTGAATGATGAATGTTCCAGTACAATATGGAATAGTAATAAGTATAAGCACCACAAACCTGATATAGGTGTATTGAATGAATGCGTAATTGAATCAGAATGCGTAATTAGGCCTCGAGCTGTAGTTGAAATCGCCTTTCAGGCCTCTATAGAGCTTTAATCGAAGTAGCCTATCTCTTTTAATTTTTGTGGCCGTAAATCCGCCGCCTGCCACGATGTTGGGGTTGGATGTCGGTCTCGTAAGGTTTTTCGGGCAGCTGCGCAGAAGGTGACTGCGCATTTGGCTTCGGACGTGCACAGAAGGCGACTGCACATTCGGCTTCGGACGGACGTGAGTGAGTGAGTGAGTGAGTGAGTGAGTGAGTAGGCAGGCGAGTTATGTATTAAGATGTGTATATATATGCTGAAGAAGGATATGACATTTTTCACGATCAATCCTAAAATATATCTACTGTATATATAGTATCATATATAGTATTTCTGATGCAAACAAAATTTAAAGATATCAAAAAAGGTCCCATCATTAAACTGTACACTTCCTTGTTTTATCTGGTACTTTACTTTTCATTGCTTTAGCAAGGGATGCAGTGATATTGTTAATTGTGAAAAATGGCCTGTAAAATAAAATAAAATAAACATTTTGAGATGAATAGTACATGTTTGGCTCGATTTCCTCATTTGGGTAATTGATCCATCGATCTCATCTAGCTGCTTTTGAAAGCATTATATCATATATACCTTTACTGCAAGGAACTGAGAAGACTATAAATCCCTCTGTAAACAAGTGCTTGATATCTCTTTGCCTTGTTGTGAAACGCTTTAACCAGACAAACTGCATGATTTGTGGTTCTTTTCTATTTTTTAACTGCAGGCCATAATCCTTTTTTCTTTCTTCTGAAGGTATTTTCGATTTGGTTTTCATGTTTTGTTTCATATTCTTGCCTCTTTTTTTTTTTTTTTTTTTCTTTTTTTTTTGAAGCCTATATTTTGTATTTATATATAGTTTGTGGACATTCTGTAAATCATTTTTGTATGATTAACCTTTATACTGTGGTTGCAAAATTTTGCTTATTATTTATTTTTTTTATTTACCCATGTTTGGGAACTCTGTGCATGTTATGTGGAATGACATGGTGAAGGCAGGCTGCACCATTCCCCTGTCTCTGCCTGACTGGAGGAAATTTCCATGAAGCAAGTTTGTCTGTGTGTAACAAAAACATTTAAAAGTAGAAAATTAAAAAAAACTGAGATGAATCATTATAAAATTGCATCTTACATAAAAGGGAAGACCATTTGCAGACTATCATGTGGTTGTTTGGCATAGGAAATTTGGCCTCTAGAATTAAAGATATCGAATGTTCAGATAATATTGTTTTAATGTCTAAGTATTTTTCAAATGGGATTTTCCAAAAAAATAAAAGTAATAAAACAGCAGTTCTGAAAGCAGGATGCTGGAATATTGCTTCTGGGAACAATAGTAGGTACAGCATTCAAATGTGGTGTTTTGCATGCTGTGGTGTTTTGTACTTTACATGTTAGTCTTGTTAGACTTAAAGGTAACCAAGTTGGGGGAAGTAATATAGAACTATTGCTTAGTTTCTTATTTAACGTTTATGATGGAGTTCAATACATTTTGACAAACTCCCCTAAAATTGAAATGATGGCCCTTACTTTCTAAGAACCCTTGTGTAGTTAGTAAAATGATCCCTAGTCATCTAATGTACTGATTTTCTGCTTCCCCGGGCCACCCCAGCTACAATGTAAATTCACTGACTATGCATGTGGCTAAATCTGTGCTGCATTTCCATAACTGAGTGAGCCACTGAGGAAAGCATTCAAGTTCAAAGGAGAACTGCATGTTTTTGGGGAGAGGTTGTCCAGTCTAGTTTACTTTAAGCATTTTAATATGAAACATGTTCTTGTGGGAAATTAGATTATATTAAAAAAAGGCAGGAGAGAATATTGTGCTGACAAATGATTTTACAATCCTTTGTGCCCTTATATGCATGGTGATATGTGTTACCAGTATGAAGCTGACAGTCATTTTCTCCATTCACTTAGTGCTTCCTGTCAGCGTCATTTGGTCATTACTAAGACAGCTTACCTTAAGTGCCAGTAATAATAATTTTTTTTTCTACTTACCTTTTTATTCTGTGCCCAGTCTTACCCAGCTGTGTTTTTGGAAACTGTGAATTAGAAAATACAGTATAATATTACTGTTAAAATATGACTTGGTCTGAGCAAAATAATAAATTATTTTAGTCACATGCTTCTTTTTCATGTTACATTTATACAAAGAAACCTTTCCCTTTGATTTTTGAGAAATAAAATGAAAATAGTGTCCATAGCTGAACAGCATTTTATGTTTGTCTTTTTGTTGTTATGTATACATGTGAATATCCCTGCATGTCAGAAAATGGACACTTAACTGCAGTTTATTAAAATGATTACTTGTTTTAGGTCTACACATTTATAATCCCTGAACATTTTTTTAAATGAATCTCTTGCTCCAATTAAAACCATTTTAAGTATTTAGAAACATGTTAAAAGGCACAGCAAGAGGAAAGTCCTATCTGGTGATGAGCTTGAAGTTGGTGATTTTTAGTTTACACTAGGGAGCTTCACTCGCCAACCCCTTCCACAACGACCCCCCCGCCCCCGCCCGCACCATTTTGAAGTGTGGCTGCTCCTCCGAAACCCCGTTTAAACAGTGATAAAATGGGAAACAAATTCCTTTTATTTTTTTTTTAACCTTCTCTTTGCTGGATCAGCTACTGGCTTGCTGCTGCCGCCATGCCGTATGATCTGTACTTCGCTCGCCTACCCCTTCCCATCCCCGCCAGAACAATATGCGCTTTTGTGAAGAGGGGGGCTGAACGCATCCCAAGGAGACGCAGTCGCTCCTCCGAAACCCCTTTTTAACGATGATACAATGGGAATCAAATAATAGTTTTCTTTTTTACCTCCTCTTTGCTCGATCTGCTGCTGACTTGCTGCTGCTCCCGTGCCATGTGATCTGCATTTCGTGCAGCGCTTTGAACGTTTTAAAGTCACTGCTCTGTCTCTCTTCTCTCCCAGACATCCTCAACACTATTCGATCTCTTTTCACTGTTCCGATATTTCACTGAGTAATATTTTCCGCTTGTTTGCGCTAATGTGCTTTACTCATTTTTTTTGAGACTTTCGAATTTTCTTACTTCCATTATCTCTAACCTGCTCTGCATATGTATCACAGGACTTGCTTCCAACGGTTGTATGTATGACGTGACTTGCTTATCTCGTGGGACTTGAAAGTGTCTCTCTGTCTCTCTTCAAAAGATCATGTCTCGTCGCAGGAAAAAAGTCTTGGCCCAAGTTTTTTTTTATAATAGACAGATGTTGTTCCTGGTTTCCCTTTCAAAGTCCAAAAGTGTTCTGTTAGACTAACTGAAGATTATGTATTGCCTTAGTGTTGGGTGTTTGATCTACCATGGACTGTTTTTTTTATTCAGCAATGATTCTGGTCTTGCACTGGTTGCTTCCTGAATTCTGTTGAGCAGGACAGAATATTGTTGTTTGGAAAGAACACTGATATTAGTTATTTGCATTTTGGGTCATTCAGTGATATGAAGAAATTCAGTAGAATGTCTGCTCGATAATGCTACATTATATAGTCTTTCTAGAAATAGCTTTTATTTGCAAGGATGTGAAGAATTCTCTTCAATAAAAATGCTACAATTTCAGTGCATCGTTCGTGGTTGTTGGGCTTAATCCTTGCCCTTAAAGATTCTATATGAATAACCCTAATCTCCTCTATTCTATTCTATTCTATGTATGGTGCCGGGGGTAGAATAGTTAAAGCTGGCAATCAAGCTCCGTGCATTCAGCATATTATTATTGCTCCGTGCATTCAGAGGGGGCTGGGCAGTCTTATGGTCTGGAACCCCTGCAGATTTTATTTTTTTCTCCAGCCGTTTTTCTCCGGAGTTTTTTTTTTTGTTTTTTCTGTCCTCCCTGGCCATCGGACCTTACTCTTATTATATGTTAATTAGTGTTGTCTTATTTTAATTCTTACTTTGTCTTTTTTCTCTCTTTTTTTCTTCATCATGTAAAGCACTTTGAGCTACATTATATGTATGAAAATGTGCTATATAAATAAATGTTGTTGCTGCTGTTATGTTCTTTTCTGTTGGTCATTGCAGCAGTGCACTGCCAGAGGTCAGAACACAAAATGAAACAACCCAGCTTTCTTTCATATAAAGAGTGATGAACTGTGAGTGTTTGTTTTTTACCAGTAGAATGATTAAATGAATTAAATGCTTTATTGTACCCTAAGTTCTTGTCTATAAGCCGCGGCTTATCTAAGGAAAAAAGTTGTGAAAATGAAAAAATAGAATATCGGCTTATACATAAGTCCGGCTTATACATCCATCGCGGGGGTTGCGTTCCAGAGCCACCCGCGAAATAAGAAAATCCGCGAAGTAGAAACCATATGTTTATATGGTTATTTTTATATTGTCATGCTTGGGTCACAGATTTGTGCAGAAACACAGGAGGTTGTAGAGAGACAGGAACGTTATTCAAACACTGCAAACAAACATTTGTCTCTTTTTCAAAAGTTTAAACTGTGCTCCATGACAAGACAGAGATGACAGTTCCGTCTCATAATTAAAAGAATGCAAACATATCTTCCTCTTCAAAGGAGTGAAGCAAACAAATCAATATGTCTGTTTGGCTTTTAAGTATGCGAAGCACCGCGGCACAAAGCTGTTGAAGGCGGCAGCTCACACCCCCTCCGTCAGGAGCAGACAAAGAGAGAGAGAGGGAGAGTTTGTTTTTCAGTCAAAAATCAATACGTGCCCTTCGAGCTTTTAAGTATGCGAAGCACTGTGCAGCATGTCTTTTCAGGAATCAGCTTTACAAAAGATAGCAACGTGAAGATAATCTTTCAGCATTTTTAGACGAGCGTCCGTATCGTCTAGGTGTGCAAACAGCCCCCCTGCTCAATCCCCATACGTCAGGATCACAGATAGTCAGCGCAAGAGAGACAGAAAAGTAAGCCGGGTAGCTTCTCAGCCATCTGCCAATAGCGTCCCTTGTATGAAATCAACTGGGCAAACCAACTGAGGAAGCATGTACCAGAAATTAAAAGACCCATTGTCCGCAGAAATCCGCGATATATATTTAAATATGCTTACATATAAAATCACAATTTAAATGACCGCTACGCGCTCGTGTTGACTCGGCGACGCCCAGAGCAGAAAGAACGTACTCCGGCCGCTCCAACCGCGCCATGCAGGGAGTGAGAGAGACGCCAATATCTCACACTCTCTCCCCCCTTAAAGAAATTAAATGGGTGCGAGTGAGACCACTGACCTCCCTCCCTTCTATTAGTTATAGGTTATAGTACGTTCGGCTTATCCATGAGTCCGGCTTATCTATGATACGATTTTATTTTAAAAATTCGTATGATTTTTGGTCTCCGGCTAATACACGAGTCCGGCTTATAGACAAGAACTTAGGGTAATTATAAAGAATAGTTATCGTTACTATTCACAGGTCCCCTTTATCAAAGCTAATTCCAAAAAAATCAATATACATAAACTACATTTGGATAATTAAAAGAAATACAATTAAAATACAATAACAAATTTTTAAAAACCAGAGCATTAATTTACATTTCAGGTGTGGGTTTATTGTACAACTATTTATGTAAATGTTATAAATGACTGAAAAACCAGTACAGGCAGTCCCCGGGTTACGTTCAAGATAAGGACTGTAGGTTTGTACTTAAGTTGAATTTGTATGTAAGTCGGAACAGGTACATTATTTTAATAAATGCTATTGTTGACCGACTGTAACCAGGTGCTCTGCCAATGAATGATGGAGTTTCACCTCTCTCTGACTTTTTTTTTATTATTTTTACTTTATTTTCAATGGTGATGGTTTTTCTCTTCTTTACTGTATCACCAGCACTTGCATCAGATTTGTGTTTCAGAGACATTCTTGAAGGATGAAGACAAAAGGTTAAGATGAGCTCTTCTGCACAGCACTGTACAGCTATCACAGCAGGCAGGCATCCCTCATCAGCACGTCTGGTGTACTGACAAGAGACAACTTCCTGCTATGTATGTAACAGTACAAGCAGGGTTGCTATTGAGAATGAATGGGAGTAGCGAGGGGCGGTTCACCACCCACCCACCACACAGTCACCTCCACTACAGTATACAGCCTGCAGCGTGCATCCGCCCACCGAGAACGAGCACGGTGCGGCCAAAGGCGTGCAGTGAATCGTACACCACCCCCCCCATTCAACAGGCAGTCACCCGAAGCACACTATAATGCTACCCCCCGCCGCCCCGTTCAGCCACAATCGGGTCACCGCTTGCAGCATTACCAGCCGCCCACCGAAAACGATTCGGGGGAGCCGTGTGTAGTGGGCGGGCAGTGAAACGCTGTACACCGCTACATCTAGCCTGCGTCCAGTCAGGAGCAGTAGCTGCAGCAGCGTAGTGGGCGGACAGCGAACTGCACCATTAAGCCTCCATCCTGCACACGAGCGATAGCTGTGGCCCCAGTGACTATGGACCACGGGTTACCGCTCGCTTGCTGCCGGGAGCCGCCCGAGGGACACTACACTGCGCGAGCAGCGAAATTGCACCCCTCCAGCCACTACTTGCAGCGTCCTCCGGCCAAAGATGACGGAGCGGCAGTTAATGAGGCACATGCGTCACAGCTGCGGCCTCGTTCATAAGTCGTAGGTCGAGTGTCTGTAACCTGGGGACTACCTGTACTGTAATTCCAAAATGATCAGATGAGTTAAAAATATTGAAAGCCCTATTAACCTTGATACTATTCATAAAGGAAACTAAGAAAAGTCCAAAATTTAAAAGGTTAAAGTTTAAATAAATAAATAGGCACTTAACCGGTTGCCATTATAGAGACAGGAATGGCAGCAGTGGCTCCCCATGTATGTACAGGTGAGGGGACGCTGGTGCACGCATGTTGCCGCTCCTCCCTGTTAACAGCATTTTTTGCAAAATTTGCCTTAATTCTACACTTTCTTACGCTTGTTTTATTTCTTTCATTGTACGTATAGTTCGTGGATACAGCTGACTCGAATTGCATGGATTTGGCTTAATATTTACAGATTATATGGACTCTACTTTGACTGGGAACTATGGATCGCAGGATGAGACCTACGAACATTTCTTTGTGCCTGCCGATCTAGGACCTCGGGAAGATCTGTCTCCATGATTATATTCGCTATGCTGATCTGCTCCCGTTTCATCTTACAGTACTCTACAGCTGGGAACTGATCTGATGTTCATACTAACCTGGCTTATGGCTCTGGGGCGATCACGCCTGAAATTACAAAGCGTTACTGTTTGTGGCTGTGTATTGGAACCTCCAAATCCTGCTACCTCCTCCTGCTATGTTTTCTGCTGCTTACTATCGCCTCTCACCTACGCTACCACACCTGCCTGTCCTACCGGTTCCGCTGTGTTGTGCTGCTTCTCCACTGCTATTCAGATAAGTATTGCCCAGTATCATGCTAAAACACTCTCATGACAAACTCCTTCTTATTACAGTTTGTCCAGCGCAAATGGTCTGACTGAAACATCCTAAAGGACACCGGTGTTTTGCAGTGCCCGAAATAAGTACATCGTGGGTCAGGTCGCCGAAACCGCCGGGCTGCGAATGAAAAGATCACCGGCAGCATTTGCTCAGGAATAAGCTGTCCTTCTCATGGCCCTGGAAATAGAAGTGTCAGTGTGCCAAATTTACATTATGTGGAAATAAACCCTGATCACGGCTCTGTGCAAAAAGAAGCCTCTTTAACTAATATTGCACTGTTTAACTCGAGATCTCTTAATGGCAAAGCATTGGTGCTGTCAGCACTCATCACTGACACCAAACTTGATATTCTATGTTTAACGGAGACTTGGCAAAAACCAAACGAATTTACGTCTCTTACGGAGGCGACTCCACCTGGTTTCACTTTCCATACAGAGCCTCGTAGCTCAAGGCAAGGCGGTGGGCTTGCAGTAATTGTCAGAGCAGATTTAAACATCAAATGAATCCCAATTGACTGTCCATTGTCTTTTGAGTGCCTGGCTGTTAAACTAATAATGGAATCAGGTCCTGTCTCACTCATTGTTCTTTATCGTCCTCCAAAATACAATGCATCCAACTCTTGACCCACCTAAGCTTTTACTCTCAGAGAATTATCCTTCTCGGTGATTTCAACATCCATATTGACATCCCCACATCTAAACTGAGAAATTAATTCCTATCCTTACTGGACAGTTTTGACTTGACACAACATGTTGATTTTCCCACCCACTCTGGCGGTCATATATTGGATCTGATCTACACTTCTGGACTATCTGTTGCCAACATTTAGAGCACTAATTTGGGACTCTCTGACCATAAAGCAATATTTTTCACTGTCTCACTGCCTTTCCCTCCTCTTACCTGTAAACGACAAATTTCTTACAGAATCCTTAAAAATATCTGTTCCTCTATCCTTTCTGGATCCATTTCTGATCTTTTTCTGTCTTCACCTATTCCATCAACACTCAGTATTAGATAAAACAGCTCATTTAAAACATAACGAGGTTTCCTTTAAACGTTCAGCTCCTTGGTATAATTCAGAATTGCAATCTATGAAAGCAGTTGGCCGACGCCTTGAGAGAATGTCACGTAAGACTGGTCTCACCGTGCACATCCAGGCTTTCTCTGATCACCAAAGAGCTTACAGAGAAGCACTAACTTCTGCCAAGAACACCCATTATGGCAGAATAATAGAAAATGGCCATGATAACCCAAGAGTTTTGTTTTCTGTAGTTAATAAACTACTCGAACCCGCATCTGGCCCAACTACCTCTTCTACTGGAGACTGTGAGGAATTCCTCCACTTTTTCCGTAACAAAATTAAAGATCTAAATAATTCAACTAACATAAATACATCATCTGTTTATGTCTCTCCCTGTTTTCCCATTCTATCCAGCTCCTTCTCTAAGTTCTCACCAGTCACATCTGCGTTTGTTAATAACCTGCTTTGTAAGATGAGGCTGACTACTTGTGTACTGGACCCCATCCCTAGCACACTACGTAAATCCTGCCTTCATGCCATAATCCCGACTGTTATAACAATAATAAACTCATCCCTTGACACTGGCTCTGTGCCGCTCACTTTTAAAATTGCTTCTGTAACCCCAATGTTAAAAAAAAGTCTGGTCTTGATGCTGACAGTCTTAACAATTTCTGGCCTATTTCCCACTTACCTTTCCTGTCAGACGTTCTCGAGCATGTTGTAGCTTCCCAACTCACCAGTTACTTAACCTCTAATAACTTGATGGAACCCTTTCAGTCTGGTTTCAGGGCACGACAAAGCTGTGAAACTGCTGTGCTACGGGTAACCAATGATTTGCTTATGGCAGCAGACTCTGGACAAACCAGCATATTAATTCTATTAGACCTCAGTGCAGCATTTGACAGTGTCAGATATGACATTCTACTGTCCAGAATGGAGAACATGCTGGGTATCTCTGGCACTGCCCTCCAGTGGTTCAAGTCCTGTCTGACTGATAGGCAAGAGTTTGTTAGTCTTGGCAACAGCAGATCCAGCTCAGCGCCAGTCACACAAGGAGTCCCTCAGGGCTCTGTCCTCGGCCCTCTTCTCTTCTGTATTTATATGTTTCCCCTTGGCCATATTATCCGTAGCTATGGACTGGGTTATCATTTTTATGCAGATGATACTGAACTCTACTTCAATGTTAAAAGTGGAACTTCATCAGAGCTTTCTCAGCTCACAACCTCCCTTAGTGAAATTAAAACCCTGCATGTAAGCAGATCTCTTTAAAATTAAATTGCAACAAAACTGAACTCCTGCAAATTGGGACTAAAATGCAACTTAATAAAATGAGCTCCTTCCCAGTCCATCTTGATGGTGATCTCATTAGACCTGCCTCTACTGTAAAGAATCTTGGTGTCATTTTTGATTCCTCCCTCTCTTATTCCGCCCACATAAATCACATTAAGAAACTTTTTTACTATCACCTCCGTAACATATCCTGTGTTCACTCCTTCCTCTCCTTCAATGCTGAGAAACTTGTCCATGCTTTTATCACATCCCGCATGGATTATTGTAATTCCCTACGTGGCAGGTGCTCCTTCTAATCTTATATCACAGCTCAAGCTTATTCAAAACTCAGCTGCAAGAGTCCTTACTCGAACCAGCAGCAGTGAGCACATCACACCCATCCTGTTCCGTCTTCACTGGCTCCCTGTGTCTTACAGAATCGAATATAAAATCCTACTAATAACCTACAAAGCCTTAAATAATCTTGCGCCAAACTACATCAGTGACCTTCTCCATCACTATGTGCCTGCCCGCCCACTAAGGTCCTCTGATTCTGGCAATCTTGTTGTGCCCCACACTAATCTACACTCCATGGGTGACTAGGCCTTCAGCTGTATAGTGCCCAGACTCTGGAATGACCTACTAAAATTAATTAGATCAGCTGACTCCATTAATTCTTTTAAAAAACAACTCAAAACTCATCTGTTCAGGAAGGCTTTTAGCTCTGCTTGACTTTATTACCCTTCTCTCAGTTTACTTCTCTGTCAAGATGCTCATGTAATCTGTATGTGTGTGTGCTAGACCATCAATTATGTTGTCTGTTAGGCTTTTTTTTCTCTGAATTCATTGTCATAATCTTCTTTATTTAAATTTATCTGGTTTGTACAATGCTATATACTGTATACCCTGCCGTTCTTCTTATATTCTGTAAGTGCCTTGAGCATGGGAAAGGCGCTATATAAATAAAATTATTATTATTATTATTAAGACTGTAGCTGTCAGTAGATGATACTGTACAGCGTGCTTCAGACAAAATCATGAGTAACAAGATGCACTTAAATGCATATTTTTGGAGCTGGCAACCTGGATAAATCAATCAGTGGTCCAAGTCTTTTTTGTTTTTGACTCAGACCCTAATGACAATGTCAGTACCATTCAACCCACAGTCCATTTATCTATTCATTATCGAACATGCTTAATCCAGTTCAGAGCTGCAGCATCTTACTACCCCATGACATTTAAGGTAGAAAACAGATCTAAAAATAGCACCAGTCCATTGCAGAGCATGTGCAAATACTCACTTATTCTCATTAAGAACCAAATTTATAGTCATTCAAACTAATGTGTTTAACTTTTCAATGTAGATGTAAACCCATAGTGCAAAGTTTTTATATTGGCATGGCCTTGATCCAGAAGGAGGAAAAGGAGGAGAGCACCATCATTGTTACCCTGGCAGTTGGAAAGCATCCGGTTGTCCTGTTTACTGGTGAATGTTTTTTTATGTTTGGTTTGTGTGGCTGACATCCAAAAGAACAAAGCCTACTGACTTTACCACCCTTAGAATAAAAACCTAGGCAGCAGCTACAGCTGGATTTACATTTATAATTGTTGTACATGTATTTATTTTTAATTTTTTTTTGTTTGAAAATCTTTTGTTATGTAATTGTGCATTTGTTTGTTCTATATTACAATTAAAGCGGTATTTAATTAACTGACTTTTACAGGTTTACAGTCTAACACAATAGCTATTAGGCTATACTGACTAGATTAGATTGGGATGCCACCCATCTGTGTGTGTCACAATCCATACCCTTATGTCATGTCCCTTAATATTTCCAAATAAGAGGCCAGTTTGTAAGCTGTGTCAAGAATGAGTCAGAGTCTCTGCTCAGTAGAACAGTTATTTGGATATAGAAAATAAATGAAAACTCTTAATTGGACGTGGTTCCCTTTATATAATGCAGTTTTCTCAGACATTTTAAATACTCAGCTTTAAAAAAAAAAACAAAAAAACAACACATTTATTCATTTGGAACTCGGACAGTTTGACTGACATCCTAAGGTTTAGACTGGGGTTGCATGGTATACAAGTATTGAAAAAGTTCCAAAAAATCTTTCATTAATTTCAGAACCAGTAGTTGGGCGCACATATGTTTGACCTGTTTACACTTAGTACTGGTGTGCTTCTTGGCTTTGTCCTTTCTCCACTACTTTTCTCACTATATACAAATGACTACCTCTGGTGATTCATCTGCCAAACTTTTTAAATTTATGGATGATATCACACTAATAGGCCTCAGAGAGGTGGAACATTTGACAGTGTGGTGCAGGCATCATAATTTGGACCTTATCATTCAAAAAACCTGCGGGATCCATATTACTAACTGAGAATGGTAAACCAGAAGGCACGGACCCAGGTACACGGCGATGGATGCAGGAGACATAGTGCGCAGGCGCCTACAGCGCGCGTCTCATAAACCGCAAGCGAAGTCTGATCCACCGCGAACGAAGGAGTCACGGCTCAAAAACGAAAGAGCTCAACTAACGAAGGAGTCACGGCTCCAAAACGAAATAGCTCAACTAACGCCACACAGAAAAGAGGATTCTGCACTGCACCCCAGAGTCAAACGGAAGACACTACGGGGTCCGCAAAGGTCCACAAAGAGAGTACGGAAGGCGCGAGAAAGTACGAAAGGCACAGGCGCCTACAACGCGCTTCTGAACTAAACGTCCACACTACACAGCATGGTCCGGGTAATAAGAATAAGCGAACTCTCCATATTAAACGTTTGGCATCCTCACACGTCCTAACCATATAGCATATGTGAATCACATTACAGTGATGCATTATTAACAGTACAACCACAGAAAACGCTCCGTATTATCAGTAAGTGCAATTATCCATATTACTAACAGTAGACAACGGATAACTAATGGAGTCACGGTCACGGCTCCAAAACGATCCAACTCAACTAACGGAGCTACAAAAAATGAGCCTGCATGGATAAAATCATTAAACGTGGGCACCTACAACGCGCATCTGAAACCTTGGAAGCAAAACTGTCTCTGCTACAAAACCAAACAGCTCGACTAATGGAGCTACAAACACGGGCCTGCATGAATAAATACAATGAACATAGATGCCTACAACGCGCATCTGAAACTGCGGAAGCAAAGCAGGCACGGTTTCAAAACGAAACACCACAACTGACGCAGATACACAAACGAGCCCGCCTGGATAAAATCAATGAACGCAGGCGCCTAAAATGCGCGTCTGAAATGCCGCAAGCAAAGCAGGCACGGCTCCAAAAAGAAAGAGCTCGACTAACGGGGCTACAAACACGAGCCCGCCTGTATAAAACAATGAACGCAGGCGCCTACAACGCGCTTCTCAAACAACGCAACCGAAGGAGTCACGGCTCCAAAACAAAACATCTCAACTGACAGACATACAGAAACGAGCCCGCCTGAATACAATTAATGAACGCAGGCGCCTACAACGCGACTCTCAAACAGCAGAGGCAATACATAAACGGCAAAGAAAGGAACGACAAACAGCCGCTAAACAATTCCGCCAATTAGCTGACAACGCATTCTGTAATGAGTCCACTATTAATGAATATCATTTGCTGTCATTGTCATTCACTTAACTTCCCTGAAGAAACAACTGACACTACAACTAATGGGTTTACACGTTGTTGTCAAAAGGGTCAGGTTAGACTGCCTCCTTTAGATGACTTTCCTGAATATCTACGGAAGCTTCTAACTAACAATGTACCCGAAAGTAAAAACTTTATGGACTGCATTGGATCCTACAATAGTTCATTTCCTTTTGCATCTACCGGGGTAAATATCAGGCCACCAGCTGGCAATGGCAGACCCTTCCTGAAAACAAGCAATACACAGAGCTGATAATGAGAAACGTCGCTGAAGTCATAAACAGTCACCCATTAGCTAAGTCTACAAAAGTACTTACAGGATCACATTCTAACAATACTGTTTTGATTCCTACAGTTGACCTTCCAAGTTCTTACCTGGAATTACCTTTTACACTTAAACAACGCCAATTTCCCATTTAACCTGCATTTGCCATGACGATCAACAAATCCCAAGGACAAACCATGGACAGAGTTGGCATATACCTCTCTGAGCCTGTACTTGGACATGGACAACTTTATGTAGCCTTCTCAAGAGTTCGGCGTTCATCTGACATTAAAGTTAAAGTTGTAGATACTCCATACCAAGGAAAACTCATTCAAGGACAACACACCGTCTTTACTACAAATGTTGTGTATAAAGAAATTTTCCAATAAATCTTTCTAATGTGCCATGCTATGGGTTCTTTACTTCCTTTGTTCGTCATCTACACCTTTACACTCCAATATATCTCATACATACATCAATGTATTTCGGGTTACCCAACACCAGGGGTTGGCGAGCGAAGCAAGCAGGGGGCGAAGCCCCCTAGTGATCGTAGATTTCAGGAAGCAGCCACCTACTCAACTATTAATTGGTATAAATGGGTCCCCTTTTGGAATGAGAGTCTTTTAAGCTTCTGGGCACTTTGCTGGCACAAAATCTTAAGTGGGACAATAGCATCACATGTCTTTCTAAGAAAGTCCATCACATAATTTTTTTTTGTGTCAGCTGTGGAAATTCAAGCTTCCGAAAGCAGCATTGGTTCAGTTCTACATAGCCATCATTGAGTCCATTCTGACTTCATATCAGATTGTCTGGTTTAGTACTGCCTGCTGTGGCCAATGTGCAGTATATCATCATAACCTGTGGAAAGATCATAGACTGTAACTTAACACCCATTCAAAACCTATACAAATCCAAGCTGAAGATTGCAGCAAAGATCATTGCTGATCCTACTCCAGTAAATGCCTCTCAGTGGTGAAAGCAAAAACATGTCATGTAATCCATACCCCAATGCAGTCATTCTGATGTATAACCACACATCAGACTATATGGGCTTTTTTTTTTTTTTTTTATAATAATATCCCATTTTATCTCTTTATATCCTCTGTTTTAATTGTTTACTTAGCAATTGGTTTCATTTACAACAGTTTTAAAAAATGTGGCTGCTAGTACCTAGGAGAAAAAAAGATGTGCTGTCAAAAGGGACAGAGCCATTCTGACACATTGTGTAGAAGGTGCGTGTGTGTATGTGTGAATCAGAGAGAGAGAGATGATCAAGAGCCTAAAGAGTAACTTTGTTGAATCTTGGCTTGGCTTGGCTGCAGGATTTATTGAAAGTGAGTGCAAATTATGTTATGCATTTGGTGCACAAGGCAGATTAGAGCACATACATTTGCATGGAAGGAGCCGTGCAAGATCTGAGCAGAGAGAGAGTGAGAGTTTGGGAGCATGCGCTAATAGTGCATTGCTGCACTTACCACACGACGACCCACCTGGATTGGGATCTGAGTGCAGCGGGTGACACCTCAGTATCACACTGGAACAGTGTGAGTTTTTTTTTTTTTTTTTTTTTTACAGTGGATAGAGTGCCAATCCTGTCACCAACCCCAGGTTTTTCCCTATAAGTTGGAGGACCTGCTTGCAGGGCTGGATGCAGATTAACATCATATCCAGGGCGAAGCAATTGCAGGTTAAGGGCATTGCTCAAGGGCACAATGAAGTAGAGAAGGACATCTTAATGTTTCCCATTAAGTAATATCCATCTGTTCATTCTTCCACTTGCAGGGCAGCACAGACGTGCAAGCCTGTCTAGGCAGGAACATCAAACAGAATATTTTCTGCACAATAATGTCACTCAATTGGAAAAATTAATGATCTTTCTGTTATATCATTATTAACTACATTTTAAAAGTCAGTTTTACAATTGGTGCTATCCAGAGGATAGTTTCAAAGACCTAGTGACCTAAAGGTCAAAAATAGTGCTATTTTATGAATATATTGTTTACTTTAAAGTGTTTATTTAAATCAAATACACTGTATTCTAAAGCCGCAGCAGTTCTGAATGCATATCAAATGATTCATTTTTTTCTCCTCCTGAAGAGGGCACAATTGCTTCTGACAAGGCACAGCCCATCTCTCTTCCTCTTTTTAAGTATTCTTAGTGGCAAATTGAAAGCAGCATATTGGAGGATCAGTGTTTTACAGATCCTATCGATCACTAGAGGAGCTCAGCTCAATTATTTTCTGCCTAATGTACTTTTATCTGATCAGACTCTAAGCCTTTTACTGAAAAAATACATGCCAGTGTTATAAAATTAGGGTTAATTAAAGGGCTTATTTGCAAGGTTCCTCCAGTATTGCTTTATTTTTGGGGTATACTAAATCAGAAAAAAAGCGTGAAGTATATATTACAATCTTTCAAAAATAAAAGATACTTTATTCCTGAGAAATACTGCAGGCTGTCGCCCAAGGGTTCCCATTTGTTGTGAGTTATTCTGTTACAGAGCTAAAGGAACACCTGTTTAGGAGAAGAAACCTCTTGTCTAAATAGGCCCTGTATTCCATGCTACCATATGGCCATGTATGTGTTTTTTCCACCCACATTTGTTTGACACAACTAGCCTCTGTCTTCAGATAATGTCGACAGCTGGAGTTTGACTCTTTTGCTATTTAAAGGTCTTCTCATGTAAAGGTTGGGGTATTGGTTGTTAGAATGTCTTTAGCAGAGGAGACTGTGATAGGTGACAGAGGGGGGTAAACGTAGAGATCACCATTCTATTAAACATCTACATTTGAGGAAATTCACATGTATATTTCCAATGAATGGAAAAATTAAGATAATAATCCATCAGTTTGTAGTTCTTAACTGAAACACACTGAATTTAGAAGGATAATTTTGTTTTACTTTTGGACATCATTCCTAACAAAACATAAATGAACAACTCTTCCTTGCTTGATTTATTAGTTGATTTTGTGTGTTGCCTTGCATAAAGGAGAAAACATTTTGGTTAGGAATGCTTCAGCATTTAAGTATAGAACTTTAGTGTATAACAGTGAGCCAACCTCCCCACGACCCTGTTCAGGATTAGGTGGGCTTAGAAACTGATATGGTATATATAGTATTGTAGTTGCATAGCTTGTCAGTTTACCTGATTATTTATTTTTTTTCTTTTGACATGTGCCTTGCTACACTGCCGATCTTAGCCAAAAGTCACTTGTCAAGGATACATGAACTGTTCTAGAGAAAGGTCACTGCTTGCATGGTGGGGATTAAATAAAGTGACGCTTTGAAAATTCAAGGTGTTTTCTTCATTCAAGTGTGCATCATGGGTATGCAAATGTGGTTGTTATTCTCAATCTTGTGTTCAGTCAAGCAAGGAATAATAGCTATATGCAGATGTGCCTGGTGTGATAGGTCTTGCTTATTTAAAGTCCGTGTAAATCCGCATAGTATTGTGCAGACTATAAGGTAGTAGCTATTTCCGAGTGCATCTCCTAAAAGCCAATCTTTTGTATATAAATTATATATTTCATAATTGATAATTACTGTTTACCACCCATGGTGAGTGTCACTCAGTTAACATACTTTTTTATATTTCTGTGCATATATTTAGTGAGAGAAAGATTATGCTTTGTAGCAGGGCTGTGGAGTTGAAGTCGGAGTCGAGGAGTCAGAGACAATTTTGGGTACCAGGAGTCGGGTAGGAGTTGGCAAAAATGTACCGACTCTGACTCCTAATAAATTTAACTTGTAATGAAAAAAAAAATACAGCAAGTTCAAATGTTCCATTTCACAAACAGTAGTCATAATTAAGTACTTCTCTGATGTAAGAATAAAGCCCAGTGCATAGTTGTGTTACTACTAGTGTGAAGTTCAGCTGAGCTATTATACAACCTGACATTCACATATTGTAATCTGGATTATGGTACATTACAAAAAGTGTTTTCATTTTATTTCAGATATAATGTGTTTAACAAGTTAATTTGAGTGTAAACAAATGTAATGATGTAGGTGTAGGTGTGTGCTATGGCCTGGTATGTGTTCAGGGGTTCTGCACTCTCCACATATGCTCCCACCCAGGGCTGAACTTTAGCATAACTTTGCACACAACCAGTTCTAGAAGATTTTGAAATTGAAAAGGAACAGATTCTATGTATTGTGACAGATAATGCTTCTAACATGTTAAGCACAATTGAGAAAATGAATAAAGTAGATGAAGAAACTGATAAACAGATATTAAAGGAAGACAGTTCTGCAAGTATTGGAGAAAGTGAAACCAAAGGGAGTAGGATAACATTTTGGATAACATTGCTGAAGAAGCATCTAAGCTTACTATCATTCAACATATGCATTGTGCTGTTCATACTCTGCAACTTGCAATAAGAGATGGATTGAAAGATTGTCATGCAGCTACTCTAATTGGCAAATAGAGGCAAGTAACTATTGCAGCCAGGGCCTCTAAAACAGATGCCATTTTGAAAAGACGTGCAGGAAAAGGAGCCGCGCTGGGGAAGCACTTATTTGATGGTAAACCGTTTGCTTGAACTAAAAGACTTTCTTGAAGAATTGGACAATAAAACTGTTTTATTATCTGAAAGACAGTGTGCACAAGTAAAATAACTGGAAAGTCTACTTTCTTACCCCTTTACAGTCACCAAGAGGTTACAATATGAAGATTTAATACCTGGTTAATTTTTCTTGGGATCCTTGTTGATCCAGAGATTATTAGTGATGTGGCTAGAACTGTAACAGCAATGCTACCCACCCAAGTCAGTGTTGAAAGACTATTTTGCTTCTTGAACACTGTTGGTTGTTTCTTATAGATTTTTGGGTGCTGATCATTAATATCACATCAAAATTTACCCATCATGTACTTTTTCAGAGAAATCTTCAGTCTTCAGTTTTGTCATGATTTTTTCTTATATTTGTATCCAAACATTTTTGCTCCCATAAGTGACTTATCAACAATGGTTTGTGCAGCCTGGGTATGTCTAGGCATGTAATCAGGCCAGGTTGGAAGCTGTTCTGTGGAAGTTGACATCCTGGGCAGGTCTGAACGAGCTTGACGCTGTCTCAGCATGCTATAAAGGTGGCTTGCATACACCGATCCTGCTCATTTGGTTAATATAGATCAGGGGTGGCGAACTCCAAGCCTGGAGTGCCACAGTGGCTACAGGTTTTCATTCTAACCCTTTTCCTAATCAGTGACCAGTTTTCACTGCTAATTAACTTTTTCCCCATCACTTTGATAACCCTGTTAGAAGTGTTCAGCCCTCTGAATCGATTCCTTTCTTCATTAAATGACAGCCAAGCAGAAATGAGATGTGAAACGAGCTAACAGATGACCAGCTAAACTGGGGCTTCAAACTCCAACCAATTTCACTCCAATCACTTTCTTAAAGAGAAGCCAGTTCTTGCTCTTAATTAAACCCGTTATTTAATTCCATGGCTTGTTGCTGCTCTCATTCTGTCATAGCACACATTTCGAAAACTGTTGTTTTTCTGTTCTTTCTACGACAGGGGTGGCGAACTCCAGGCCTAGAGTGCCGCAGTGGCTGCAGGTTTTCATTCTTACCATCTTCTTAATTAGTGACCAGTTTTTGCTGCTGATTACTTCTTTTAATTAACTTTACTCAGGCCCCATAGTTGTTTCTTTTTCTTTAATTAGCAGCCAAATAATAATGTGACACAAAATAAGCCACCACATGACCAGCTCCCCTGTGCCCATTGCACAATATCTGAAATTTAAGAGAGGTGATGGTCTTGGTAAGGTTGATCTCTCAGGTTACCAAAACATTTTGATGGTGCTCTTAGAAAGAACAGAAAAACAACAGTTTTTGAAATGTGTGCTGTGGCAGAATGAGAGCAGCAACAAGCCATGGAATTAAATAACGGGTTTAATTAACAGCAGGAATTGGCTTCTCATTGAGAAAGTGATTGGAGTGAAATTCGTTTGAGTTTGAAGCCCCAGTTTAGCTGGTCATTTGTTTGCTCATTTCACATCTCATTTCTGCTTGGCTGTCACTTAATGAAGAAAGGAATCAAATCAATTCAGAGGGCAGAACTCTTCTAACAGGGCTATTAAAGTGATGGGGGAAAAGTTAATTAGCAGTGAAAACTGGTCACTGATTAGGAAAAGGGTTAGAATGAAAACCTGTAGCCACTGCGGCACTCCAGACCTGGAGTTTGCCACCCCTCATATACAGTGCATCCGGAAAGTATTCACAGCGCATCACTTTTTCCACATTTTGTTATGTTACAGCCTTATTCCAAAATGGATTAAATTCATTTTTTTCCTCAGAATTCTACACACGACACCCCATAATGACAACGTGAAAAAAGTTTACTTGAGGTTTTCGCAAATTTATTAAAAATAAAAAAACTGAGAAATCCCATATACATAAGTATTCACAACCTTTGCTCAATACTTTGTCGATGCACCTTTGGCAGCAATTACAACCTCAAGTCTTTTTGAATATGATGCCACAAGCTTGGCACACCTATCCTTGGCCAGTTTCGCCCATTCCTCTTTGCAGCACCTCTCAAGCTCCATCAGGTTGCCATTTTAAGATCTCTCCAGAGATGTTCAATCGGATTGAAGTCTGGGCTCTGGCTGGGCCACTCAAGGACACTCATCAGAGATGTCCTGAAGCCACTCCTTTGATATCTTGGCTGTGTGCTTAGGGTCGTTGTCCTGCTGAAAGATGAACCGTCGCCCATTCTGAGGTCAAGAGCGCTCTGGAGCAGGTTTTCATCCAGGATGTCTCTGTACATTGTTGCAATCATCTTTCCCTTTATCCTGACTAGTCTCCCAGTCCCTGCCGCTGAAAAACATCCCCACAGCATGATGCTGCCACCACCATGCTTCACTGTAGGGATAGTATTGGCCTGGTGATGAGCGGTGCCTGGTTTCCTCCAAACGTGACGCCTGGCATTCACACCAGAGAGTTCAATCTTTGTCTAATCAGACCAGAGAATTTTCTTTCTCATGGTCTGAGAGTCCTTCAGGTGCCTTTTGGCAAACTCCAGGCGGGCTGCCATGTGCCTTTTACTAAGGAGTGGCTTCCGTCTGGCCACTCTAGCATACAGGCCTGATTGGTGGATTGCTGTAGAGATGGTTGTCCTTCTGGAAGGTTCTTCTCTATCCACAGAGGACCTCTGGAGCTCTGACAGAGTGACCATCAGGTTCTTGGTCACCTCCCTGACTAAAGCCCTTCTCCCCCGATCGCTCAGTTTAGATGGCCGGCCAGCTCTAGGAAGAGTCCTGGTGGTTTTGAACTTCTTCCACTTACGGATGATGGAGGCCACTGTGCTCATTGGGACCTTCAAAGCAGCAGACATTTTTCTGTAACCTTCCCCAGATTTGTGCCTCGAGACCATCCTGTCTCGGAGGTCTACAGACAATTCCTTTGACTTCATGCTTGGTTTGTGCTCTGACATGAACTGTCAACTGTGGGACCTTATATAGACAGGTGTGTGCCTTTCCAAATCATGTCCAATCAACTGAATTTACCACAGGTGGACTCCAATTAAGCTGCAGAAACACCTCAAGGATGATCAGGGGAAACAGGATGCACCTGAGCTCAATTTTGAGCTTCATGGCAAAGGCTGTGAATACTTATGTACATGTGCTTTCTCAATTTTTTTATTTTTAATAAATTTGCAAAATTCTCAAGTAAACTCTTTTCACGTTGTCATTATGGGGTGTTGTGTGTAAAATTCTGAGGAAAAAAATGAATTTAATCCATTTTGGAATAAGGCTGTAACATAACAAAATGTAGAAAAAGTGATGCGCTGTGAATACTTTCTGGATGCACTGTAGATAGTCTGTGTGTATATATAGTATCTGTAGCAATATAACAGTAAGTAAGCTTGATGCTATAGACGTTTTGGTGTGG
This sequence comes from Erpetoichthys calabaricus, assembly GCF_900747795.2. NCBI lineage: Eukaryota > Metazoa > Chordata > Cladistia > Polypteriformes > Polypteridae > Erpetoichthys > Erpetoichthys calabaricus. Next base: position 23,863,879 of record NC_041404.2, read on the forward strand.
GGCGATATATCTTGTCAGTGTCGTGTAACAGCCGCGATCTATTCTGCTATATATGTGGCGAATATGCACTTGTGCCTCAGAGACGTTGGATGACTGCTCTTGTGAAGAAAGCTTATCATCTGTATTTCGGCTGCAAAATTGGTGATCAAGCCAAGGAGTAGGCACCTCACATTTGCTGTGCGACATGTGCTGTCAGTCTGAGAGCCTGGCTCAGAGGCACTCGAAAGACGATGCGGTTTGCTGTTTTGATGATATGGCGAGAACAGAAAGACCATGTGACGGACTGTTAATTCTGTTTGACTAATGTGTCTGGTTTCTCTGCCAAAAACAATGTCAATTGGATATCCTAATATACTTTCAGCAATGAGACCCGTGCCACGTGACTACAGTCTTCCAATTCTGAAACCACCAGAGGATTGGACCTTAGATGAACTAGATGAAGAAATGACGAACCAGATGCAGGGTACTGAAAGTGACATTGACCCAGATTTTGAACCGTGCTCATCAGGCGATCCACATCTGATAACACAGTTTGAATTGAACGATTTGGTCAGAGATTTGGGTCTGTCAAAAGCAAAAGCCGAGCTGCTGGGTTCGAGACTGCAGGAATGTTGTTTGCTGTCACCAGCTATGAAAATTTCTGTTTCGAGGCCGACATCATGATATAACCAAATCTTTTGCACAAGTTGACAGTCTCTGTTTCTGTTGTGACATTGAAGGATTGTTCTTGGCCTTCGGTTGTAATCACAACCCGGAAGAGTGGCGTTTCTTCATTGATTCGTCAATGTTAAGCCTGAAAGCTGTTCTGCTACACAATGGCAATGTTTATCCTTCAGTACCTGTTGGCTATGCAGCACACATGACAGAAACGTATGAGAATATGGCACTGTTGCTGAAGCACATCCAGTATAGCAGGTACAATTGAAATATCTGTGGAGATCTTAAAGTCATTGCTCTGTTACTAGGACTGCAGCTCGGCTATACAAAGTACTGTTGTTTCATCTGTGAATAGGACAGCCTTGCTAAAGAGTCACACTATTCTCGACAGAACTGACCACTCCGTAAAAAGTTAGTTCCAGGACAGAAAAATGTGACACATGAATTGCTTGTCGACCCGGCAAAGATATTTTTGCCTCCCCTTCACATAAAACAGGGACTCATGAAGAATTTTGTGAAAGCACTGAACAAGGAAGCTGAAGGTTTTCGTTATTTAAGACCGATGTTCCCAAGAATAACTGACGCCAAGATTAAAGAGGGCATTTTTGTTGGTCCCCAGATCAGACATGTTATGAGTGACAAGCGGTTTGAAGATCTGTTAGTTGGGCCGGAAAAAATTGCCTGGAAAGCCTTCAAAGACGTTGTTGACAATTTTCTGGGCAATTACAGAACCCCAAACTACATTCAGCTGGTAGACAAACTTCTCAAAGCATACAAGACAATGAAGTGCAACATGTCACTCAAGATTAATTTCCTCCACACACAATTGGACTTCTTCCCCGCAAATCTCTGTGCTATCAGTGACGAACGCGGTGAAAGGTTTCACCAGGACATTGCTACAATGGAGAAATGATACCAGGGCAACTGGAATCCATCAATGCTTGCTGGCTACTGTTGGACACTGCAACGGGATGCACCAGACATTGAATACAAAAGAAAATCAGGAGCAAAACACTTAATTCTGTTGAATTTAATAGCTTATGCGAAACATAAACGTGACTAAGTATGTTATTGTTAGGAACTCAGAAATAGACATTTATAGGTTTACTATGTGATGCAGTAAAACCAAAACTATATTTGTGCATACCCAGTAGGTACCTGTCAGCAAAAACGTTTCAGGAAGCAGGACTTTCCAAAAACTTGTTGTGCATTGTAATCAAGTCAGATTTAAGAGCTTCATGAAAGAGGATCTGACAGAAACAATTCTGTTTCTTAGAACACTGCATTGAGTTAATTTTGGATTGCACTTAACAGCTATTCTACTCTACAACTGTATTCCAAGTTTAATATATAAACTTATTTTAGGTTTTCCGGCTTTTGTTTTTGTTTTTTGTTCATGTAGTTAAGCTTTGTTTTTGTTTTAAAACTACCGAAGAATGTGGTTTATATTTTTTGAACTGGTAAAGTTCCTGTTCCCGATTTTTATGCATGCTACTACTTTATAGCCACTTGATAAAAACAATAAATAAAACCTTAATGTTTTCATTTTTTTGTCTTTTGTTTAACTGGCCAATACGGTAGAAAGTCAGCTTCCTAGCCAGTAGTTCTGTGGTTAAATGACGTGTATGTTGCCTTCCTTCAATCAACATGGAAAATACATTAGCATATTAAATACAGAGGAGTCTAGGAGTCGGTGTTGGAAGTACTGGAAACTAAGGAGTCGGAGTCGAAGAATTTATCTACCGACTCCACAGCCCTGCTTTGTAGCCCAGATGTTTAGCTTTAATCAGAATCACTGATGACTAACTATGTAGTTTTTTATGGTCTTATTTATGGGAAATAGAATGCTGTATGTGGTAAATAAGAGTATAGTATCAGTTACAGGTAGATGTTATCACCTGCTTGGCATCTCTGGCTGGCACAGTGATGCTCTTTGTCTAGCTCTGTGGTCATTAGGTAGGGAGCATCTTTCTTTCATTGATGTTTTGCTTCTTACCTCGGTACATCTGCTGGTGGTGGAGATGTCTCCCTTAAGTGCACAGATGTGGTATTCCCCATGTTTATAATTGATGCCGGGAGCTGCTAATCGTCAAAGCTGTGCCATGTGCCCATTTTAAAAGGAGAAGCACAAGTATGAGGGGTGAGGGAACAGGAAAAAAAAGAAAACTGAGGTTAATGGAAGAAGGAGGCAGAAGGAGAAAATAGCTGGTGCAGGGAGTGAGTGAGCAAAAGGGAGCAGGCTCGTGAGAGTGAAAGCAGGCAGCTGGGAGAAGGAGTGTGTGGTCGACACTCGGTGGGGGGGTTCATTTGGAAGCAGTCACTTTATCTGAGCAGTTCCAAGAAGCAGGATCGACCAGGAAGGTAAACGGCTTGCCGCATAAGTCCAGGAAGGCAGCAGGGGTTGAGGTGGCTTGGGGGGAGAGGCCCCAGCATGAGCTCCCTGGCCGTTGGGGACCTGAGTATTGGTCTAGTGAGGTAGCCTGTAACCGACCACACTCACAAGCACACCCTCCAACTCCCACCACTTAAAACTCACCAGTTAACTTTTAGATGTGGAAGGAAAATAGGGATAATACTGATTTTTTCCCCCTCTTCCCTCCTTGACCTTGATAAGGCATTAGTTTGTGGAATTTTCTTTTTTCCACAATTTTTTTTTTTCTGATGATTAAGTTGGATGCACCTTTCACAGTGTGCTTAAAACCAGTTTAGGCAGCACTGAGGAGGCAGGATGAATTGCAGAATGTGCTCACTTTTAATTTTTCTTTAATAACTATCTATTCTCTCTTACACACGATATAGTAAATGGTCCAGTGCTCACTTGGAAGTAGTGGAATTCTTTAATGTACTGGTCAATTTCCAAATAAGTCTTCTTTTCGGTCTTGGATAAAGAAGACATTTGCAGTTTATGTTCTGCACATCGCTCATGTTTCTTTTTATGGTTCTCTTTTCACTTGCTCATTGGTTTAACAAAACTGTGGAAGAAGTTTCAGTTTTTTTTTTTTTTTTGGTTTTGTTTTTCAGGATTTAAACATTATTTATTCCCACTTTCATGGTATGGACATTCTGTCTCATCTCAGGGAACATCAGCTAAGGTATGTAAGATTCATACTCCCATGTTATTTGTAATAGTGTTTTTCACAGCTTGTTAAATTTTATGTACATTCTTAGAGTCTCAGTTGGATGAATGAGTAAATAGGTAGATGAACATACTTTTTAGGGATGCTCCGATTGATTGGCCACCAATCCAATTTGGCAGATTTTCACTAAAAAAGATTTGATTGTTAAATTGGCTGATCATAAAATCTGATCTTTTCAGCCCCTGCTTTTATAAGCTTTATGATAATTTAGTTGCAGTGATTGTTCCTTTAGTTTTTTTTTTTTTTTTTGCAGTTTAGCCTTTACGTTAAAGAAAGTGGAGTAATAAACTGAGAAAAGCAGAATCGGAGAAGACATCCAGTAATTTTTGGCAAATGCCAAAAAAAACTGCTTTAATGAATTCAGACCTTTTTATTTTGTCCTTTAAATGACAAAGGACACCATGTCAGTTTGGACAGCAAGATTGTTTTAAGTGCAACGGCTTACGTTTTTAATTGGAAAAAGCAAAATGTATCTTTTACTTATAAACCTGTTAAACATGTTAGTCCTGATAAACTACTTATGAACACATTTGATACATTTGCGACGTAAAGATTTGTATTATGTTTATTATTTATTTCTTTGAATGAATTTAGTGTCATTCAGCATCTGTTTTGGTAAGAAACAAGTACTGCTTAATTAAAATGGTAATCCATATTTTACAATTACACCTCAGGAATTCTGAATGTCTAGCTGATATACTGAAGAAACAAAACACGCACACCTTTATAAATATACATAATGTATATTGTAACAGCAAAAAATTAATGTACAATTAATGATTAAATGATTAAAAATTATTAAAACCTGTAAGTTCATGTATATTAACATTAATGCAGTGTTTAATTGCCAGTATTAATTGTGTGTAAATATATATGCATATATACATTTTTACATATATCATTTTTGTTTTTGTTAGAGAAATGGTGAAAACTACTTTTTTAATTGAGCCTTGTTTCAGATAGGTACATTACAGAAAAATTAACAACATGATAGCTTGTAATTATAAAAGGGATTTTATTTTCTTTTATGCCATATGTATTGTGGATACATGTTTTGTACATATTTTATTAGTTAAAATAAGTATTTTAAGGAAATTTAATTAATTTTACTATTTTTATGGCCACTGAACAGTAATCCTACAGAGTTTAATTTTATTAATAAAATAATTAACAGTTAACACCTGCGGTCTATAGTTATAAAAGGTAACACTTTAGTATAGAACACAAGGCTTCTTCTATGTCTCTGGTTATGCAGGAGCTTAGTGTAGAATGTTTTTTTTTAAAGGATAATGAAAAAAAATCGGAATCAGAACTGGTATTGGAGTTGGACGATCTAGTAACATGAAATTGGTGATCAGTATTGGCCTTAAAATAACCTAATTGGAGCATCCCTAATACTTTTTATGTTAAGTACCTTGCATTATATATTGTGACTATAAGAGGTAAGCATATGTTAATTATTTGGCTTATGCTTTATTAAACACTGAAATGTGGTTACTCAGGTCAGCGTATTTTCATTTTTTAAATGTAGATCTGTGAAGGAAATGCAAAGAGAGGCAGATCCTGTGTCTTAGGATCAGAGGCAGCATCTACTCATTATCTGAGTAGAGTCTACATACTGTATTCTTCTGCTGTCTGCATGTTATTTTCTGTCACATCCAAAAAGTCTTATACTATATGGACAAAAGTATTGGAACACAATTCTTAATTACTGAATTCAGGTGTTTCAATCAGACCCATTACTACGGGTGTGTAAAATCAAGAACCTAGCCATGCAGTCTCCATTTACAAACATTTGTGAAACAAAATGGTCATTCTGAAGAGATCAGTGACTTCAAGCATGGTACTTTAATAGGGTGCCACTTTTGCAATAAGACGGTTCCTGAAATTTAATACCTGCTGGATATTCCATGGTCAACTGTAAGTGGTATTATTGGAAACTGGAAGCGTTTAGGAACAATAGCAACTCAGCCACGAAGTGGAAGACCACATACAGTTGCTGCTGATTCCATAGCTGAAGAGTTTCAGATTTCCTCTGGCATTAACTCTTTGGCAGGAGCTTCATGGCATGGATTTCCATGGCTGAGTAGCTGCATGCAAGCCTCACATCACCAGGTCCAATGTCATGCATCAGATGGAGTGGTGTTAAGCACACCACCATTGGGGAATGCAGCAGTGGAAATGTGTTCTATGTAGTGAATCATGCTTCTCTGTTTGGTAGTCAGATGAGCTAGTTTGGGTTTGACAGAGGCTGGGAGAACGTTACCTGCCTGACTGCATTGTGCCAAATGTGAAGTTTGGTGGAGGAGAGATAATGGTGTGGGGCTATGCATGTTTTAGTGGTCGTTGTGGGTTTTAAGCTTGCAAGTACACTTACAAAATAAATTTTATTTTTCTCTTCCTAACAGATCAATGTGCACTGTAGCTCGTTATGAGAGGCATGAAGCCAATCATGTTCTGTTTTAGTAAGTACTTAAGTCTTTTAAATTTGAGAGAAAAAGTCAGTTATTCCATATCATATTGAACTTTAATTCTGGCCACCCCAAAATTATATACCTTGCCCATGGCTTCCAGGTGACCTCATTTACTATGGAAATTTGTATTGATTTCCTTTCTACTTAAATACTGCAGCTGTTGTGTAAAATAGATATGAAAATTTCAGAGTGAAATTCTGTAAATATATTCAAATAATTTTAGATCAAATGATGTAAAAGTTTCCCTGTATTCTCCACAGAGTAAAGAAATCCCTGGTAATACTAATGCTACAAACTATTATACTTGCAAATTAAAAAAACCTGGATTCAGCCAACATAATGCCTAAAAATATGATAGCTTGTCACTTTATGAGAAACATAGCTTTTTAACTGAATAAGTACTATAGTGAGGTGTCATGCATACTGTGAGTAAGGAGTAGAGTGAAAATGACAGGCTACTGCACACTACCTAATAGCCTTTGGTTCAATATGCTTTACAGAAACAAATGCATTGTGTTTATTATTGTCAATGTTGAGCTAGTATTTCTAATAGGCAATAATTCCCTCAGATATTTCAGATAGGTGATATTTTTATTTGTGATAAGACTGCTAGAGTTTTCTTTAAAAAAAAAAAACAAAATATGTTAGAGCTGAGGCATATATTTAATGAGCAGGTATGCCTTTGACCGTCAATCAAACCTTTATTAGTTTTTTGAAGTGTCAGTGACTGATTAATGATGTTTGCTTTTCCTGGCATTTACAAATTAAATATACAAGTTAACAATAAGTAATACTTTCTCACATAGCATCAGTTTTAGCATACTTTACTATTATACAATTAAAGTAGGAGACAAAAAAACTGTTTTGCTTTATACTTCACAAACCAGGTGATTATTTGCAGTGAATACTTAATTACATTTATTGTATTGATTTAAAACTGAGAGAGAAAGGAAATTGTCACTGATTAGAATTAATGTTGTTTTACTTCCCGGCTGCTTGTCTGTTTTCCCTTTTTCAGCCCTGACAGCCTTTCTACTTGTTGGTATATTCTTCTGTCAGGATCTGTCTTCATGAAGGAATCAATGTTCTTGCCCAGATGTTGGTAAGCAGTGTAAATCTTTTATAATTTCTTTACTTGCTGTTACGATACAAATGAATTGTCTGAATATAACTTTCAAAATTTACTTATGTACTACTTAAAAAATGTGAACTTTTTAAAAAAGCATAAAACAACCATATCCATGCACAGATGAGACTATGTAAAAGTGAGCTGTGGAAGTGGCACGAAGTATATTAATTTCTCCTTCTCTATTTGGTAAGTATTTACACCAGGTGCTCCTGTTTGTGTGTAGGAATCTCATGTGGTTGCCTGTTTCAATGGATTTTTTAAAGTGACTTGAGTCCAGAAAAGTAATTTTCTGGAGACCTTAGAGAATAAGTTTTATAGTAGTCAAGTCAAAGATATATATATATTTTTTTACAATCATGGTATTTAGGAAGTTATGTTCTTCAGTTAAGTATTTTTTTTTATTAATTTGAAAAAATATTGTCTAGTCTTGAATTTCAAGTAATGATTTACATCTTGAGATTGCACATATTTTTGTCCAACATTTAATGCACATCATTTTCAAGAAAAAAGTTTAAAAAAAAAAAAAAAAAATGATTCTGCTGTTTTAAAAGAAGCCTGGATGCACTGTTCACCTTACTGCCTGTCCTTGCTCTGTGTAAACCTTTGACCCAGGCATCAACAACAACAACATTTATTTATATAGCACATTTTCATACAAATAATGCAGCTCAAAGTGCTTTACATGATGAAGAAAGAGAAAAAAGACAAAATAAATCAGAATTAAACTAAGGGAACACTAATTAATATAGAATAAAATGTCAATGTCAAATTTATTTATATAGCACATTTAAAACAACATAGGAATGCTGTGGCCAAAGTGCTTTACAATAATAGAATAAAAGAAAAATATACAATTAACATGAAATACATAAATAGAAATAAAATAAATGAACATAAATAAAATAAATAATAAGTAGAAGTAATGTTACATAATCACAATTAGGAAACCATCAGTATTACTGAAGGTCACAGAATGCAAGTGAATAGAAATGAGTCTTTATAATCTTGTTTTGAACAGTTCAATTGTAGACGACTCCTTTATGTGATGAGGTAAAGAGTTGCACAGGCGAGGAGCAGCAGCTGCAAAAGCCCTGTCCCCTTTAGTTTTATACTTGGTACGAGGCACAACAAGAGACAATTGACCAGAAGATCTAAGCACTCTAGATGGCTGGTGTAAAGCACACAATTCAGATAAATAGGCAGGAGAAAGCCCATGTAAAGATTTAAAAACCAGCAACAAGATTTTAAAATCAATTCGAAAACTGACAGGCAGCCTGTATAAAGAAACTAATATTGGAGAAACAGAATCAGACTTTCTTGCCCCAGCCAGAAAGCGAGCGGTAGCATTCTGGACCAACTGTAACCTGCGTATCAGGGATTTGCTAATCCCAGGATACAGCGAGTTGCAGTAATCAAGGCGAGAAAAGATAAAAGCATGAGTAGCTTTCTCAAGATCCCTAGAAGATAAAAAAGGCTTGATCTTACCTAATAGACGAAGCTGGAAAAAGCAACTCTTGACTACAGAATTAACCTGTTTCTCAAAAGAGAGGTTACTGTCAAAGATAACACCAAAATTGTGGACTTGAGGTTTGCAAAAGACAGAGAAAGAGCCGAGAAGTCCAAGACCAATTTGGGCTTTAGGTGATTGACCCACTTTAAGCACCTCCGTTTTATTTTGATTCAGATCGAGAAAATTATTAGCCATCCAGGATCTTAGTTCAAAAAGACAGTTGTGCAGTTGATTCACTGCAGAGTTGCAGACGGGAATATAAACCTGTGTATCATCAGCATAGCAGTGAAAAAAAATGTTAAATTTCCTAAAAATAGCTCCAATAGGGTGAAGGTATATAGAGAACAAAATAGGACCCAAAATAGATCCCTGAGGAAAACACCACATTTAAGAGGAGCAGTAGACGAAAAAGAGGAATTTAAAGTCACTGAAAAATGTCTGCCAGTTAGATATGACCTGAACCAGTTAAGAGCAGCCCCTTTAAGCCCAACAAGATGTTCAAGCCGCAACAGCAGTATCTCATGGTCAATAGTGTCAAAGGCAGTGGACAGGTCAAGGAGAACAAGGACTGCAGTGCCACCTGAGTTAGTAATAATAGAGATGTCATTGAATACTTTGAGGGCCGTCTCAACACCATAACGCCTAAAGCCATATTGGTAGATCTCAAATAAATTACTGGAGTTAAGGTGATCAACCAATTGATTATAAATAATTTTTTCTAATATTTTAGCTAGAAATGGCAATTGGGAAATCGGGCGAAAATTGGCTAAAACTCCTTTTTTAGACAGGGATGTACCGCAGCATGTTTAAAAAATAAGGGCACAACTCCCTCACTAATAGAACCATTGATAATGGCTAGTAAAGATGGACCCAAAACATCGAAGGCTTCCACTAAGAGGCGTGGTGGTACAATATCAAGAGGACTGAGAGCTGGTTTAAGAGCGGCAATAGTTCTTTTTAACTGTGAAAGTGAGACAAGATCAAAAGATTCTAAGACCATACCATGATTAACAGTAGGAAGTTCTTAGCCAGTTGGAACAATACCACAGCGGATTGTATCAATTTTACTGACAAAGAATGAAAGAAACTGCTCACATGAAAGAACAGTGCTATTTAATCCCATCACAGAATGAGGGTGAATGGCCGCATTAATTGAATTAAATAAGACCCTAGGATTCTTAGAATGATGGGATGCTAAATCACCGAAGAAGTCATGTTTAGCTTTCTTAACTGCAACCTGGAAGTTGAATAGAGAAGTCCTAAAAATCAGTTTAGAAACAATCAGTCCATCTTTTTTCCAACACCGTTCCACAGTTCGACAGGTGTGGCGCAGCGATTGTGTAATTTCATTTAGCCAGGGAGCAGGTCTTCCCTTATTACAGCGTATCTTGAGCGGAGCAATCGAGTCTAAAAGTGAGTAAGGTAAAAGTAAAGTCCGATGGCCAGGGAGGACAAAAAAAACAAAAAAAACTCCAGATGGCTGGAGAAAAAAAGTAAAATATGCAGGGGTTCCAGGCCATTAGACCGTCCAGCCCCCTCTAGGCATTCTACCTAACATACATGATCAGTCCTCATTGTATTCAGGGTTCAGGCATGGTTTCTTCTATGACATTTTGTGAGTACTGCATTTACTTTTGTTATTTGGTGAATGATTCATGCACTTATGATAATATTGTTGTCAGGTTTAGACATAAAAGCTGTGATTTTTTTTTTTTTTTTTATATCCACTTGCATGCACGCACCCACCAATATGGGAGTGCCACTTCCTAAATAAGAGCTACTTATCTGTCCAGTTTTCAGTTTGTTAATGAACGCCATTTCCATTGCTAATACTATACAGTTGTATCATCCTCCCTGCTTGTTTGGAACTGCAGTAGGCCTCAGAAATGGGTGATCAGGAATAATTTCTTATCCTTGGAAAAGTGAGTACCATAAACATGTTGATCAGCTTTCTGTAGGTCTTCATTTGGAGTATTAACTTAAAACATACGTTCTATAAGCTGTAACTTCAAACTTCAAACATGGTCTTACACTACAGGGGTGGCCTCTAGACAGATTTGCTCCTCAACATGAATTCTTAAATAGCATTTTTATTTGTATATATTTTTAATAAAAATGTTCTACATAAAAATCACATAATAAAAATTAAAGTACATGTGATTTTTGTGATGTGATATTTTAGTTGAAAGGCAGTATGCTGCTTAACTTCTTTAGATGTGTGTAGTTTCATGCTGGTTTGCTAATTTATATAAAAAAATCCACCCACAATTGTTGCTTTGAACAGAAGCATCCTTATTTTATGAAAAATGTAATTCTGAGCATTGGTGATAAAATGTATTACTTCCAGTTTCCTTTTGTTGTCATAAACATAATTCAGAAAAGCCGGAGGCGATGTTTTCTAAAACTGTAATCTTTAGTGCTTCAATGTTGATGTATTTTGTCATTTTTAAGACATTTGTTTTCATGTATGGTCATGTGTGCATGAACACCATTAAACTGCAAGAACAGTCACAGTAGGTTTTAAAATCTATAAAGAAATGCTTCATTTAATTACCCAAAACTCCACTAATGTATTCCATGCTTATGAAATATAATTTCAGCTTGAAAAATACTGAACCTCACAACATTTTTCTGTATAACTGAGATATTCATAGTATCTTGTGTAGTATATTCGCACCTTGTACGGGACAAATTTATAGGCTTATATCCATGTTTAAATAATTATATGTATTAAATGGAATAGGTGCTTATATCCACGGCTTTCCAGTCATTGGTTTTCCCTTCATTAAGAAATTTATCTCCATACATAAAAATAATAAATGTATTCTAATTTGTAAATAAATGTGAATATGTATACAGAATAATGGACTTGATCAAACTCAGTTGAGTTAACAACCTAAGGGAGAAAGGACATAGGCCACAATCTGCCAAGAAAAATTTACCAACTCTGTTTACTAAAGAGATTTGGCATAAAATATTAATTTTTTTAAATGGATTTCTTCAATGTCAGGGAGGAAATACTGTAAATATAGAATCTCATTAAATGTCATGAGCATATTTAAATTTTAGTGTAATCCTTGAGTGAAACTCTGCTCTCTCATGTGTCTATAGTTAAAGTAAGTGATATCAGGCATTGACAAGAAGATCACCAACAAAAGACTACACATAAACAACTCTTAAGACAACGACTTAAGGTGTTGAGTCATGTGTATTATGTCTTTGAATGGAAGAATCGTAAAAATACCTCATTTATGGCCTAATTTTGCACAAAGGATTTTTTAAAATAGTTTTTTGTTTTAGGACCACCTTGAAATCAAAAACCATTGTTTGGTTGGGTCAAAATATGAAACACACATTTGGGCCACATTTATAACCATACAGTTAGGCACAGAGAAAACCGTTTACACACTCTTGAAATCTATACTAGTATATGTTACTTATGAAGGTAATAATGATTTTGTGCATTCTGGTGTATTAAATGGCATATGGCATTATGCAATGTTTAAAGAAGCAGTCGCTGAAAATATCCAATTAATTTCATATTCTTGTATTTTGTTGACCGATGATGTGCTTTTAGCATTCTTGAATTTTCATGTATTTGTACTATGTGGTGCTTTATGGTATTTAGGAAAACGGGTACAGTGGAACCTCGGACCACGTACAAATCGGGTTACGACCAAAAGTTCGCCAAACTTTTGCCTCTGTTCACGACCACACACTCGGGTGACGAACAAGCCAGTTTCCCTTCCGGTTCGTACGCACCGATGATTTCTGCACGTGTTCAGTCTCTCCCTGTGCATTCCCTGTGCAGCAAGCGAGCAAGAGATAGAGCGCGAGTGAGCGTATATATATATATATATATATATATATATATATATATATATATATATATATATATATATATATATTTACTTACAGCTTGTACGGTCTGGAACGGATTAATTGTATTTACATACAATCCTATGGGGGAATTTACTTCGGGTCACGACCAAATCGGGTTGCGACCAGAGTTTTGGAACGAATTACGGTCGTGACCCGAGGTTCCACTGTACTTGAAATTTTTAAATAATTGGACATTAAAATTATTTTTTTTTCTATGTCTGAATTACAGTACTTGTTAAAGTTGGATATTTTTTCCTTGATCATAAGTGTACCTTGTTAATATGTACTTAATAGATACAGTTAGTGAATGGAGGCATGAGGAACTTTTAATATTTTCTTTTTTGCTGTTTCCCCTGCCACTGGTCATCATAGCTCTACTATACCTGCTGTGGGGTAACTTGTTCCATGCTCTTTACATGAAATGGTTTTGACAGCAAGAGCTTGTGATGTTGCTGGTCTTTTTCATAAACACTGCTTTAAACACAGATTAAATTTTGCACCATGATTTATTTGGATGGGAGACAGAGTTACATAGTGGTTAGTGCTGCCCCTCCTTCACAGTTCCATTCACGGCCCAGTTGCATGTGGCGTTTGCAAGCTCTTCTAGAATTTGTGATTGATTTTCTCACTAGTATCATCACACATTCCAAAGAGGTACAAATTATGCTTTTGTAAATTAATATATACAGGATGGAGTGCTGCACAACGTGGTGTGGATTCACATCTTAGTTTGTTGGTGGCATGTGTTTGGAACCTTTTAATTTAAAAAAAAAAAAAAAGTAATTAGTTCAGAATGTGTCAATATGGGAGTGAATATGGAGTGAGCCAACGCTATTTGAATATTTAATTCAAAGTGATTTAAAATAGGTGTATGAAGGTAGGTAGGTAAGAAGGTTTTTATTATGAAGTATGTTTAGGTGTATACCACTAAAGTCATTTTTAATTCTATGGATGGGGATTTTTAATATAAATACAGTACCTGATATGATTTAGTATTGGTACTGGTTGGTATCCTGACAACAGGGGAGGTTATTTTTATGAAATAGGAATACTCCAATCATATTTTTTAAGGCCAATACCGATCACCGATTTCATGTTACTTCATCAGCCAATTCTGATACCATTTTTTTTTGTTTTAGTCCTTTAAAAAGCTTTTTACCCTAATCTCCTGCATAACCAGACAAATAGAAGTTTTATGACCTATATTAAAGTGTCTTTTTATAATTACACTACTGTTTTATGAACAAAATGAAATTCTGTAGGCTTAATGTTCAGTGACCATAAAATATTAAAATAAGTAAAATTTCTCTAAAAGACATATGTTAACTAGTAAAATTTGTGCAAAAATATTTATCTGTAATACATACAGCATTAAAGAAAATAAAATGCTTCTCATAATTACAAATTGTCATATTGTTTAGTTTTTTTTTTCCCCTCGTGTACTTATCTGAAACAAGGCGTAATTAAAAAACAGTATGTTTCACCATTTCTCTAACAACAAAAATATATTCACGCACAATCAATTGTTATTGCAATTAAATGTTATATATATGTTTTATATGTTTTAATCATTATAAATCATTAATTGCACTACCTCTTTTTGCTTCTAAAATGTACATTTACTGTATTTATACAGGTGTGTTTTTTCCTTCAGTTTATCAGCTAGACATTCATAATTCTTGAGGTGTAATTATAAAATATGGATTACCATTTTAATTATATATTTTTTGTTTCTTACCAACCTAATGATGTATTATCACCACTTGTTCACTGATAAAGTAATTTTCCACTTGCTGCTCTTTGTTTACACTGCAGGAAGTTTTCTGCAAAAGGGAAAAAAAAAAAAAAACTAGAGGTGTGGGAATTCTTATACATAGAACAGTCCCATTTGTGGCATCATATGTAGTATCAGATCCTGAAGGGAGATATGTGATGGTCATGGGCAACTTATTTAACTGTAAAATGATTTTGATAAATGTTTATGCACCCAATGTTGATAATAAGGAATTCATGCAAAATCTATTTGCATCCATTCCCAATATGAACACTCATAAAATTATAATGGCTGGGGACTTTAATTGTGTTTTAAATCCACTCTTAGATAGGACTACTGCCACAGGGTAGATGAAATCTAACACTGCAAAGACAATTACACAGTTTGTAACCGACCACAACTTATCAGACCCCTGGAGGTTTCTAAACCCAAACTCAAGAACATATTCGTTCTACTCACCAGTGCATCATAGCTACTCAAGAATTGATTATTTCTTTATAGATAATAATTTCTTGCAAATACGACACAATTGTTATCTCCGACCATGCACCTCTGGTCTTGGAGCTAAAATCATTATGCTCCTCACACTCACCTCGCAGATGGCATCTTAACCCATTTCTATTAGAAGACAAGAACTGTACAGAATTTATATTTAAACAAATCAGTTTCTTCCTAGAGACAAACACACCCTCAGAGGTTTCTGCAAGAACACTGGGAAACTCTAAAGGCCTTCTTAAGAGGACAGATTATTTCATATTTTTCCCACAGAAATAAATTAGAAACCAAGAAAGTGTCAGAGCTAAGAAGCGAAATTACTAGAATAGATGAAGAACAAGCCAGGCGTCCAAGTGAGGCTCTTCATAGGAAAAGGCAGGCTCTGCATACAGAACTCAACATCTTGACAACTAAAGAAACTGAACAACTAATTTATAAATCAAGACATCATTACTGTGAACATAGAGATGAAGCTAATAAGCTTTTAGCTCAACAAATCCACAAGCAAGAATTTCACAGTGCAATCCCAGTAATCACCAACACGAATGGAGATGAAATCATTGACCATAAAAATATAATGCACACATTTAGAGACTACTATAAAACCTTACATTCTACTGAGTTTAAAGAAGACAACAAACAATCTAATTGCATTTATGGATACATTACAGATACCACAAATAGATACTTTTAGTGCTGAGGAACTGGATAAACCTCTGACGCTATCAGAATTACTAGATGCTATAAAGTCACTTCAAGGCGGGAAATCAGCAGGCCCTGATGGCTACCGTGTAGAATTTTATAAGAAATTCTCCACTCAGCTAGCTCCCCTCTTATTGGCAACATTTTCAGAAGCTAGAGACAATCAAATTCTACCTCAAACCTTTCGTCAAGCATTAATCACCGTCTTTCCTAAACAAAATAAGGACTTGTTACAATGTGCAACATACAGACCAATTTCACTTCTGAATAATGATGTTAAGATACTCTCAAAAATTATAGCTAGAAGGATGAGAAAGTGCTGCCTTTGGTAATATCACAGGATCAAACTGGATTTATTAAAGGTCAACACTTATCTTCCAATCTTCGATGCAAGTTTAATGTAATATATTCACCAGCAAAGTCAAACACCCCAGATATATTATTATCATTGGTTGCAGAAAAAGCATTTGATATGATTGAATGGAACTACCTTTTCACTGCATTGGAGAAATTTGGGTTCGGCCCGAATATTTGTGCATGGATCAAACTACTGTACACCAGTCCAGAAGCTTCAGTTTGTATTAACATCATTTGTTCAGACTACTTTAAACTAGAACGTGGCACCAGACAAGGATGCCCCTTGTCACCACTGCTGTTTGCAATCGCCATTGAACCACTGGCGGTCCACTGTCGAAATTCTTATCAGATAAAGGGGGATTATCAGAGAAGGACTGGAACAGAAAATTTCTCTATATGCAGATGATATGGTTTTATATATATCAGACCCAGAAAACACTGTGCCTGCAGTTTTAACAGCACTTACAGAATTTCAAAAGATCTCTGGTCTAGAATTAATTTGAATAAAAGTATACTCTTTCCAGTGAATTTGCAAGCATATAATATTAGATTGGACACCCTACCTTTTACCATAGCAGATCAGTTTAAATACCTAGGGGTAAATATCACAAGTAAATATAAAGCTCTTTATCAACAAAATTTCGCCGTCTGTATAGAAAAAATTGAGCAACACTTGCATAGATGGTCAACCCTTCATCTCACTCTAGCCGGAAGAATTAACGTTGTTAAGATGACTATCCTTCCTAAGCTTCTTTTTTTATTTCAAAACATTCCAATATATATCAATAAATCATTTTTAAGCAATTAGATTCAACCATAACCTCATTTATTTGGAACTCAAAACATTCACGTATCCGAAGAGCGACCCTACAAAGACCTCAGGCAGAAGGTGGCATGGCTCTACCTAATTTTCAGTTTTATTACTGGGCAGCAAACATACAAGCCGTAAAAACCTGGACACAAATAAATGAAAATAAACAGGCTTGGTCCGCAATAAGTAAGTAAAATAAGTAAAATCCTGCAGTACTTCTTTATATTCCCTGCTCTGCGCTCCAATAAATGCAAGTTATCGCAAATATACTAATAACCCAATTGTGCTTCACTCACTCAGAACATTGAACCAATTTAGAAAGCAATTTAAGATGGAAAATCTTTTATCTGTGGCACCTGTGCAGGAGAACAACCTCTTTCAACCCTCACAAACATATCTAGTTTTTAATATCTGGAAAAGATTTGGGATTAAATTGCTCAGAGATCTTATCTTTGCATCCTTTGAACAATTACATTCCAAATTTAACCTTCCAGCTACACATTTCTTTCACTATCTTCAAATTAGAAACTTTGTTAAACAGAACCTGCCCGATTTTCCTCATCTCATACCCTCCACCATGCTGGAAAAAATACTGCTCAATTTCAAGGATTTAGACACCATTTCTGCAATACATAAAATTTTATTAGAGTCCCTTCCTTTCAAAGATTCAAGAGGACAATGGTAAAAAGATCTCTTAATTAATATATCAGAAAAGGAGTGGAAGGTAGCAATGCAGAGAATTCACTCGAGCTCCATATGTGCAAAGCATAGAATTATTCAACTCAAAATTATATATCGAGCTCGCTTAAAACTGTCCAAAATGTTTCCTGGGCAAGATCCAACCTGCGAACGCTGCAACCAAGCTCCTGCCTCACTGGGTCACATGTTTTGGGCCTGCACCAAATTAACATCATTTTGGACCAAAATTTTTAAGTGCCTTTCAGACAGCCTTGGTATCACAATCCCTCCTAACCCATTAATAGCTGTGTTTGGTGTTCCTCCAGATGGATTTGAAGTGAAGAAGGACAAGCAAACTGTGATTGCATTCACTACACTTTTGGCACGCAGACTGATTTTGTTAAATTGGAAGAATCCTAACTCTCCTCTAATAAGCCAGTGGGAAACTGATGTTTTATATTATTTTGATATTGGAAAAAATCAAATTCTCAGTTAGAGGATCTGTACAGAATTTTTTCAAAACCTGGCAGGATCTAATCAATAATATTTTAGAATAAGAAGAAATAATTATTTCCGCATTTCTTTTCCTTCTCCATTTATCTTTTTTGCCCTATTAAACTCAACAATTTAGGCATGTTTACAAGCCTTAAGTATTGCTCCTTTGGCCATGCTCTCCTTCTCAGGGGTGGGGTTTTATTTATTTTCAATCCTATTTTTTGTAAAAATTGATCAGTTTGTACGGAATGATTACAATAAAAAAAAAAAAAAAAGATGCACACTGGCTCAAGTACTGTAATACCTTATGTAAAGGAGCACTACAGCTACATTACCATAAAACTTAGAAAAGCAGGGGCTGAAAATATTGTTTTTTGTGATTTTTTTTTTTTTTTTGTGAAAATCAGCCGATTTTGGTCGGTGGCTGATTGGTTGGAGCATCCCTAGTATGGGACATGTTTCTTTGTATAAACCAACACTCCTACTTGGTTTTTTAAAAATTCCTTTGTCTATTATGCTTAGCTTCCTTGGTCTTTTTTCCCTTTATGAAATTAGTTTGCAGAAGGAGAAGTTAATAAAGCTGTATACCACTTTAAGGAATTCTCAAGCTTTTTTCAGCATCTCATTTAAGGTGTTTTTAAGTTGTTAACATGGCACACAAGGATATCTCATTATTAAATCCAAATGTCAGGCAGTGTGTCAGGTTAGAGGTCAGCCTCTGTAGTTTTTTTTTTTGATATTGGCTTTAATCAACTGAACTTTTATTGCTTTCTATTTCAAAAAAAATATATTGTGCAAGAGTCATCGGTTGTTGCATAATCCTTCTAATTTACAGAAAATTGCTGTTAGTTTCATATATTTTGCACTATGTAGGACTATGTACAGGGACAGGGCTTTTGCAGCCGCTGCTGGTCGCCTGTGGAACTCTTTAGCTCATTAAATAAAGGAGTCGTATACAATTGAACTGTTCAAAACAAGATTAAAGACTCATTTCAATTCACTTGCTTTCCGTGACCTTCAGTAATACTGATGGTTTCCTCATTGTGATTATGTAATCTTACTTCTATGTATTATTTATTTTATTTCTATATAAGTTATTTATGTTAATTGTATGTTTTTTTCTTCTTTTATTGTAAAGCACTTTGGCCATAGCATTCCTATGTTGTTTTAAATGTGCTATATAAATAAATTGACATTGACATGTATTTTAATATAACAAGCATTAAGATAGCCTATTTAAATTCACTATATAGTGATTTTCTGTTGAACCCTAACAAAAATTATATATATTTTAAGTCCTTTATTAGGTCTAACAGGAGATTACAGAGAACAAATATTCTAATGAACAGTTATAGTAAACAGTTTGTATGTTTGTGTGTTTTGTTTACATTACCATACCTGCCACCTTCTTTAAAAGTAAAGTCATGTTGAAATCATTCGCTGCACAAGGTGCATACCAAATTACTTAGCAATACTGCTCTTTTTCAACAGCAAAATAGTGGTACCCTTTGAGAAACAAAGAAAATGATAAAAATGGAAATGTCAAAAAGTATAAGAAGTAATAAATGATAAAGGAAATAAAAATTACGAACACATTAATTTGCGGACAGTACTTTGGTTTTAATCATCCACGTTTTCCTGACAAAAATTAGTATCAGACATATTATTTTACCTTGCTTTCCTTCATTAAGTCTTAACTTTAATTGTATAATATTTTTCCGACTTTATTCTGATTTTTTTTTTCTGGACAGAAAAAATGAAGTATTTGACATATATTAATTAATAAGGACAGCGACAGAATAAGTTATTCCAACATTAGAATATGGTTTGCACAAAGTTTCATTGCAATATATATTATCCTGATTTTGTTACCAGAAGATTGATGGAAGCAATTACTATATAGCCTTCAGTCTTAAGTTGAAAGGGGTGGAACTGTAGATGGAGGTTGATGCTGGTTTGTGCAAATGCTGTCAGAATTCTTTACTAAACCATATGTTCATTTATCTGGTAGTAGCTGTGAGCTCTACTCAGGAAATTGATATTCTTTCCATAAAGTAGTTGAGTGCTTAAAGGAGTAAGAGATTCTGAAGCTGAGCTGCTAAATGCCTTTTATGTTGTTTTGGACTAATGAAAGTCTTCA